>NC_135843.1:10918633-11248633 GCF_029677425.1 Wolffia australiana | reverse complement strand
ATATTGGATTCACTTTTAAATATTCGCATGATCCAATCATCTTAATGAAACATGGCTAAAAACTAAGTTTACACCTTGGCTAGAAATTCGTTCATACTTTTACCTGCATCCCCTCGGCCTGGAAAGTGGAAGTTATATTAAAAATTGGAAAAACGAAGTGGGGTTTTCCCAGAAAAATAAATTTATCGGATTTAACCTTTAGAATAGAATTTTTTTTTTTTAGTTTACACGTGATGAAAGTTGCATCCAAGTCAGCAAGAAAATAATGTATTTACTTTAAATGTCCAACTTAACAAATATAAACAATTTAGTCTATTCGTTGGCTAGAAAAATCGTATACATTTTAACTCTACAACCACTTGGCTTTGATGGGCCAACTTATCTTCAATTTTTTTTTTTAAAGCAAGCGGGTTTTTCGCAAAAATCCGCCCACCACCAACTTAAGGAAATATAGTCAATGAAGTAATCGGTTAATATCTAGACTCAAATGCTCTTGGAAACTTCAACTTTATAATACTGCACATGAAGAAATGCTCTACTAGCTGTTTCAGAAACATATTTCTCCCAAAAAATGGTTACTGGTAATATCCCTTTCCTTCATAATTATCCCAGCCCGACTGTTTCAGAAAAAAATAAAAAAGGTAGTTTGTGTGAAACATCATAAATCCAATATTACTGCTTCCATCTTTTCCCATGAAACTGTCCCACACATTCCTATTCCCCGAAGCTGAAGCAAAAGGTTTTAATCCAGCCAGATAAAAGGAAGAAAAACAAGGTTGAATTGCATAAAAAATTCCCAGATTTTCCTGTTCTCTGGCAGTTGAATAATTTACAAGCATTCTTTAATCTTCTCCGAAGCAGAAAAGTCTCATATCCAATGTAACGGCAGAAAGTCATACATCAAATAATTAAAGACGAAGTCGACGTTTAGTTATGCCTCTACCAACTCAACGATCTCTTAATGACACAAGACTAATCAAATATCTCATTTGACTTTCAATGAAGTAAACTACACGCAATTAAATACAGACGCTAACCACCAAAGGTGACGACTTTATTAATTACATGCAAAGAGGCGACAATCTCTGAAAGAAACTCATAATTAACCCGTTGTCAACGTCATTAATGTCAGCAAAATATGGTGTTAATTTCGACATTTGCGTGTATAAGAGAGAAGACGCACTCGCCTTCTCTCTTCTGGAAGATCGCCATGGCGGCAGGGGTGAAGAAGAGGGTTAGCGAGGCAACGACGAGGGATCTGCTCACCGGGTGGGGCGGCGGCGGAGGACGGGAATCCGGGAGGGGTACGGCGGCGGAGGGCGGGATCCAGGGACCTAGCCTGGAGCTGAGCCTCCGGGGGCCGGCGGCGGAGCACCAGACCGTCTGCACGTTGGAGACTGTGAGAGCGGCTCTGGAGCGCGCGGCGGCGGAGCAGCGGCGGCGGCGGATCTGGTCACCGCCGGTGCGCTCCTCCGCGTCGTCTACCACCACCGCCTCGTTCTCGCCGCCGGGGAAGCGGCGGCGTGAGTCGACTCGCTCCGCCGATCCCGACCCCGATTCGATCTCTTCCTCGGCGTCGTCCGTAACGCTGGGCGACGAGTCGACCATGTTCGCCGCCGCCTGTCCGAGCTGCCTGTCTTACGTTCTCACGCAGCGGGGAAACCCTGCATGCCCGCGCTGCCACGTGGCGGTTCCTCCGCCGCCGGCTCAGCTGGCGGCGCCGCCGTCTTCTCCGCCTCTCCGAACCTTAATGTTCTTCTGATCGCTTCCTCGCCGTCGTCTTCTTTCTTGTAATTAACAGGCGAGGCTCGAGTTTTTTCTTTTTTTCCTTTTTTTTCTTGTTCATTGGCGATGGCCGGAAGAGGATGAGAGTATATAAGCCTACTCTTGATCTGATCATCATCGTCGTCTTGTTTTTGTTGATTATCCATTATTAAAGTTTTTTATTTTTTTTCCATTGGCGACGGTGGGAGGAGGAAGAGAAGGAGAGAGTTTATATGCCTACTCCTGATCTGATCATCATCGTCGTCTTGTTTTTGTTGATTACCCATTATTAATTTTTTTCCATTGGCGAGGGCCGGAGGAGGAAGAGGAGAGAGTTTAGAAGCCTAATCTGGATCTGATCATCGTCGTCGTCTTGTTTTTTATGGTTACCCATTATTAAAGTTTTTTTTTTCTTTTTCCATTGGCGACGGCGGGAGAAGGAAGAGAAGGAGAGAAAGAGAGAGTTTACAAGCGAAATCTTTATCTTATCATCATCGTCTTGTTTTTTATTACCCGTGATTATATGCCCTTTTTTCATTGGCGACGGTGAGAGGAGGAAGAGAAGGAGAAAGTTTAGAATCCTAATCACCATCGTAGTCTTGATTTTTATGATTACCCATTATTAAAGTTTTTATTTTTCTTTCTTCCTTGGAGACGGCGGGAGGAAGATAGGAGGGAGTTTAGAAGCCTAACCTTGATCTGATTATCATCGTCGTCTTATTTTTCTTGATTATCCGCGATTAAAGGGAGGTTTGCTGCGTTTGAGGTTTTCTGGAGCTGCCGTACTGCAAAGTGAGTGGGTGGGCTTGATACAGATACGCTCCGAAATACATGAAATGTTGTATGGTGGCACGTATTAATTAATAATTTTTTTGTCCACATGATTGTGCTTCACAGCTGGTTTATGATATTTGCTGTCTTCTCTTAAAATTGAGCTGGTTTTAAGAGTCTGCTCAATCGCAGAATAATGATTTCTGGTCTTTGAAATATGGCCAAAGTTCTGTTTTTTAGATGTTTACAAACTTATCAGATAGCGGGAGAAACAAAGAATTGAATTTGAGGTCTTGTTACGGGTACGCTGTGAATTCATGAAATGTTGCAGGATAATTTATTAATCTCTATGACTCTGGATCACATATCTGAGGTGCACCACCATTTTGATTGTATACACTGTTTCATGCTAGTTTTTGTTTTATAATACTGTTCACTTGAACAGAGTCGACGTTGGAAAGTTTATGAGGTTATGAGATCACAGACCAGAAACTTCTTGCAACTAACATATATATTCTTTAACATCTTGCGAGACTTCGGTTGTTTGGATGTCTACAAACTAAACCAAGGCCAGAAATATTTGAGGGAATGAGAGGTTTAATGCAAAAGGTCGACAATGATATCCCCATGCTCTTTCTTAGAAATCTACCACTTGGGCTCCACGGCGTGGACGTGAGAGAGAAAAGTTAAAAGAACAATAGAATGACGAAGAAAGATTGTAGAGAGAGAGGGAGAGAGAGTGAAGTTACAAGAACAGTTTAGAGATTAAGAAATAGTGGAGGCAGAAAGGTGAAGTCATAAGAAAAATAGAGATTAAGAGAAAGTGGAGAGAGAGAGCGTGAAGTTAAAAGAACAATAGATAGATTAAGAAAGAGTGGACAGTGAGAGAGTGAAGTTACAAGAACAATAGGGAGAAAAAAGAAAGAGTGGAGAGAGAGAGTGAAGTTAAAAGAACGATAGAAAGATTAAAAAAGAGTGGGGGGAGAGTGAAGTTATATGAACAATAGAGAGACCAAGAAAGAGTGGAGAGAGGGAGGAAGTTGTAAGAGCATTAGATAAATTAAGAAAGAGCGGAGAGAGGGGGAAGTTGTAAGACCATTAGATAGATTAAGAAAGAGCGGAGAGAGGGGGAAGTTGTAAGACCATTAGATAGATTAAGAAAGAGTGGAGAGAGGGGGAAGTTTTAAGACCATTAGATAGACTAAGAGAGAGTGGAGGGCCGGGGAAGTTGTAAGAGCATTAGATACGTTAAGAAAGAGTGGAGAGCGGGGAAAGTTGTAATAGCATTAAAGAAATTAAAGAATAGTGGAGAGAGAGTGAATCAGTAAGACCTATAACTGGATTAATAAAGAGAGGAAAATTAGGCAATTAATGAGAACAATGGACAAATGGGTTGATGTAGACTGAACGAAGAGATGTCCAATTTAAAAGAACAAGAGAGAGATTGATAATTTATGTGAATATTTCGCTAGTGGAGAGATGAAGATGGAGTGAAAGAGAAATAGAGATATTGATAATTTATGTGATCATTAGAATAGTGGCATGAAGAAGATGGAATGGGAAGGAAATAATTTTGAGGAACGGCAGAGAGATGAGGATAGAGTGGCAATTACGTGAGAGAGAAAGAGAGAGAGAGAGAAGATAATTTATAAGAACAAATAGAGAGATGAAGATAGAGGTGGCGATTGCGTGGGGCAAGAGAAGTCCGCAGGATGGCATTAAATGCCTCGTCTCTTTGGCCAGAACCCGCCAATAAAGCCAGCATCGTTGTGCCAACGTCAGTATCTGGCATTTAATGAAACAGGCGGCAGGGAACGAGAACAAGATAGGAAAGATGAGAGAGAAAGAAGAGATGGAGAGAGAAAGACCGAGGAGTTGTTGAGGCGACGGCGATGGCTGGCCTACCATGGAAGCATAAACGAACCCGGAAGCATTGAATGCAGCCGTAGCTCTTGGCGCTGAGAGTTTCCCTCTCCCGTGTTCTCTTTTGAGCTTAAAGACATCCGAGAGAAAGAAAGACGGAGCAACAGAGGAAGGGGGAGAGCCGGTTTACCGGTTACAAAGAGGGGGAAGAGAGAGTGTGAGCAGGTGGAGAGAGCAAGTCAAAGAGAGGGATGGACAGAGAGGGAAAGAGAGAATTCGCGAGAAAAACAGAGAGCGAGAAAGAGAGAGAGAGATAGAAAGAGCAAGAAAGCGAGAGATAGAAAGAGCGAGAAAGAGAGAAAGATAGAGAGAGCGAGAAAGAGAGAGAGATAGACAGAGCGAGAAAGAGAGAGAGATACACAGAGCGAGAAAGAGAGAGAGAGATAGAAAGAGCGAGAAAGAGAGAGAGATAGAGAGAGCGAGAAAGAGAGAGAGATAGAAAGAGCGAGAAAGATAGAGAGAGATAGAAAAAACGGGAAAGAGAGAAAGATAGAGAGAGCGAGAAAGAGAGAGAGATAGAAAGAGCGAGAAAGAGAGTGATAGAAAGAGCGAGAAAGAGAGAGAGAGTGAGAGAGAGAGAGAGAGTCCGCGCGCGAGAGAAACGGAAAGAGAGAGAAATAGGGAGAAGGCCGGCGTGAGAGAGAGAGAAAGAAAGAGAGCGAGAGGAAGCGAGAAAGAGAGAGAGAGAGAGCAAGAGAAATAGAGAAAGAGAGAGAAAGAAAGAGAGCGAGAGGAAGCGAGAAAGAGAGAGAGAGCAAGAAAAATAGAGAAAGAGAGAGAAAGAAAGAGAGCGAGAGGAAGCGAGAAAGAGAGAGAGAGCAAGAGAAATAGAGAAAGAGAGTGAAAGAGAGCAAGAGAAAGCGAGAAAGAGAGAGAGAGAGCAAGAAAAATAGAGAAAGAGAGAGAAGAAAGAGAGCGAGAGAAAGCGAGAAAGAGAGGGAGAGGAATATTATTGAGTATTTGATTGAGAGAGCGAGCGAGTGAGAGCGAGAGAGAGAGATAAAGACTGAGGTAGCGAGCGAGAGAGAGGAAGAGAAAGAGAGACAGAGATAGCGAGCTTGCGCGCGCGAGAGAGGGCGAGAGAGGGAAAGCAAGAGAAAGGGAGGAGAGAAGAGATAAGGAGAGAGAGAGAGAGAGAAGAGAGAGAGAGAAGAGAGAGAGAGAAGAGAGAGAGGAATAAAAACGTGGGGTTCGGAACCTGGGCCCACTAGTTCAAAAAAATTGTTGGGGGCGTGCCTGAAGCAAGCTAATGAGGTCCATACCATATTGACCGAAGATTCCCCTCACTGAAACCCATAACAGCAGGATAATTTGACCTATTGCATTTAAAGCAAAATATTTTAATATTAATCAGATAAGTTTTTTCTGCCGCATGTTTCCCCCATTTACTTTCCATGCTGCCCACATCTCTCGAACGATAAACGGTGAGATAGATTAAAAGCTCATGACGGCAATTAATGGTGTTTAAAGAATGTGTCGCGAAGCTCATATCCCTTTCATGTTCGCAGCATCACAAATAATTATTTTTCTCGTACTACTGTCTCTTCTTTAGCGTTTGAATATCAGGATGTGCAGAAAAAGGATGGGATCCAACGTTGATTGTATCTCACTGTATAAAGGGCATCCATGGCATATTCTCTCTATGAAGTGCATATAATGAAATGATGAGAGTAAGATACATCAAAAATTATTTTGACGCGATAAACTTGAATAAAATTATAAATCTTCAATGTGCATCATTATCCGCTTTGTAAGGATAAGAGTGAGGTTACGAGCTCTTTAAACAAAAATAATAAACTACTTTTACTCTCATTTTAGAACTTTTTTATGTGACAAAAGATCAAGCCTCTAGAAACTTACCAAGACATTTATTCGCGACCATTTGCATACTCTATTCATGGGGTTCCACAATAGATATTTTTACTTATTGCTGAAAATGAAATTTTACTTAAAAAATCTCAGATTGCTACAAAGGTGATGTAGCCCAGAAGCCCATTCTCGAAGGCCCATTAGCAACTTGCGGCCCAAGAAGGAGATTCTTCTAGAACAGATAGGATATGTAGAAAATCCTCTTACAGTATCCTCTGACAGAATTTTCAATGACAGGATCCTCTGACATGATTTTCTTTGACAAGATCTTCTAACAGATTCATATCTGCACAGTCTATGCTCTAACTTGCCAGAGCTGCATATCTTCTATTTTTTCCCATCAAAATCTTCTTCAGACACACAAATATCTCTTCACAGAAACGGATTTAGAAACAGATTTAAAATATCATTTCCTTACAATTATATCCTTTTTCTATTCAAAATTCATTTCTACTTCAATAACATTTCCAGAAATTTCAATTAAATTCTAGAAAAATCTAGAAAATTCAGCGATTCCTCCCCACATTATTTAGCATTAAACTGATTTTATAAACCTGACATTTTACTTTAAATAGAGTTATTACAAGATTAAATAAATTCTATAAAATTTATAAATTATCATAAACTTAGGGAAAAAATAAAAATTCATTTGGAAAAACATTTGAGGACGAATACCACAATAGATGCAGAGATCATAACTTTACTTTGGGTACTGATAACACTCAAAATTAGGCATTTAACTCAAGTAATTACCACAATTTTATCCATTTAAAGATTTTAAAATAGGGTTGTTATCATATATTTAAAACCCTGTAAATATATGACAATAATGATTATAAAGGAACAGATGACAATGAAGGGAATCAGGCTTGTTATTTGTGTCTCCATGTCTAACTCAACTGGATTTTTTTATGACCTATAACATGAAATTTTTTTGTTTTCTTGCAAACTATTTTCTATGCAATATCTTATACATATTTCTGGGTTAAATCTATAACTTCAGATCATTTGGGAGAGTGAGCTGAGTCATTAGTTTTGTTTCACTAATTATGCTAGATGTCTCCAAAAATCATAATTGACCTAAAATTTATTCTAGCTATGATAAATGTCTTTTTGGTTGGCAGATAGATCATCTTCTAACTAATGTAACATGACGTGCCGAGATCGAATGGCTCATGTCACACCATAGGAAGAGGTAGGAAAAATGTGATGCAAATGGGAATATGATGTGTCGTTCTCCTCAACGAGGTGATCCTGATGCAGGACGTACGTCTAGAACGTCGTCCCGTCGTCACCGAGTATGATGGCTCAGCGACGATAAAGGATACGTATCAGGAGCGGCGATGTTGTCGTCCGACGGTACCCTAACGGGTATGTAACTACGTGAATGCAGAATGACCTAAATATCGTACATGCAGGCTTCGACTCGAGGGGCGCTGAGCTCCAAGCGTGGACTGGTCGTCGTGTGATGGCGACGGTGGCCTCTCGTACCTCGTTGGAGCGACGGAGGTGTCTACGGCCAAACGGACTCAATCCGTAGGGCTCGCACGTAACAGACGTACTAGTCCACATTGGTAGGACACTCAAGACGTAGTTCTCTCGTTTAACCTCGCTCACCTACCTAGCCCGAGCGCGGTGGGGACAGGACAAAAATATACTGCAAAGGATAAAGAACGAGCGACGGAAGAGGACGACGTACCTCGTCGACAGGGCTCGTGATGCAGGTTCTCGTCTTCGTCACTAGCGTACCGGAGCGTGTCGGGTGATGGGGCGCCGGAGAGATCACGGTGGCTCGACGTGCAGCAAAGTGCCGGAGCGACTCGTAAAGATGGGTCGTCACAGGGTCTAGGCGTCAGAGCGCCTTTCAAGCGGAGTTGGCGGTTACGCGCGGATGGCGCGGAGCGGTGCAGGGCGGCGTGGTCATCTGCGAGCGGCGCGGTCGGACGACGTCGCGAGCACGGCGGCGATGTAGCCGCAGTCGGATGATGGCGGTCACGGCGAGCGCGACACGGAACAACAGCTTGGCAAGGGCGTGAGCGGAGCGGCGGCAGGCGGCACAGCGGCGCAGCGGATGGCACGGCGGCGGCACGAACGGCACAGTGGCGGCGCGGATGGCACGGTGGCGGCACGGGCGACGCGCGGGTGGCACAGCGGTGGGGTGTGCAGGCGGCGCGGGCAGCACAGCGCGGGCGCGCGGCGGCGACGCCGGCGCTGGGCGGTGCGCGATCGGGCGGCAGCGCATGGGGCGGCGCTGGGCGGCGCACGAACGGCAGCGGCGTGTGTGGGCGGCGCGCGAACGGCAGCGGCGTGTGGGTGTCGCGCGCGACGGCGGCGGCAGCTCCCCTTCCTCCTTCCTCTCCCTCTCCTTCTTCTTCCCTTTCCTTCCTCTCCCTTCTCCTTCTTCTTCCCTCTTCTTCCTCTTCTTTCTGTTCTTCTGAAAACGAGGAACGAGACCCCAACCTCTGTTCGATGAAATGCCTCAAAGGAAAAAAAACGGGTCTAAACCCTTAGTGCGCCCACTCTTTCCCTTGTAAGGGGGGAAAGATGGGCCCTAAATGGGCCAAACGAGTCCTCTTCGGGGGGCCCTTGCAAATGGGCTCCCCTTTACAAACAAAGATGAAAAATAAAATAAAGAAAAGGGGAAATGGAGAGACGAGCCAAGGGAATAGGCTGGAGAGAGGCCCATCCCTTTGACAGCAAAGCCACGGACGTCGAACGTCGTAAACACGACAAAACATGACAAAAATGACACAACTAGAACGGGAAAAACTAGAACACACGAGATAGAAAGCGATACGAATGAAACGATGACTGAGTGCCTTTCACTTGGTCGTCGACGTCGAGGGCGCGCGCAGTGCGGATGACGCCAATGACGACACTTGATGGCGTGCGCCATCAGATCCGACCATAGGAAACACACACATAGTCGCTCCACACAGCGAAGGACTATGAGCTATAGTGAGTGGACCACCACGATATGCAACGAGATACTCATGAGGATGTGGCGAATAAGATGGATGCACACACCATGGATAGAAAACAGATTTTCCATCCATCGAGTTTCTTTCTTAGCTTGGCCACCAAGGTATCAAAATAATGATGTCTCGTTGGGCTGCGGAAGATGAGGCATCCAAGATAGCCAAAAAGAAGGCATCCTTGTGAGTATCGTGTGAGTGTTAGATAATATCAAATCGCTTTGCCATGGTGGAGGAGCCGACCATAAATCTACCCTTTGCGGCATTGACGGATTGGTCAGAAAACTGCTCGTAAGCTGTGAGTACACTCATAAGTTCCCTGATGGATTTTTTAGATCCATTTAGGAAAAGGATGACATCATTTGCGAATAGAGAATGCGGTAGGATCGGGCAACCCCTTTTTGTAAAATATAGTTGGATGAGGCCTCGGGCAATCGCTCGTATGAGTAATCTGCTAAAGGCCTCCTCCATCAATATAAAAAGGGTGGGTTAGATAAGGGCACCTTGTCGAGGACCTCATGCGGCACTGAAGAAGCCAGTGGAGTTTCCATCCAACAAGAGAAAGAAATGATTATCTCTCATGCAAGTATCCAGAAGAGCGATGAATGCATCGGTCAAACAAAAGTTTCGTAGCACTATGGTAGGGAAATTCCACTCAACTCTATCAAAAGCCTTCTCCATATCAAGTTTGATGATGACATTCAACCCCCAAATATAAGGGTTTAGTGATTGTGCTAACTCAGGAACTAGCATGATATTGTCATGGATCTGTCCACCCATGACAAAACCACACTATTTAGGCGAGATGAGTCTATCAAGGAGGGTCCCTAGTCGATTTGTAATGATTTTGGATGCAACTTTTTAGCCTACATTACTAAGACTAATAGGGTAAAAGTCTCGAAAAGAAGCTAGATCATTCACTTTTGGGATAAGCGCTAAAAAAGTGAATTTATAGCTTTTGGGAGGACTTTATGTGGAAATATCTCCTTGATAGCAAGCACCATGTGTGTGCATGTATCCCAACAAACTATTTAGAATTCCACAAAAAACCCATCCAATCTCGGGGCTTTGCTCCCACAAAGGGAGAAGACCACCTCCTTGATCTTTGATTGCTTAGGAAGGGCCGTAAGTATGGCTTTTCTTGGTTGATCGCCAAGTGTGGGATGGAGTCGAGTAGTTTATCACTTACTACAACCTAATGTAGGGTAAGGAGAGAACTATAGTACACAACACCCGTTGCCGCAAAATTGTCGGGCTCCTGATTATACACCCCTTATATGGTCGTATAGTCATCGAGAGCTCTATGTTGGATCATGATGTGAAATAACCGGGTGTTTCTATCACCTTCTCGCAGCCATTGGATATGCAATTTCTGGAGGTTAAAATCTCTTCTCCTCGCATAGCTTCCTCAAGCTGTTCACTAAACCTGAGCATGTGCTCCCATCGAAGCAACTTGTAGTTGTCTCTCAATGGCTGCTATCTTCATCTTGAGTGCTTCGATCGGTGCACGTACGTCCCTAAATACATGTCTATTCCACCATTTCAGATGAAATTTGAGATTCCTGAGTCTATAACTAAAGTTCTCCATAAGTGATGTAGAAATCGCTCCGTACTGGTGGTTATGCACAAAGCTATGAAAATCTGTGTGTTCTAACCACATAGCCGGGAATCAGAAGTGGGGGCGATGAAAACGAGGACACATGTCTGGGAAAAGTAAGATGGATAAGTGATCAGAATAATATCGTGGTAAAGCTTGATGATAATAATGTAGTGCATCTGTCTAGTGCTATTTCTAAAACATCGATCAAGCCGCTAGTAGTTACGTTCATTGGCATGGCACTCATCGCACCATGTCCACTTCTCTCCTATAGTGGAGGTCTCCATAAGTGAAGCCTCGTTGATAAAGTCATTGAACCCTTGCATGGAGGTCGACCTCTTGGCATTCAATGACTGCTCGTATGCAGTTGAAATCCCCAACGACCAACCAAGGGTGATGAGCAAACCGAGGGTGAGCATGCATGTGCTGAGTAAGTTCCCCCACATATGGCCTCCCCTACTAGGTTTATATAAGAAGCATAAACTACTATGGGCGTGTAAGGCTGCCAGGTATATGGTACTGCGAATGTGATATACTAGGTCCCTTCGGCAATAAATTCCAATGAATAATCTTGCTTCCAAAGTGGCTAGAGCTTATTTGAGGAATGATAGTAGACCTGATCTATTTTGAGTTTCCACATGATGGAAGGGGTGGTATCCAATGTGATCATATGATTAATAAGCCCAACCGATGAGATTGGGTAAGAGGATTGCCAATTCCTTGACAAAACCAAGCTAGACTTGGAATCCTAAAGACTATCACCTCACTTGGCGCACCTTTGAGCGGGTAATATAGATGCTTGATGGGGAGTATCTAAGTGTTGATGAGGAGGAAGTCGTGTGTCTGTATCTGAATCCTCACAGATGGCTGCAGAGCCGTCCTCCTCGTTCATGGAAGCAAGTCCCCCACAAGTTTCATCACTAGGGAGTGAAGCTTAACGGTTGGCCAAGTATTCTTACATCACTGATGGTATATGGGATGGGTGGAGGTCAGGAAGGGAAGCGCATGAGTCGAATGGGTGGGGGAGTGGATTGATGGGTTGTTGGAGATGAGAAGGTGGGTGGGGGGGATGGGGCTGGGTAGGGTGGGGGAGGTTAGATGGTGAGGAGAATGCATCAGGTGGCTAGGAGGTGGAGGGGAGGATAGGCGGACTGGTGAGTGTCGCTGAGAGGTTAAGTGACAAGAATGTGGGGAAGGTGTAGGGGGTAATGAGCTAGCAATAGGGGATGATGCTTCTTGGGAGAATGGAGGTTTAACAGCAGGGGATGTTGAGGTACGCGGGAATAGAGGGTGAGAGGAGCTAGAGGGAGAGCAACTCGGGGTTTGTCTAACAGTTAGGGAAATAGGTCGACTCTTATAATCTCAAATTTAGGGGTTAAATTCATCGTTGGTAATTGAGATTACTCAATAAAATTATATCGAACCATACTTAAGAATACTTAGTTAATGATGAGTACAGATCATCTCCATTGGGAACAATGATTAAGGAATTAACTTCTTATGATAGTGATGATTAACCAGAGAAGAGATGAAGACAATATCAGAGGATTTGAGCTAGTGATATCGAGTAAAAGGATGTAAGTTATACATTAATTTAACAACGAGTAAGTGAATGTGACGCACAAGATGATGGGCGATGGTATGAACAAGGATTGTGGTTGGATGTGAAGTGGTACGATGGAGAGGATAGAGAGAGAGTATATAATGGGACGTAAGCCAGTAAAATGATAAACGAAAAGTTAATAAAAAACTATAGTTATGATAATGATGATGTCGAGAAAGAAACAACGTAAGGCGAAGACACTTACCTTAGATCCTTACGTTCCGCCAGGATCACGATAAATGGCCAGTGCTGGTAAGGTCCCCCTCTTCTCTAATGCTTCTTCCTACACACCCAAGACACCAATAATACACTTTATTGATCTCAACACTCACTATCTTTCAATCAGCCCACTCAAGTCGGAAGCAAGTTCAACATGAAATTCACGTTGACCCAGGCCTCTATTTATATATCAGAGGGTATAGACAGAACGAGAAAGGGAAGATGAAGCAACACTGAAAATTTCAGCTCAATCAGAGTTGTAGAAGATCAAAAGTTTGGCCATGTGATGTTGAAGAAATCCTAGCCCTTAAAATTTTCTCTCTCCTCATCATCATCCTCGCTTTCCGTGCACGTTGAGAAGTCACTGTATTTTGCGCCGCTTGGTCTTTCGCACACACGTTTTGTATCCCGAGTGGCGTGTATCATTTTTCATGCCACGTGCGCCTAGAAATAAGAGAAAAGGACAAAGGACAAATGAAGATAAATAAAAAAGAGAGAGATAGAGGGCTCGCACAGACGTGGTGGTGTGTTAGCGCGCGCTACGACGCCGTCGTCAGAGCTAGGGGAGAGAGAGGAGAAAAGCATACTTTGTCCTTCTCCTTCTCGATCTGTGCAACATTTATTACAAAAAGTGCATCTTTTTTTTGGTTCATCCACATCACCCTGCACAGAAAACATATAAAAAGCACCTTTTCATGAACATTGATTGCACTCATCGCTTCGCAAATCTCAATGATTGGATGCTGAAATGATTGGTTAATGCCAATCATTAACCCCATTAATGATTGGCTCACGCCAATCATTAAAATAGCTTCCAATTCGTTGTCGCTTGTTGAATCAAACGGCGACACGTGGCGCGCAAAATAAAAGGGCTCAAAAAAAATATAAAATATCTAAAACTCATATCAATTGAAATAAAAGCCCATAAAATACATATAAATATATATTTTGATTTAGAAAAATCATATCTTTCAAAAAGTAATGTCTAAAAGTTCCAGAAAAATCATATTCTGTCTCAATAATAGTATTCTTTTAGAATATATGGTTAGAAAATCCCCTAAAAAATGCAGAAATTTCAGAGTTTCATCCTAAAAATAGATTTAATCATTTTTTGCTTGATAACATGAAATTATGAGTAATTTAATACAAAAAAGCATTTAAATATAATCATATAAGGTACTAAAAATGTATGTTATAAACTCTCCTCAACTATTGATTATAATTATTTATATGTCTCCATTGCAGATGAGGATCATATGGTGCATAGGCACCAATAGGTCAATCTCTATCCTGGGAGATTGATCAGATGTACATGGTTGTCTAGACGTATAAATATTCTGATCGCTCTATCCAATGATTCAAGGGCATTGGACGTGAAGAGATGGGGTTCGATTCCATGGAGCCCAATCCGTACTAGTACAGAGTACGGGTACTTATCGCGTGTGCTGCTAGGATGTTCATCCATCCATCAATAGGTGTGAACAGGGAAGCCATTAATTTCCATAGGGTTTGGCTCCAAGCCTTCCTAAAACTGGCATCTAGTTAGAACGGAATGAAGATACTATTGTGGTTGTGGGCTACAATGATAGCAGGGCCGAGGAAGTTCCTGGAGCAAAGTAGGTTCGTGTGATGTCATCTATTAGGGTACGCTGAGTAGCAAACCTCCCCAGTAGTGTGTATGCTAATGGCTCAACCATCTGGGAGACCTCCTCTTTGGATAATTCGACTAGTCGCATTCCCCCTGATTCTGTATAGCCGTGCATTGGAATCCTATCATCATAAAGTGGCGGAGTGTCATCTTCGCAAGTGGTGTTACAGGAGTCGCTAGTGAAGGGCAAACGACTCAAGCCGTCCATTTCATCTTTCTGCTAGTCTGCCCATCCTATTCAGGCCTAGTCTGCCCGGCCTATGTGGGGCCTAACTGTGCAACTCGGTTGGGCTTAGTATGCCCGTCCCACTTAGGCGCCATCTACCCATCCCGTGTGACTTGAGTGGGTCCACTTTGTCGAACCCAGACTAGCTCGGCTGGTTGACCCAGACTGGCTAGTGCTAATCAACCTGTGCGAGTGCAGGCTGCACCTTGTGCTCGTACGTAGGCTGTACGACATGTTTGGCCGCGTGTTGTCTGTGCTTGTGAGACTTGAATTGACCAACCCTTTCAAACAGATTTAATCTCTCCGAGTCAATCGGGTCGACTAGGCGTGTGTCGATCGAGACTACATGGCGTAAATTGATTACTTAGACTTGGTGTGAATCGGCTGCGTCAACTAGGTTTGACTATATTGTGTTAACTCAGCGGGACTCAATTGGTTGGACTCTACCTTACTTTGCCGAGCCAACTCTTTCCTTGACCAAATTGACCTGGTCAGAATCACCCGGGTCAACTAAGACTAGGTCGCTCGAGTGTAATTCTGACTTGACCCAATTGATTCAATCGAGCTCGACCGCGTCGACCTGATCGACTTGATTAGAGGCAACTGAATCAAACAGGTTGATCAGGCCTGGGTCGGTCAGGTCAACCCGGTCAACCCAACTTTAATAGGCTGTATCAGTTCAGGTGACTCGTCAATGGTCAACTGTGTCGACCACGGTCAGCCAAATCGCCCAGGCTGAACTCGGCCAAGGCGTCTTGGTCGGCGCGGTTGGACTTGCCTAAGTCGACAATGTCAGACTCGATCGAGGGGACCTGGTCGACCCTATCGGAGTCACCGAGTCAACCTGGTCAGGCTCCTTAGAGTCAACACGGGCTGATGCGGCCGTGTCGACCTGGTTCGCTAGGCAGATCAATGCAATCTGCTAACATGGCAGTGTGGAACTGGTCCATGTAGGCACCACGTCACCATCGACGTGGATCGGCTCTCTGCCCTCCGATGAATAAAACATGGAAGAATCTGTGGTGTATATATTTCTAAAACATCATAAATATCAGGCCGCATTGAATACGACGCCGTCGTCCAGACACTAAACGCAAGAGAAATGACTTTGTCCTTTTATCTTGACATGGAATCCTCAATGGCCATGATCTGATCATTGTGTACATATGGTGCAATCACAGCCGTTTGATCATGTAAAAACCGGTCCGCAGCAACCAAGGGGAAAATATGTAGTTAAGACCCTATTTTATTTATTTCGTGTATTCTATAGATCGTTCATTTTATCTGACATAGAGAGTCATACTGCCTGGATGTAGTTCACGTGACCCGTTGGTCCGCTAGCATAAAATGTTAGCGGACTGACTATTGCAAGGCTCGAGGAGGAATCTTCAAGCTGCATATCCTGACCCTTGGGTTGACGACACGTGTCCCGGCCAACAGTCAGAATATCCCCGCAAAGCATTATCTTTTTTTTTATTTTTTTCCTTTTGTTATCAATTGACTCTGCCCCTCGGATGTTTCCACGCTGGTATTTTCAACCCTATGGATGCATCCCTTGGCCGATAAGGCTGACACGTCAGTTTTTGACGCATCTAATGAGCCAAAAAGAGGGTCAGTGGGCTTAGTAGGAGCGGGTAGACCCTTTTGTCTGTCCTTCTGATATATCGGACACATGAGGAGGATGAGCGTTGGGCTGGGATGACTCTGCGCCCCGTATTCGATCGCCGGCTACTAATAAAGGGATGACCAAAAATAAAATGATAAATAATAAACTATTTCATAAAACACGGCACTTGAAAAGGTAAAATAACAGATGGAAATGGATACTAGTGGATGCGGCTTATATAGACGAAGAATTTAAGATCCTATTTCTCGTGTTTTCAACCTCTTGGAACATAGAAATACAAGGTTTAAATTTTACAAATAAAAAACTCACCTTGGGTATTTAAGCCCCTCTAATGGGAGCTTCATTGCTCCATTTGATGCAAATTTGAGTCGTTTCCAATGGGGTTCAACATTCTGTCTCCAATGAAACAGGTTTCAGCTCAATTGGAGGTCAGATGACTAAGTTACGAGCAAATCACCATTTTTAGAGGAGAGAGAAGCCCTTGACATAAGTTTTCCAAAATTGTTCCATGTATCAAATCAAAATAACAAGATCACTAGATAAAACAAATAATATTTCTTTTGATACAGATAAAATAAACTGAACATGTGTGCTTGCCCTGAGGTTTTTGGCTATGATCAAATAGTATTTGTTTCTATCTCTTTTTACTTTCGCTTTTGTGTAAATGTTCAATCAGTGATGGAAATATTGAAATTGTTCTTCTTATCTATATATTTTTGTTGCAACACCAAATGAATATAGACATCATAAAAAATGAATGATTTATTATAGCAATGATACTCAATGTTCCACCCACTTCCAGATTTATTTTCAATCTTATCCCAGAAATTTCCAGTTTAACAGGGGGAACGAACCAACAAGTTGTTATCCAACTTTCAAATTAAAGATAGGATAATTTCACAAATGAGCACACGGAAATGGATAGATAACGAATGTCAAATAGGCAGACAAGGATATTTTCACGTGATCCCTAACACCAAACAAGGCATATAAATGTTAAATTAACGAAGTTCAAGGGAACACAGATAAACTTTATATTGATCTATCCTTTTTCACTGAACGCAGGATATTGAGATCGGCAAAAATGATCTTTTGTGGCATGAGAGAACAAGATCTATTCGTGGAAGTATAAGTCAATTCGCATGTTTTCCTGCACTTAAAATGATGTGGAATACTTAGCATAGCGGCTAGTTTTGGCTCTTCAGTCTTTAAACATATGATAATATTGTAGACATAAAAATTTGAAATTAAAATGATTATGGTTCTATATTGCTTAATCATATTCAGTACATAAGACTGTTATACTCCTGATAAATTACCATTATGTCCTTTCAGGTTTCTAAGTCCATATATACAGCTTTGAGCCCTAATTTAAAACCCCATTTTTCATTGGCCTTTGAATATAGCAGTCCAAAAGCTAGTGAGATCTGTCAATCCCTGGAGCAATTTTCAAGCAGTTGTTGAGCATTCTTTGAAGAGATCATTTGTCGCCAACATAAATCCAAATCCAAACAACTTAAAATCATAGTTTTTGGTGCAAGGTGTTTGAAGATTTCATGGAAGGAAGGCTGGTCTAAAAAATTTGTAAATCCTAAACCTTGTTATAAGTTTACAATTTTTAATATAACTTTTGTACTGCTTTGAGATTTTTTAAAACATATTAATCATTTCTAACATCCATAAAAAACCAAAGAACTTGAAATTGCATTTCTTGGTTCAGTTTTGAAAGCGTTACATGAATTTGAAGTCGCACATAGAGGAATCACATGTGGATAGAGTGTAGAGTGATCTTTGGAGATTTATGTGGTTTGATTTTGATCACTTTGTGTGAGATAACAGTTATCCAAATTGTGTTACATACAAATCAAGGAATTTCATCCAAAGACAAACGTGGAGAAAAGAGGACTTCAAGAAACAAAGATCACAAAAAGAGAGGTATTACTGCCGAGAAGTGATAGTTACATTTATGAATTTTCTCTGAATTAATCAATTTATGATCTAACAATAATCTTGTTGAAAATATATGAAATTGTTCCTTGAATTGAATCCTATTTAAGGAGTTTGCCATACTACGTATTGTTGAGAAGAAGATATGATTCAGAAATATATTGTTCTTGCTATGCCTTTATGCTCGGTCAGGTTATGGCTTTGGGGGCGTAAAGAATAAGGCTTTAAGGGTAAGGTTGAAGTAGATAAAGTGATGACGTTCCAAGGAAATATTTGGGGGTTGAAGACGACAAAGTTTGATCAAAATTTTCCTTTTTTTTTGATATCCTTGTTCAGCCCTATTTCCAAGTGATTTGCTTCGGGGGCATTCAAACAAACACACTTAGGGAACATCATCACCTCAGAATGGATACCCTCAAACAGGATTAACGATTAGCCTAAGCTATTCACAAAAAATAATTATGTCTTCTATTTCCTCTACCTCATTGGAAGTCTTAGGTTAAATGAAAATAAAAACTTAATATAGCTAGAAAACCTCCCCCCTCTTAGGTTATTCCTTAGCCACATAAACTAGGATTCTTGATTAGAATAGCAAATCAAAATAAATATGAAAACTGCTCAATGTTTATATAATTGACGAAGAGCTTATTTGTGACATTGATCTTCGAACCCATCTCTATGACTTATATTGTCATTTTCTGCTCAGACCTCCATGCTCATCCCGCTAAGGTCTGTCATTTAGTGGAGGGAGGTGACACCCAAAAGTTGATATTAAATGATTTCACCCTTGTCGCGAGAGGTCTCTATGAGAGGGAACATCAGTGGTAATTAAACAAAAGTCATGGACCTCTCTGAAATTTTGATCCTCCATCATTTTCAGTACTGACTGTTTATGTGAGTAAGTTGTTGACAATCATGTTGTTGCCCATGTGGACCTTGACATTCTGGTTAGTGCTTGCCAAACAAATTGCAAACGGCAGTAAGAAGAACGTATGATTATAATACTAGGCATATGAATATCCTTATTTGATATTGTTTCTGAAGACCGGATGACCAATATTATATCTCTGTACGTAAAGAATGGCGTTCTATGACATGGGCTTTGGGCTACCATCATCCTTGTCAAAAACATTTATGGCATTCGTATTTTTTTTATATTGGAAAGGTTGAATTGATGAATCAAACTGAATACTTTGATGTAGTGTAGGACAGAGAAACGATGTGTCATTTTAGTTCTTCTGTTTTGATGATACTTTATAAGAATCCAAATGGTCAAGTAGTCATGTAATATGGAATGTTCGACCGTTAGAAGGAGAAATAGTTAACCATCCTGATGATTAAATAAATAGTAGCTTATGTAATTATTTTGTCAACAGTGTTTGAGCTTCTCATGCAAACCTTATATAAATTAAAACTTGAATATCAAATACTTATATTTTCAGCCCCTGTTTTACAGTGTAAGCATTTGTGGTGGCAAAGGGCTATAGCACATTGCGTATAGATTCCCTTTTACATATTCACATGATCGATTTCTTGATCATGAATAGTTACATGCGAATTCTATGGCTTTTGACTTATCAATGTTCGTCAAAAAACCAAATAAGATGGATTAAAATAAATTTTTTACCTTTCGTATGACCAAATTCTTGCCAGACTTGGCTACAAAATTGACAAACAGATATTGATTAAATTCTAAAAATGCTTAAACGTTCCTCTAAATATGCCTTTTTTATTCGATTTTCTTCAGCACTTCATGAAATTTTGAATTCCTTTGAAAAACTTCTTTCTAGTGGATTGAGAACTTTTTTATGATATAATTCAAAAAAAAATTAAAATTTCTAAAATTAATGATAAGTTTAATTCATCTTAAATTATACTATTAAAGGGTATCCAAATGTTTTCAGTCAACCAATAGTTTTCTCATGGGATAACTGTATTATTAAGAAACTAGGTGACACTTATATTATGTGTCTACAAATAGGAAAGTAGAACTTGATAGCATTCTTTATAAAATATTGTGATATAGCCAAGTCTGTTTCCAACACAAAGGCTCAATATAGTAAAGCCGGAATGGTGTATGGTGAACGGAAAGTCAAATAATATTACCCAAATATTGTTTTGCTCCAAATACTGAAATTTGAACCCATTTTTTGTAAATATAAAATGCATCCATGATAAGTATGATCATGACTTTATAATGTGAGAAATGTATAAAATTGAATTTATTCGTGGAAAGGTGAATGTCATAAATGTGACTAAAACATAGAATTCATTGGAAAATAAAAGGAAACATGTTCATGGTCCATATCGATAATATTATCAATATAACATTTTTCTAAGATTTAAGAGGAAACTCAAATGTCTTAGATCTTTAACAAGGAAGGATACTACACCATTTAGGTAATAGTCACAAATAATATGACATTTTAACAATACATTTGTCTATTTTATCTGTTTACTTTCATTAAAAAGATTATAAATCCATATTATGAGAGCTTAAAATGAATACTTGTATACTTAGAATTCAATTAACATTTATTGACTTTCTATTATTGAGACATTTTTTGTTACATTAATTGATAATTACTGTAATTTTATGAATCAAAAAGTATAATTTTGGATTTAATTAAATAGGATACAATTTCATTATAAATTTAAATAATATTCTGATTTATTAAATATTCTCATTTTTTGAAATGTCTGATTTGGGTATTGTTAATAAATAGTTTAACAAATCTTAATGGATATTTCAAGACTTAATTAAGTATCTTGAACAATTCAAGAGTGATGGATATTATATGGTCCTCAAGCCAAAACACAACACCATGTTTTATTGAAGTTCATTGAATATTATATTCCAATGTTATGTGGCTAACAAATTTCATGAATACCTGCAATGATGTGGTGAGTTATGATGATATCATAATACCGCGATCGCTTGTCGATAAACACATATTCTAAACTTTCCTATTCGATGGATGGTCAAGGTGGACATCTAATTATCCAGTTAGAATGGTACAAACTGATCCTACTTATATGATAAGTATTGCTAATCATATGTCTATTAGTGCGGAAACACTAAGGACAGTAGTGGGTGCTCTTTGTAGAAAGTGTTCACTGAATTGATCCAAATAGCCCTAGAACAATATTATTGCCTAAACGTCAACCAGGTTGATTCATGTCGCAATCGTATAAGAGATCCACTGACCTGAGACACTAAGGACATCTCATGGATGGATACTACATTTTGATCAAGACTTACAAGCCTCGAATCATGGGATTCAATAAACTCATAGCTCACATGTTGTAAGAAGCTCATAGAGATGAATGAGTTGTCTAGACGGGATCATCCATCCTCGATATAAAAGGAGATTCGCACAAAGAAGATGATAGAGCAAATCTTTAGCCACGATAGTGAGGATATAGAAGAAGGCATTCTCCAATGATCCCCGTTATGCATCTGCACTATGCGAATGGCAGATTAATGTTAGAGGATCAACCACCTTAAATAGTTTGAGAGTGACAAGTGAACGATAGATTATACATATACGTTAGTAGATGACAGTAGAGGTTCCATGAGAGAATTTGATTACCACTCGGTATCTTCTAGAACACTAGGTATGGCTTGGCACTTGACGGAGTGGAAACTTAACCTATCGATTGGGTTAAATTAATATGATGTCGGATGTCATCGATGATGTCGTCTGACGGGTAATTTCCTACGATAATGAAAATACGTGGTTCAATGGTCCTAGGTGGATGTAAGTGCAGGCCTTGACACGTAAGGTTTCGCCGAGCTCCAAGCTCTAGCTCGGGGCGACCGATGACGATGACGGTAACCTTCTCACCCTCTTCAGAGCGACGACAACAACTATGGTGCCAAACATAATAATTCTGTTGGCGCTCACACATAATGGATGGGATCTGCCCATACCTAGGAATTTACTCAACTCGTAGTTTCAGAATGTAATTGTCTCTCACATATTTAACCCGAGCATGGTTGGGTGCAGTCGAGAAATATACTGTAGCATAAAATTTAACTGAGGAGCAAGGGGAACGATGTACCTCGTTGATGGTGTCGCCCGTCTTCAGTATATTCATCAATATGATGGGTGCTGCGGGCAGGTGCGGTGGAGTCGTGACAGAGACAGCAAGGTGTCGCTCAACTAACGTTGGGGCGTGATGCAAGAGGCATGGTTCTAGAGAGTGAAGGTGAGAAAAAGAGGGCTGCGGTGGGAGACCAACATGAGCGAACGACTGTGGCTCGGCACACTCGTCCTTAGTGATGGATCTGTGCAGTCGGAGTGTGTCTTTTGATGTTTGTCGATGTGGAGCACGGGCCACACGTAAAGCTTGGCACTGGGCAGTGTCACTAGCAGCTGCAGGCAGCATAGAGTGCAGCACAGGTGTGCGTGTGAGCAGCCCCAACGGTAGTTGTTGGTGACGACAACGTTGGCTATGGACAGCGTCAGGCACGGCAACGTTGCAATAGCTATGTGTAGTGTCGAGTGTGGCGCGGGCGTGGGTGCAAGTGGCAGTTGTGATGGCCACGGGCAACTGCAGTAGCGGATGCGGGAACGGGTGCAAACGGCGGTAGTGATGGCGGCGGATAGCAGCGGTTGTGGTTATGAGCAGCACGGCGCGCGATGAGGGTAGGGGGGAGCTGTCATGCAGTCTGATGGCGTGACGGCCAGGTGTCGCTGACATCCAGGGCTTGAGCGTCTGGTGGGTGGCTGATGCAACGAACCTGATGAGCAGGGCGGTGGATTTGCATGGGCGAAACCATGTTAGCGCATTAGGGATGTACATGGCCGGTGACACAAAACTTGAACAGTGCAATGAGCCTTGTAAGCACTATGGCATAAATGCGATGATGAAGCAATGATAGCACACAGGCAGTGTGCAAGTTCGGCGGCATGGCACATGAACGGCAACAATTCTAGGCGAGCCGCATGATTAGTGTTGATAGTGTCGCAGATATGGTCATGAAGATCGTCCTCCTTGTGGCATGGCTTGACAAAGCGGGTGACACGCGATCGTGGGTGGCAACGGTCCTGTGGCACCTTCTTCCTTCCTCCTTTCATCTTCCCTTTCTCCCTCCTCCTCTCCTTTCTTCTTACTTCATGCGACCTAGGGGTTGCACGATAACATAACACAATCAAAATAATAGTCTATCTGTTTTGGGTGCCCATAATGCCCTTATGTAGGGACATGATGGCCCATTACAAAGGGTGTGGTAGCCCTTGCTAAGGGCACTATGTCCCTTATAAAACTAATATATACATACAATAAAATACAAGAAAACAAAGCACCACATCACAATACTTGACAACACTAAAACATTACACATGAAGGGTACACAACCATGAGCACACAGACATGGTAAAATGACAAACATAACAAGCACGTGCCGACGAAAATCAAAACAGTCGCCGTGCTTTAATCGGGTTATTTGAACCTGGGTGTCTTCACCTTTGCCCCGGCGTGCTGGTCGGGTTGGACACAAAAATGGGGGACCGTTGATGATGATGGCGATGGTTCTGACGACATCTCTAATGGAGTAGGCTTGCTTGTTCTATCAATCCTCCCGGGGTCAGAAGAACTTGTCTTCGATGAGTTGGAGGTAGAGAATGACAATAGCTGAAGAAGATTCAGCCATAGGCATCATAAGTCATCCTTCGTGATCCATGAATCGTATGCACCTGTACTTCCCTGCCAACACACCAAGAACATTCATGATACCTCGTCCCCTGCATAGTTAATTACCCCTTGAAGTATACTCTCGACTGACTCATGCCAATCAGGTGAAAGTATCAGGGGAGTTGTCATAGCAAACCCACTCACATTGAAGGGGTCAATAAGGGTGGGTCAAAGGAGGGAGAAGGGGCTCAGTACGGAGTCAGATCCACCACGTTAAATGTGGAAGGAGGGACTTCGAGGATGTAGGTGTTATCGAGAATGGGCCCGCGCTACAAGCATGCAGCTTCATAGTTGTCCCATGAGAATATCTCTCAGGTTAAAGTCTCACTATCACATGATCTCCCCTGTTGAACACCCGGGGTCGGCAATGAAAGTTGGCAGCCTGCTTGTACAATGCATTTTGACTCGTGATTCTATCATGAATGTACCAATGCAAATAAGAAACATGTTTGGTGAATGCAAGACCATCCTCTAATGCTAACATGAGGGTCAACGGGTACTAAGTTGAGGGGTCGACGAGGAGCCTGGCCATTGGCGATCACAAAAGGACTTAAATCGGTGGTTCAGTTCACCGAGAAGTTATATGCAAACTCGGTGCAGGGAATGGGACAATGGTGCTTGACCATTATCTCATTGATGGCATGCCTGTCACAACACATGCACCACGTGCCAGCCTTCTTTGGGACGAAGAGTGCCGGGACTGCACAGGGACTAAGGCTCTCCCACATGAGGCCTATTGGGAGGACATGTTTCTGCACCAAGCGGGTGGCGCTGGTGGGCAGGTGGGAGGCCTAGGCAGTTGGGTGGGCAGTGCAAGCCGCTGGGCAGGTGACACGGGCAGCTCGGCGGTCAGCGTGGGCTGCTGGGCATAACTGCATGTTATCGATATTGCGGCCCAATTATCGGGTGAACAAGGGGCAACTAATGACCACTAACCCAACCGGGTTGGTCAGGACCCTACTGTTTGCTGGCTTCATCCCCGGTATATGGGTACCATGTAACCCTTTGTCCCTGGGTACATGAACGAACACATGTTCGCCTTTCCGGCTTGGGTGACATTGTTGTCATATATCAAGGGACGCACTAAGATGATGGTTTCCATTTTCATAGGAGGGACGTCACAAAGGGCACTCTCATCATAGGTGCTCACCTTTAATGGGATGTGGCTTTGATACTTCACCAGTAACAATGAAGCGTCAATCCACGACATGTCATAGGGAGTCAAAAGGGGTATGGCCACCAATCATAGTCAGGCGACCATCGTATCGGAGATGGGATTGATACAGCTTTGACTATCCACGATCAACCTTGCACTCTTTATCGAGGATCTTGACATAAGTGTAGAAGATTGAGGTGCAGATAACTGTGTCCGTCATTGGGTCTGTCCTCTATTGAACAAGTGCAGGTCTAACCTATGGGGTCACTCGGTGTGGGGATTGCAACCCAATAGTGCTGGGGTGGTTGACGGCTGTGTTGGCCAATGACCAGCCAGTGGGGCGTCGAGTGGCTGCCAGGGTTGCACAAGTCTCCATGATCTGAATATACCCGACTTGTCCCTTTGGTTCCTCACACTTGTACATAAACTCCTCATCCACACCATTCATCGTCATGTGGCTGCTCCATCTCTCTCACCTGGTCCTAATAGGCATCTCCAACATTGATCATGAGGGCCGATGATGGACATTGACTGGCTCGGTACCCTTTCCCTTGGTACTTTAAGCACATGATTTTTACTTGGTTCACGATCGTGCTACAGGCCGTTGTATCGGTAGTGACTGCCTGAATGGGTGGGGCGGATCCCATCGAGGTAGCTGGGCCATTCCTTTACCTTGTGGCATTTCGAGAGGTATATGCAATAGATAACAATGTTTTCATTGAGTTTCATGACTTTTATTGCCTTGTGGAGGACAAAGCAACCCGCCAAGTACTGCTCAAAGGGACAGTTAGGGATGGCCTATATCACCTTGAAAGTCAACATCCTTCAAAATGTGCGCTAGTCGGAGAAAAAGCATTAGCGGGAATATGGCATTCTCGCTTGGGACATCCTCAGCTTCGAATTTTAAATTCAATTCGGAACAAATTTGGTATTCCCGTTTATCCACGGATTTTGAGTTTTATTTATGAACCTGGAAACCTCGTTAAATCCCACAAATTACCTTTTGTTTCTAGAAATCATGTGTCAAATAAATGCTTAGAAATCATTCACTCTGATCTGTCGGGGCCTTCTCTTATTTTATCTAAATCCGGCTTTTCTTACTATGTTATTTTCATCGATGATTTTAGAAAATATACCTGGATCTACCCTCTTAAGAAAAAGTGATCTATACTATGTCTTTATTGAATTTAAGAATCGTGTGGAAAAACAACTCAATGCTGTTACAAAATATGTGCAGTCTCACTTGAAAAGTAAAAGAATCACTAAATTCTTTTTTGAAAAGTAATGGAATCATACATAAAGTCTCTTGTTCTCATACCCCTAAGCAGAATGGAACTGCAGAAAGAAAGCATCATCAGATTATTTAAACACAACTTGCCCTCCTAAAACATGCAAACATGCCTAAACTTTTTTGGGATGAAGCTGTTGCGACAACTGTTTTTCTTATTAATCGTCTTGCTACTCCTATTCTAAAAAATAAGTCTCCATATGAAATATTGTTCAAATTTCCTCCTGATTACACTTTTTTATGAACATTTGGTTGTTTATGTTATCCATACCTTAGACCGTATGCTCAAAATAAGCTCGAAGAAAGGTCCGAAACTTGCATTTTTTTGGGCTACAGCTTTATGCATCATGGGTACGGATGGCTTTCTCTCCAAACAGGTAAACTCTACATCTCTCGACATGTTGTTTTCTATGAAAATAATTTTCCTTTTAAGAGCCATGAGACACATCCGTCAAATGGTATTCTGAGTTGTTTTTCCTCAATTTGTTTTTTTAAGTAATAAAGATACCTCTTGCTCCTTGTCTTCACAAGTATCAGATCATCTCAAAGATCAGATACTAACCAAAGGTTCTATATAGTTAGAGAATGATTCATCTGAAGAGCGGATGAAGCTCTCAAACTCTAATTCATCCGTAGAATATTGTTCAGAAACCACAAACTCTCAAACTGATTCTATAAACACTGCTGTTTTAAATAAACGTTATCTGGATATATTAGCTAAGGAATATCCTGATATTTTCTCAACATTTGATTGTACTCCAGAGTCTAACATAAAGCTGAAAGTTAAACGTCTCCTTGACATTAATGATGAGCCGACTTGTACCGCCAAAGAATAACTCTTATGCACTAAAGTACCTCATCGAATAGGTCTTTATATTGAGAAAGAGAATATATCTGAACCTACTTCATTTACATATGCATCCAAAAATGTAAATTGGATGCAAGGCATGGCTCTAGAATTTCAGGCACTCATGAAAAACAACACCTGGAAACTTGTTTCTCGTAACCCAAATGTCCACATCATTGGCTGCAAGTGGGTCTACAAGTCAAAATTTACACCATCGGGGGATATAGAAAGATACAAGGCTCGCGTAGTTGCAAAAGGGTATAACCAACAAGAAGGTTTTGATTTCAATGAAACCTTTAGTCCTGTTATCAAACACACAACAATTATACTAATGCTATCTTTAGCTATTAGTCAAAACTGGCATATTCATCAATTGGATGTCTCAAATGCTTTTCTTCATGGCGATTTAGATGAAACCATCTTTATGGAACAACCTCCAGGTTTTCCAGAAAAATAAAACTTTTCCTGATTACATCTGCTGTCTCAACAAATCTTTATATGGCTTAAAACAGTCTCCACAAGCTTGGTTCACCAAACTCTCAGGTAAATTACTCACACTTGGTTTTTCTGGTTCAAAGAGAGATACGTCGTTATTTTTCAAACTTGAGCCTACTCCTGTTTTCAACTTGATTTATGTAGATGACATTCTAGTTATGGGACCCAATATTCTTGATATTAAGCTTCTTGTAACCAAATTACATCTTGAATTTGCAATTAAAGACTTAGGTCTGGCCCATTGTTTCTTAGGCATCGAGTTCTTAAAAAGCAATAACGGATACTTCTCGACACAATCTAAATACATTTTGTCCATTCTTGAATGGACAAAAATGGAATACTGTAAACCATTACCTACACCATGTGCGGTTTTGGATTCAAAAACAATAGATGCTCCTCTAATAGGTGGAACACTCTATAGACAAACCTGTGGCTCCTTGCAATATCTGACTTTAATGAGACCAGATATTGCATTTGCTGTCGACAGAGCATGTCAAAATATGAATTCACCAACTACTTCTGATTGGAAAATTTTAAAACACTTACTGGGTTATTTAAAAGGTACTATTCATAATGGCTTCAATATGTATAGAAATTCTGATCTTACATTACATGTACTTAGTGATGCTGATTGGGCAGGAAATAAAATTGATAGACGATCAACAAGTGCATTCTTATTGTATATCGGAAAGAATATTGTTTCATGGAGTTATAAAAAGCAACAAACCATAGCTCGCTCTAGTACAGAAGCAGAATATAAGGCACTCGCCAACTATGGAGAAAAAATTTTGTGGATACAATAAATTCTCAAAGAAATCGCGTATTCACTCTAACCAAAATCCAACATTATGGTGTAACCAAAATCCATTGTGCTTGAAGGGGGGTGAAGACGAAGCAGATAGAGTGACAATAGAAGTTCGCCAAACAGCTTATAGGGACTTTAATAAAGATTAGCGAATAGTAAAGGAAGCACGTAACATATACTCGTTAGAGAGTAGAGAAATAGGGAAAGATAAGGTTAAAGATAGATAGGATGAAATATAGAAAGGGCACACATAGATAGGATCTAACGGCGACGACTTAATCAAAACATAGCCGTTATACTAGTTGATAACATGCAAATAAAAGTTAAATAAGTTCTAATTTCATCATATTTTTGGGCTTTAAATGCTTAAAAACATTGATTTTAAAGCGTGTTATCATGATTTTAGGTTAAAAGAAGAATGTCCTTAAGTTTCAAGTTAAATAAGACATTTAATAAATAATCTAATCAATATATACATTTTAAACATTTTTAAAATGAATTTTAGAAGAAATTAAATGTTGAACTAATCTATTCTATAAACACACACAAAAGAAACAAATAAAATGAATTTAATAAATTAATAAAATCATTTTTGGCATTAATACACATTTTTAGGATCTATTTTAACTGTTTTTTCAATAAAAATGTTTTTTTATTGAAACTGGCGCTTACTGGGCCAGTTTAAGCGCAAAAGTGTGTTTAGTGCACAGGGTAACACACCGAAGAAAGCGCCAGCCAATCAAAACACGCGCTCGGGCTTTGGTGCATTACACACACATACACCGGGTCATGCACATCGCGCATCACGTGCGGCATGAAGCGCACCACACGCAGTCAAGTGCCAGCCAATCCCGTGCGATTTAACTCCCTGCGTGCGACGCAGCTAGTAAAGCTCATGCATAGCACTACGTGTAGATTTGCCCATGCAAATCGTATGCACGCAGTGCCGTGCGTACGAAAAATGCACTGTGCATGGAACCGTATTGACTAATAAAGTTGCATTGTATGCTATGCGTAAAATGCGAAATAGATAAAACAAATAACGGAATCGGAAGAAGCTGTTCTTCTGATTTTGCAAGGATAGAAGGGGGGAAATCAAAAATTGAGGGAGTTGCTGATTTTAAAGCTCAAGGAAAGAAGCCTAGCCTCCTCGAAGTCCCAGGAATCCATCAGAAGCAATTTGGAGCTCAAATTATCGAAGAATTTTGCAGATCCGTTGCCTCAATTTCTAGCTGATTCAAGCCAAAATTATTATAAATTCTGGGCGTTCGTTGTGCGGAATCAGTCCATATCGAGTCTCTGATTATCTCCGGTACCTCTAGGCTCAAATTTACTGCATTTTACAGTCGGATTGGTTTTTAATTTTCTCAATTTGGCAATCCCGTTCATGTTCGTCGTTTTTCCCAAATTCAGATTTTAATCATCTTAATTCGTAAATTTTAGTTCATTTTCAAATCAATTAGCATTGATTGATTATCAATTTCCGACTTCGAATAATATTTCTTTCAAAAATCATCAAATTGAATCTTGTACTTCTTAAAATTAGCAAATCGTGAATCGTATTTACGATTTGCTATTTGAGGAATTTTAACAATTTTGAATTAATTATGATAAAATAAAATTATAATATAAATGCTCTTAAAAATAACATAAAAATTAGATTTCTGATTTTTTCAAAATAGGAAAACATCCTTCGATAAATGAAACAAATGAAAAAAATACAAAAAAACTTAGAGTTAAGTCCATTTTAGAAATAGATTTCAAACTCATTAAAAAGAACGTTAAAAAAAATTTAAATCAAATAAAAAGATAAATAAGTAATTTCAGGTCTTTGTTAGTAAATAACAGAGAACTATTAAAATCATTTAAGTTCAAAAAGATTGAAGTTTAGTTGCAATTTACGGTTATGGCATCTAAATAAGTAGTTAAAACATTATTTCATATAAGTTTTGAATTCTCTCCATAATTTGAGGAAAGCTGAATTCCCGCATCGCCTCCCTAGGGTTCGACCCCTTAAACACTAAGGGATAAAATAAATATTATTTCTTCAGTTCAAAAACCCTTGATAACAACATAAAAACACATACATTTCGAGCTTATCACTAGTTATAATGGATATGATTAAAACGGATCGAACGATCAAAACCGTTCGATCCATAGCCGTTATAATAACGTTCTAATGGCTATCAGTTTTGGAATCTTACTATTTTTAGCAATACCATACATTATATAATAGGCACCAATTTAGCAACTCAGTGATAACGAAGATCTTGAAGTTCTAGGCTTACGCCTGTGTCTCTTCTATCTCTCCCTCTCTATCTCTCTTCTTCTCTCTCTCTTTTCTTCTCTTTCTTTCAAGCTACACTCCCGCACTTACAGTCATGCCCTTTGGAGCGCCTATCACGCCGACCGTGTCGAGCTTGCGTGTGATTCCCTGCTTCGGCCCCATCCTTAGAGTCTTGCTTATCGACCAAAGGACCGCTTCAATGACCCAAGATGTCACTCAACCTTGATCTCAACTGGTTCAATGGTCAGACGCCCTTTTCAGGTTCTATCATTCCCTCCCCCTTAATTTGCAGTATAATTATATGCTCTAGTTCCGTGCTCGATGTTTGCCCCTCGGTAGCATGTCGACTTAAGTGTACCACCAGAAATATCATTAGGATTCCTTCTTGGTAACGGACTGAGTTGCCGATATCGACAGTCAAATGCGCTCAGACAATGATTGTCGGCCTCGCGCATCTGCTTCTTGGCGGTCCATCGGGTCATGGCGAGCCAGGCCAGCCTCTAGACGCCTCCATGCTTTTCTAAAAATTGTACTAGCTAGTTGGCAGCTGCCAAGTTGGGTTCGTAATCACATTTGGAATGACGCATCATTTTGATTGTAGCAATTTTACGTCATTCATCCTGTGATGTAACCCGATCTGCCAACTTGGTTGGTCCTGTTACATCACATACTTAGTGATCTTCAGATTCATAATTTGCTCAACAACTCAAATACTTAAGCATTCTAATAGGGAAGACATGGAGCACATTAGTGGAGTACAGGACGTGATCCATTCTAGCCTATCTACACGATATTCGTTCGTGGCTGAGGTCGCGCCTACTATATTTTGTTTGGGACCTTGAGATCTCGTATAAAATAAGTTAATTGCTATTAAAAAAAGAAATGTGAGTTATGAAGTCTTTCTTCAATCAGAGAAGAGCACTGACTTGAAGTTACTCCATAGAAAGGCGGTTGAGGTTATGAAATAAGTTAAAACATCATTCGATGTAGTTGAAATGACAAACAACAATTTCTGTTGTTCATTCAACTAACGCAAATTCAATAGAATTCAATATTGTCACTGTGGTTTATTTTATTATTATATTTTTCTCCTGAACGCTCCTAAAGTCGTGTCTTTCTTCCATGCAAGCGAATAAATAAGCAGGAAAATCAAAACTTATTTGTGTTCATCGTATGATGACTTTGTTTGTTTTCTTGTCCTTCATAAGAAAGGAGGAATGAAAGTCAACATATGCATTGTATCCCAGTTTAATTGTGTTGTTAATAATATATATTTTTTAATTATTCCAGGTGCATGTAACACATATATTAAATAAAATTTTTGTTTATGCATAGAATTCTTAGAAGAGCCAATGGATAACATTTTCAAACTTTAGCCATTACCTATGTGGAGTTGGTTGTTCCAAAGATAACTGGTAGATTGATGAAGCGTTTTACTGTCTAAAGTAACATGATGTGTAGCTCCACTATCTCGATACCAAGCTTCAGCTGCAGTCAAACTTTATGCATGTGTAATAAAGGCTCTTGGTTGTCTTGATAATGAAGGCATGTATTGTATCTGATGATCTGTCCTTGTCTATGTTGAGTTGCTTCTGCTGCTAAGTTCACGGCATTCCCTTGCTCGGTGTCCCAATGGGAAAAAAAATTGGCATCTTGGTTGAAATATATTATTTCTTCCTCTTCCATGAATGTAATGTCTGTTTTAGCAACTATCTATTTTCTGATTCTGATGAGCTTATATACTTCGAAATTATAGTAGGGAGTGGGACAAAAAAATCACTAGTATTCTCTGTGATAAGCTAAAGATGCATCAGGTGCCTTTAGGCCCATGATTATATCATCAAATTTCATAAGTTGGGAATGTACCCCAACCTATAAAGAAAGTAAAATTCATCATGGCCGAACAAGTCACTTGATTTGTAACTTCAAGCAAGTCAACTATTGATCTTAGATAGGATATATATTCATCACTAGTCAAATTTGCTTTGTTCATGGTATGAAACTATCGATGTACATCCAAAATATTAGATTGACTGTAATTTGAGGAGATATGCTCAAGTTTTTCCCATGCTTATTTGGAAGATCTTGTTTGTCTGATGACTAAAATGATTTTTTCTGACAGAGTTGCGTGGAGGACTTGTTGATCTAGCTTCCACCGTGCTTTAAATGTTGAATTTTCTTTCATTTTGCCTCATGAGTCTGCAACAGAAATGAATGGGGATAATAGTTCAATGTATTTAACTAAATAGTACCCAGTTAACAATTGGGATAGCAAGTTGAACCTCATTCAATAATGCTTTTGCAGCTGTCATGGTAAATTTGACAATGAGTTGGAAGATGAGAAGACTTTCACAGTTGTTCGGTCTCGTCCAAGAAGATTATCGCATTCTCTCCGGTATTTGCTTCCCCATGTTCTGTTAAAAAGAAGATTAAGAGTATTGAAGAGGATGGCTATGATACCATGCAAAGAATCTCTCGATGATCTAGAAGAAGAAGAGAAGAATGGAGAAAGATGACATGGATAGATAGGATTGGAAATCATGGCTTAAGATAATGAACATATTCTTATTAAAAACTCTTTTCATTTGCGTTGGTATTTATATGCATTTCTCTATTGAATAGTTACAGATAGTGATAAATAGTTACATATCAAGACCTGTAACTATCTATTTTATAAAACATGAGTGTTAGTTTGTATAACAGTTTATTTTACCTATCTATTTTTAATCTTATTCATTGGATTAAATCCTATCTATTTAATCTTATCGAATATGTTTAATCCTGCATTCAACCCTATCAATCTAATACTCTGAGCAAGTATAAGTAAATGTTCATTTTTTACAAACTAGTTCTTCATTTTAAATCCTATCTGATGGAACAAGCAGTCCACTTCAGCAGAGACGTCATCTGATCCATCACCCTCGTCATTAATAGCCCCGTTGGTTTGTCTCCAGCCTGACCGACACGCCAAAGCTAAAGTGAAGACACTCAGGTTCTAATAGCCCAAAAATTTGGGTAGTATCCATGTTTGGGTATATTTGGGTGTTTTGATTTCACCCCAGTATGTGCTCATTATGTTTGTGAGTTTTGTGTGCGTGTTTGTTGTATTTCGGCCTACCCGCATGTTTGTCATATTTTGACCAGAATTCTACTCTGGCATGACCCTCTTGTCTTTGGTATGTTGTTTGTTTTGACTTAAAAAGTGGCCGCCCATGTTTAATGGGTGATAACTTGCAAATTAACATGATTAATTAATGAATTTTACATTATATTTATATGTTTTAATGACTATATTTGCATGTTATCATATTAAAATAAAGATAAATCATTTACCCTTTCATTTTATTATTACTTCTGATTTTTTATCATTTTTTACATGGAATTTAACCTCATTTCAGTGAAGAAATATATTTTTACAAGGCTTTAAATACTTGGCAAAGGTTGGTAAGTGTTTTCGTGATTTTTCTGAAATTTGTCCATATTTTTATATAATTCTTTGACCATTATACAGCCAAGAAATGATTTTTACATATTTAAATAACACATATTTATTTTAATTGGCATTTATAATATATTTAAATATTTACCAAGGGGTATCCACGTCATTCGCCCGAAATTCGGGCGAATAAATGGATATATTTATTCAAATAAGAATAGGAGAGAGAGAGAAGAATGGTCAAACATATATATTTAAAAAGATAGAGAAGAATAGTCAAACATTGCGGCTCTATGATTTAAATAGATTTAAAAAGAGAGAGAAGAATAGTCAAACATAGCTACTATACGATTTAAATATATTTAAAAAGAGAGAGAAGAATAGTCAAACATTGCAGCTATACGATTTAAATATATATAAAAAGAGAGAGAAGAATAGTCAAACATTGCGGCCATACGATTTAAATAAATATATATATATGTTTATTTTTTAAATGGGAGAATATTCTCTAATCATTGAGGGCGCTGATGATGCGGACAATCATGTGTCAGGACCTGATCTGAGGATGGGGAGAGCGAGAAAAAGGCATTCCGACCAATAGAAAAGTGCCATTTCCTAACTTATTGGAGGAGAGATAAATTTAATCTAACGGCTTAGATTAATCCTCACTAAAACGCTGATATCTTGAGATCTAGAAGTCAGATTGGGCTGAAAATTTAAGGGTAGCTTCGTCTTTTCTCCCTCTACAATCTAGACAGTTGGATCAATAAATGGAGGTCTGGAAAAGGGCGAAAAATACTTTTGGATGCTCTCCCCCAAGCAATTGGCCAAGAAGGACACAGGAGGGATTCTTGAAGTTGACAGATCTTGCTTATGAACTCAAATTTGTAAGTCTCTGATTTGTATTTCAATCATCTTCTTGAACGATTCTAAAACGCCAAGGCATGGGCGAAATATACATGCCTTAGAAGTTTGTTTTGAATGAAATTAGCACTTCGTTTTGATTCTGATTCAAGATCTGATTTTTGATTCTTAATTCTTCATCAATTTAAAACATTTCTGCTTCATTATATTTTTAACTTAGGGTCGGATTTCATCTTTTCCTCAAATTATTCACTTTCTCTCTCTAGGTTAATTTGTCTAGTTTCTCTCTGTAGATTTCGATTTTTATTGCTTAGGAATTTAATTCAATATATAAAAAACCTAAAAATAAAATCTGAATCGAAAATTCATCCATCTTGAAGTCCAATCAAAATCCATTTCTTGATTATTTAATTCCCAATTTTTAATTCATAATATTTTTTTTAAAATTTAATAATAATTGGGAAATTAATAATCTGAATTAATCTGATCTTAAAATTAAAATATTCCTATCTTGAATTTTCTGACCGAAATATTAAAAATCAAAATTAAGTCTTACTTAATTTTGATTAATGAAAGAATATTATTAAGCATAATTAAGATTATTAATTGAAAATTTTATTCATCTTTGAATTAAATCATTGAAATGGGATAAAATTCTCAGTTGCTGCCTCTCTATGGTTCGACCCTTACTTGCTCTATATTCCATATTTAGTGAATAAGGGAAATTATAGTTTTTATTGTATAAGTCTAAATCCAAAATTAACGACATATTTACGTGCATTTTTAGGCTTATCAATGGGCCCCCATATTGGACTAACTTTTAGGGGCCCATCATGACCCCTAAATACAGGGGAGAATGGGCGCCCAATGGAGGGAGGTTTTTTGTTAGGTTGACCAGTTAGGAAGTCTCAGCCACCACCCCCCCTACTTGAAAGAGATGTAAGAAGAAAGAGAGGAGAGGATAAGGGAGAAGGGGTGATGTAATACGAGTGTCAGAATCCAATAGTTCGTGTTACACCACAATGGAATGAAAAAGATTACGAGATGATGAGGTGAATTGATGCGTATGATTCGAGAAAATTAACAAGAAGTATGTTGGAATCTTGATGATCCAAGGCAAAACCCAATTAATTACATAAAGAAGGATCGTGGCACGATCAAACTCCCAATGAACCCCAAGTTCAATTCGAACAATCCAACAAAATGGGAAACAAAGTTCGAACAAGAGTGCCCACACCATCAATGTATGTGAACCAAACCCAAACCATTAAGAAAAGTTACTCAAGAATAGAGTGGAGGCTAATCCTATAAAAGATGTGCGACTCTCTCTGGGCAACGAGAAATTGTGAAATCATCACTAAAAGAAATAATTAACATTATAAATGAGAGGAGAACGGACAAATCTGCAACGAAGGGTTATTTTTTTGACAGTTGGTACTATCAGACCGTGATCTAATCATCCAAGCAAGGCGTAATCTGTGCGGACTCGTGTAACAGATCGAATGCCCAAGCTGATACCAGCGACACGTGGGTTGAGGATCTTGTTCATGACTGTGTTGTTCTATCAGCAGTGGAGATCTTGAAAATTGAGGCAATCTAAAGGGTCGAATTGAGATGGCGGTCAACTGCTAACAGGGAGACTCTAACGTTTGGTTGTGAAGATGTCAAACTAGAAGGTTTCTGGGAGTTAGCACAACTAAGTGGGAGGGTCCGAAGGGATTTGATGCAGCCTACTCTAAGTTAAATCACTATGGATCTCCCCAATAGTTCTTTCTGGCTCGTGTTCACCGTAGAGGAAGGGGTAGAGATTGACGAATGGAATGGACACCAGTGGGAATTGAGTGAAGATTGAAAATCACGGCAAAATCACCCTGAATTTTTGAGGAGCAGAGGGGGTTCTTAAGGAATCATTGGGAGAAGAACATCACCAGAATTTGACCGTCAATGAGGCTGACTCAACCCATCATGCTATTGCTCTTCGACAATAGTTGTGACTCACAAATTCTGAACGAACATGATCAGGAAAGAGGTAAAAATGGTGTCCCTCCTGTCTTAGGATGAATCTGATAAAATTGTAGTTGAGTGACTTCCTCATTGGCTATCCTTCCATAAACGAATGACTTCCTGATGGGTATTCTTCCACAAACGGGACTGGATGCTCTGAACTAGATCAACAATGAAGAGATTTGTCTCCAACGCATGGAGGAAGGGAAACACCCAACCATAATGAACTTGAGAACTTTTCTTGACAAAACAAACAACAGTAACTGCTTCAACCGAAAACCAGATCTGAAAAATTTCAAACAACATGACTTGCCACGTCCACCCCCTATAGTCTTCTTACATGAAGAAGAGGGCAGTTATGGATTGAAATGGGCCTATTTTTAAGGGGGGAGCTTATTACGGTCCCCCTTAAAAGGGCTCTTTAGGGGAAAAAGTCTAACATGGACGCCCCTTCTATAAAGAGTCAAACTAAACATTTAGCAAACAACACATACAAAAAGGAGAGGAGGCCAGTACTCACACAGAGGGGCCTTCTGACAATCAGAAGATGATGAAAAAAGAAAAGTACACAAAGAGACATGACATGCTCCAAGACGATGCGAATGCTGCTTCTCAAACCTGAGAGTGAAAATGTGGGTCCTTCACATCGGCTCGAGCACCACAAAGGGGCTGGTGACAAGTCTCCAAGTGATCAGCTGGATCGTCCTCCATCAAGGGGGACAAGAAGAGCCATTTCCGCCTTGTGCAATGCCACCCACTGCCCTCGCCATAGTTGAATCAGTTGCACACTACCCGCTGCACCGAGCCGCCATCGCCTTACGTGCTGCTAGTACAGCTGCTGCTCAGCGTCGTCAAGCCGCATTTGCCATTGAGCCACTTGCGCACCCGCACTACCAACCCGTCGTGCTGGCCATGCATCCCCAAACGCCTTGCCCAGCTGCCACGCAGCTGTGAGATGCCACTGCACGGCCACCTACGGCGTGCTGAGCCACCAACAATGGTGCGTCACCTGCACCACACCACGGCCCCCGGATTGTGCTATGTTGCCCGCACGCCCTTGCTCGCTCTTGTTGCAGCATCTCCATCCTCAAACGAGCGACAACGTATCTGTTTGTGGAATGCCTCCTCTAATTCTATCCGCACTGGCAATTGCACTACCAGTGCACTGACGTTGGGCGATATTACTAGCGAGCTATCCAAATCTCCTAGCTTGTTAGTTAATTTATTATCTATAGTATATTGCTGGGCCGCACTCCAGGACGCTCAGGTAAGAATAGGTTCGAGGCAATGATGGAGGACCATCTAGTTGATTGCATCCTGATTTGTCGCCAGCCCCTACACGGAGTCCGAGCTGACGTGAAGAGCTGACACTTCCACTATCAGGTTTGAAGCGGCATTCACCTTGTCTTGGAGCGTGCCGTTTTGTGTTTTTTGTGTTGTTTCATTTTCATTGTATTTGGATTGTCGAGAGGCCCCTCCTGCATGGGTACTGACGTTCTGCGTGTGTTTTTATTTTTAATAATGATTAGTTGCCATCTTTAGGGGGAGGAAGCCCACATTGGGCTTCTTGTCCCCCTAAAGATCTCTTAAAAGGGATAGCCCAATAGGCTTTCCCCTTAAGAGGGGGCCCGATTAGGCCTCACACAACTACCACTCTTTCTCTTCAAGAAGGAGGAGGGGTGGACGTGGGAGGCAGGCTTGTTTGATTGAAATTCCTGATCTCATTTCCTTTGGTGTCAGTTATAGTTTTCTTGGTGCTTGGTTTTCTGAAGAAAAAAATAAATTTCATCCTTTGGTGTCAGTCAAAGCCGATCGTCGATCCCACTAGAAGCTTGTCATTGTGGCATCCGTGTTGATTGAATTCTGTAAGTGTGAAGATACTATTTTACGGCGTTACACCTACGACAATCGACGCGGAAAGTTTGGCTCCTTTGGCATTTCGTCCTCCTTTTGACTTGAGACTTTGGATGCGGATCCCGCTAACTGATCGGTTTATACAGCCCGGCCGAAGGACAACCGATCATTCTAATTCCCTCGTTCAGATCTGATTTTCCCCCTCTTAACTGGATCAGTGGTGTGAATTGCTTCGACGACTTGAATTGGCGACCTTGTTCTCTCGATCTGAATGTCTAAGGCAACCACTGCCAGACGACACATGGTTAGCCACAAATCATCACCCACATTGTAATATCTGCGTGATCCTGTCTCTCCAAGTTGCATTCAGATCCATTCCATTGACCGCTGCTTCACTTGTGGGTGGCCCTTAACTCTCCTTCATACGTGCGTGCCCCAGAATCAGATCGGGGACAAGCGATTGACAACTTTCTTGTCGAAATTTAAGCCGTGTCACCACTTTTGTCGGCACTCCTAAATGCCGTGCTTGATTATTGAGAAAGCTAATTGATTGAAATTGGTCGTGCACCTGGTTGGTTGAACGTTCTGTTGTTACTCTACCTTGAATCATCCCTCTTGCTGTTGTGAGAATTATATGCGCCACTAGTTGAAAACACTGTGGACTTTCCCCTCCCGATCAGGTAGCGCCCAGTCATTGACGGGTGCTCAGTTCAATCGTGGTCATTTGGAGCGACTCCAAACTAATGACGATTTGCAAAGAAAACACTTCTACTTTCGTATCAATCAGGTTATTCCTCTCCCCTCCATTTACAGTGCTACTTATCTCTTTTAGTGTCTATATCTACACTACTCATTGCCACGAGTGAGTTTATACACGAGTTTAGGAGTAGCTATCATATTTGTATTAATAGTTTTCCTCTGATGGTACCTGGTCTGTTCAATCACGTTTCCGGAGCAGACCGGTTTGGACGAATGTCGTCTACCACACCATTGGTCTTTTAAGCTGATCCCCTCAGATCATTGGGAGCTTGATCGTCACAAAACCCATCACGTGTCGTCCAATTGAGTGGCGTCTTAGGTCGTTCGACGATTGATGTACTTCTCGTTATTATTATTTTCTCAAAATCATATACATTATTCTCATGTCATCAACATCGTATTTGGTATTCACTCCACGAACGTCTTGTTACATCAGGTAAGCATACTATGAAGGATCCAACTTTCGTGGTTTCTTAGATACGAGCCTCACCCTTCCGTTACATGTGAGCGCCACATATTCAATCCGCTTGGCACTGTAGTCACAATCATCGCTCGAACAAGGGTTAGGATATCACCGTCACTATTAGGGACCACCTACCTCAGAGTGTGGAGTTTGGCAAACCCCTCGAGTTCCGATGATGTAACACAAAATTTTTATGATCACATATGACGTGAGGAACTTGACAGTCCAATGGCGTCCACACTTCGTTATCAACTAACTAATCCCCAACCACAAGGAATATACTAACACTCAACAATGGTGGCTATCCTATGTTTAGTATTGTAATCCCAGCAGAAGAACCGATAGTTGAGGACGACATACAAAAGATAATAAGACTAATAAGGGAATAAACTGAACCTGAATTTTGAACTTAATAGCAGATAGGGATCTGATAGAGCGAATCGCCATTGACCATCGAATTGTTCCGAGGGGTGATGTGCGTGTGGTAGAATTGCCCATAGACGGAGAACATTGTCTCTAGTAGTGGATGTCCTGATGAGTGGGTCGTTGATGGGCGAAGCAAAAGCGCGATGACAGGCGGGTAGGCGCGACGGTGAGAGCCGGAGGAGGTCATATGGGCAGCGTAGGCCAGTGGATGCCCATAGGCCTAGGGTGCACTATTGCGCGGCGCTAGGGGCGTGCGCACCGTGGCCGTGCATGGGTACCCAGCAGCAAACAAAGGCATGCAGGCAACGTACGATGACGCTGGCAAGCGCGGCGTGGTACTAGGCGGAGAAGTTGGGTCACGCCGCAAGAGGCAGGGCCGTCGGACTGGACGATGACCGCAGGATGTCGATGCACATTCAGAACCGAGAGTCTGATGCTGGAGCATGATCAATCAATGCCAATGACGCAGGAGCGCAATGCAGGATTTGAAGAGGGCGACATTTTGAGGGGTTGGCAAAAAGCATGATCAACAACCAAGAAACGTCGGCGATGGAAGGGTAGTGTAGGGCGAATTCGGTAGGCCTTTCTTGACGATGATCTTGCGAGAGAAAAATCGACCAAAAAGAGTTCTTGTTCAAATCTTGATTGAGAACGATCGATTCCGAAGAGGGAACTTCCTGGACTTACAGAGTTCAAGAAGACTAAGAGAACGTCACAAACGATCATCGACGGCAGTTCTTCCATGGAATTACTATGTCGTGGTGAATCTGGCGCATACGACAAGGCCACAATGTAGTCTTGATCAATCAAGAATGGACGTTAAGTACTGCTCTGTAAGAAAGGGTAACACTAAAAGAAGGCAGATACTTTCAAATTTTAAAATGACAATCTGTCTGTCCTTGGATTGCTGTCCCTTCATATAGGGAGGAATGATGCCCAAATGGCCAACAACGAGGTGAAAACGTCGTGAGATGATATTCCTCAAAACGTACATTAAAAAAGACAAAAGAAAATAAGACACGAAGCCCAAAACATAATGGTCCAATCCGATCCTTCGAGGAAATAGAAAATAAAAAGAAATAAGGTGCGACACTTATGGAAAAGAAGTAAGGCGGATACTTGAAGCTGGAATTACGAACATTAGCTCGAGCAGCACAGCACTATTGAACTTGTCCCGCCTTGACTCAGTCGCGATGGTCGCCAATCACGCGGCCTGCACGTATTTACACCTAGGATCATCACATTATCTAGTGTCATCCCCGCAGGGAATTACCCATTAGATGACGTCACCAATGACGTCTATCATCACTATTGGTCGAAGTAGATGGCTCTACATTCCTGATAACACCCTAATTTTGGTATTTCTTTCAAGCAATTTAGTACAATTTAATGCATTTAATAAGATTATAAGGCGTTATGATATATTTACATGAAAATGATGTTTTCAAGTGATTTCTGATTTTTCCCTAATTTTTTGTTAATTTGATGAATTTCAATGGACTTCTTTAAGCTTGAAATAATTATTTTTAAATGAAAATGGCAGGTTTAAATTTTAATTGTGAGATACGGGGATGAATTACTTAATTTCTAGAATTATTTGGAGTTTTCTGGAATTTTTTTATAATTTAATTGGAATTTTCAGGATTTATTCAAGTGAGAAATGAATTTTTAAAGAGGAAAACGATATATTTATAAGGACAAATTGAGTTTTAAAGAAACTTTTACTCTTATAGGGGCTTTTTGTAATTACGAGTTGCAATTATATCTCTAAAAACAGATATCGGTGGTGGCATGGACACATTATGTAAAAGTGGCAGGGATTTAATTGAAAATTGGCTTGGTATTTTTGTGATTTCAGGAAAACTCAGAGGAGAGAGAATGCGGAAGATGCATATACACAATTATTTTTGGGCGGCATAAGGTGGCAATTTCTAGTTTTAAGATGGACTTTAATGCAAAACCACTGGAGAGATATTCGGGCAATCGACGTGGCCTCATTTCGGCCGTTGAATGAGAATCCGACGGCGCTTGATGAGGGAGGCCAACGGGAGGTAAGTTTACCACCCGTGCGGCGCATACAAGGCGCGGGCACAGGCGGTGACGTGGCATTTTTGTATTCTCCTGTGCGTTGAAGAACCCACGCGTAGATGCATATCATATGTACTATTTGAATTTTGTTTATTCTTATCTCTTTGTTTTTTTTTTCTAGGGGGTACGTGGCACTCAGCGATCAAACCCAAAAATAGATTCAAAACTTCGCCAGCCAGTCCGCATCCGACACATTATGGTGTGTTAAAAAATTAATTAATAAATAGATGAATTTAAATCCAATTGCTGAAATTAGTTTAAATTCATTAATTAATAACTTTTGATCCTGAAGTCTGATTGAGACGTTTTTTTATGGATTTTCTCGTCTTGATCCCCTCTTTCTATGTATATGGCTGGGTCATTCAGATCAAGCTTACATTGGTGGATGAAAATTAATTACTAATTAGGGGTAAAATAGTATTTTGTTTACCCTTTAACCTAAGTATAAAAGCCGAATTTCGAGAGGAAGGGGTCATCCTGGATGGTGGTCTATTACAGTTGCAAGACAGAGAAGAGATCCAACTTGGATCAACCTGTTTGGTATTTTTTCCTTCTTTGTGTTTGAATTTTTGGTGTATTTTGGATGTTGTTAGTTGAATCTCTTAATCGTTCTTCTTGATTCTTGTCTGAACTTCTAAATCGCTTGGCTTGAGCGGCATGTACAACCCCTGACTAGAATTGAGAAGAGAAAATGAGAGATTTATCTAGCTATTCCAAGTGCATATCAAGAAAATTATAAAAAAACTTATATAAAAGGGTTAATAAAAATTAGTTATTTAATTATCCAACAGATTAGTTATTTCCTGAATTATCAAACCTACAGGACCAACCAAAACAAATATTAATTTTGTTTTAATCCCTCTAATTGAATTCTTTATTCCTTTCAATCGGATCAATCAAAAAAAAAAAAAAATCGGACCAATCAATGCAATTTAGAGTCCCTTATTTCTTCCATTCCTCTCATCTATTTTATCCCCTTTCTAAATTTCTCCTCTAATAGGGTAATTTGATATCTGTTGAAGATTAAACTAACCCCAATTAGGTTCAAATCATTCAAGAAGAACATCAATTGGATTCCTTACTAGCTTTCCTTGTACAATACTTGTACTTATCACTACACATCTTAAGTATGTTTTTTATAAATTCTATTGTATAATCTCAAATTGACAACGACAAGGGTTGAAAATTGTACAAAATTCACCCTTATTTTTGGCTTATCAATTGGTGTCGTTGCTCGGGAAGCAAAGCTAAGAAAATTAATTTGGTTTTCATTTTTATGAATTGTGTGCATCAAAATTGTATTCAAAATCTTTTGAATTTATTTTTATGTGATGCGCTGATTTCAAATTTAATATATCTTCTTGCACTGCATTTTGATATATTGGTGATTTTATTTTACCCCAATTTTGGATTTAAATATGTTGGAAGTGCTAATTGTATTGTTGATAAGTATCTTTGCTGCCATTCTAAAATTCCAAGGTGATTTGGTGGCTAACAACTAATGGGTGCTTGTGTTTGAATTAGTGATTCTGTATGAAGCTTAGGTCTGGGTTCGAATGAGAGAGCAGTGACAGATCTTCACCACTAGCAAACTCTCCCTCATTGGAATCATCTCTCATTGTACCTACATTCGTAGAAGAGACATCAACTCGAAATCCACCAATGGACCCTATAGGGAATGGAGTAGGAAACCCTGAAGTAGTTGATGAAGGATGAAGGAGAATTAGAGAATATTCAACACCAGCTGAAAACTCCCATTTTAACTAGGATATATGCCCCTATTAGAGATGATGTGATATCTGGGATAGACCCACACCAATTTCAGTTACTACCATCCTTTATTAGGAAGGCAAATGAGGAGCCATATGATTTCTTAAAAAAAAAGTATGAAGCTTGTGATAGTTGTACCTGCCCCAGGATTTCTAAGGAAGCGGTGAAAATGAAAATTTTCCCTCATGCCATTAAGGATAGAGCCAAAGATTGATTTACAACATTGGGGACAAACTTTGAATCATGGAATGAGATGGAGAAAAGTTTTTAAAGAGATACTATACAATAGCGAGGAAGAACTCTTTCAGAAGAGAAATTAGGTATTTTTAGCAGGGAAATGACACTTTTTGTGAAGCTTGGGAAAGATTGATGGGGCTCATAAGCAAATGCCCCCACCATGGCATTTTCAAATGGGAGTTGGTTCAAATATTTTATGAAGGATTGAATGATGTCAAAAAAGAAAGAGTGGATATTTCAAGTGGAGGTGCAATAGCAGACATGTATGAAGATGAAGCTATGCCCCTTCTACAAAAAATGTCACATAATCATGCCTACCACCAAGGTGCTTCCGATCATGTGAGGGTTACCCCTTGAAAAGGTGGATTGTTCGATGTTAGAGGGGTTGAACCTCAGATCACCACAGATGGAATTGAAAAACAGATTGATGTCTGATAACACCCTAACTTCGGTCTTTATTTCATGCTATCAGCACAATTTTATGCACTTAAAGAACTTAAAAATGGGGTTGTTATCATGTATTTACATAAAAATATTATTTTCAAGTGATTTCTGATTTTTCCATAATTTTTTTTTATTTTTATGAATTTTAAGGGATTTATTTGAGCTTGAAATAATTATTTTTGAATGGAAATGGCAAGTTTAATATTTAATTTCGAGATTTATTAGTACGGGGATGAATCAATGAATTTTCTAGAATTTTCAAGAACTTTTTAGGATGTTATTGGATTGTTCTGAGATTTATTTGAGGAAAAAATACATTTTTTATTAAAAAATATTTATATTTATAAGGGAAAAATGAGTATTAAGATTATTTTCGAACTTTGAACGGTTTTTCGTAAATTGTCGTTGCAATGATGCCCTCAAAACAGCTCTCGGTCGTGGATGCAGGTGTAAAGATATCATTTAAAATTTTCTAGGATTTTACTACAAATGATTTAATATTTGTTTTAATGTTTTTATAAAAAATATTTTTGGGAGAGTACGCAAAGGGCATATACAGAAATATTTTTGGGCGGCGTCCATCTACAACTGCACGTTTAAAAAAGGTTTTTTAAGCAAAAGGGTCTGAAACAGTTTTCGGCTGTTGTCGTGGTCTCATCTCAATTGTCGGATGAGAATCCGACGGCGCTTGATGATGGATGCCACCGGGAGGTAAGTTCACCGCCCGCATCGTGCATACTACGCGTCTGCGCGGGCGGTGGCGTGGCAACATATAACTCGTTAAAGCAGAGACAAAACGCACACGTACGTGCGTATCAAAACGTATACAAGTCGCGACTTTTGAGTTTTTTTTTTCTGTTTTATTTTCGCTAGGGGGGTACGTGGCGCAATGAGAAGACACCCGCACTTAGAAGTTGAAAAGGCACCAACCAATCGGCGCACGACACTTCAGCGCTCGTTTTAAAGAAAAATTATAAATAAATGAATTTAAATTCAATGGCTAATATTCGTTTAAATTCATTTATTCATAAATTTTGATCTAGAAGTCCAATTGAGATGTATTTTTTATGGCATTACTCATCTTGATCCCCTCTTTCCATGTGTATGTATAGACATTAATTACTAATTAGGGGGTCATTCTTGATGGTTCTCTATCATAGCTCCAAGACAGAGAGGAGCCCCAGCCAAGATCGACCTGTTTGGTACCTTTCCCTTCATTGTATTTGAATTTTTGGTGCATCTTAGATGAAGTTAGTTTAATTTCTTGATTGTTCTTCTTGATTCTGGTCTGAACCTCTAAATCGCTTGGCTTGAGCGGCAGGTACAAGCCCTGATTAGGATTGAGAGGAGTAATTGAGAGATTTAACTGGGTATTCAAGTGCATTTCAAAAGAAAACTGTAAAAAAACTTCAAATTCTAGGGTATTAAAATTTATTTTTCATTATTATCTAATAGTGTAGTTAGTTCTGAATTATCAAACCTACAAAAACCAACCAACCAAATCAAAATTTTCTTCTTAATCTCTCTAATTGAATTCTTTGATCCTTTCATTTGGATCAATTAATTCAACATAGAGCTCCCTTACTTCTTCTACTCTTTTCATATCTTCTACCTCCCTCTCTAAATTACTTGTCCAATTAGGTTGATTTGATCTTCATTGAAGATCAAATTAATTCTAATTAAGGTTGAGTTATCGAGAAAATCATCGAATTGAAGTCCTTACTAGCCTCCGTTGGACGATACCTCTACTCATCATTGTACATCTTAAGTGAGATTTTATAAATTTTATTGTATGATCTAAGAATTGACAACGACAAGGGTTTAAAATTGCATAAAACTCAACCCTATTTTTGGCTTATCAGTGTCATAATGGGAAAAGCCATAGAGAAGCTGAATGATAAAATGATTTCCTTATGGCAAGGGTAGAGTAGTGGAGGATCACACGACCATTTTTCAGGTAGCCAAATAACTTGATGTGAGATGTGCTCAAGCGATAGCCACACGGGAGAAGAGTGCCCAATGAATTCAGAGGTGAATGCCAAAGGTAGGCAGGAGATGAACAATGGTCAGTGGGCCCCTAGAGGAAACTTAGGAGGACAGGGATGGAACAATAATAATCGCTCGTCTCAACAACAATTCCAACCAAAGGCGAACCATCGACATCAACAACAACGTTATCAACCTTATCGTAATTTTTCAGATCCCATTAATGCAACTCTCACCAAGGTGATTGAAGAGCTTCAAGAGGACAAGAAGAGGATGATCAAGCTTTTTGAAGAAATGGAGGAGAGGCATCGGCGAGAGATGGATAAGCTCAAGGCGGAGGTGGGACTTCACATCGGTCAACAATTACTTGTGAAGACTTCACAAAGATGGGTCCGAAACCAGGTAAGATCCCTACCCAAGCTTGCATTAATCCTAGTAATTTTCTTTATGTCGATGATATGTGTCGCATAGCTAGTGAGCATACCCATCATGTGCATGCCATGATCGAAAATAAGGAAGAAAGAGAGTTAAATGCTGTGTCAATACTTATAAGTGGGAGAGAACTATTTAATCCATTTGCAGTTGTAGAAAAACATAAGGTGGCTGAGGAAAATTTAGATGAACAAGAAAAATATGAGGAAATTGTAGGAGATGCAAATCATGAAAAGGAACCCGATCCTAAAGCCTACTATTCACCTATCCCTTTCCCTAGTGCTCTACACTCAAGGAAAGGAAAACCAAAGGAGAGCCCACTTCTTGAGTATTTAAAAGAAGTGGGCTCTCCTTTTCATCCCTGATTATTCCCAAATTCTGAGAAACCTCTGCACACCTGTTAGGAAGCAAAAGAGGATTCAACGTTAGAGAATATTAGCTCAATGTTTTTGAATGAATCGCCCCAAAAGCGCAAAGATCCAACAGCACTAGTAATCAAATGTGAAATTAGGGGTGAAATCTTTCGCAAAGCCTTACTTGATTCATGAGCAAGCATGAATATTATGCCTAAGGCTTTATTTGAAACTTTTAAATTTGGAATATTGCAATCAGTGAATTTAGAATTGCAGCTAGCAAATGGATCAATTAGAAGACCATGTGGTCAGTTAGTGGATGTAGTTATGAAAGTTGAGAAATGCTCATTTTATATGGACTTTATAGTAGTGGATGTGAAAATTTTGGGTAAAACTAGTCTTGCACCCCTTATTTTGGGATGCCCATTTTTAGCTACGTCAAGAGTGAACACCAATTGGAATGAAGGGAAGATTAAATTGAGAATGGAATAAGAGGAGATTGAATTACCAATTTCTCAATTTATGAGATGTCCCAATAGTAGTCACGAAGATATTTATATGTGCTGCTTAGACGATGAAGAGGATTAATGCAATTCTATGGAGAAAATGACGTACGATGTGTTGGCAGTGAATGCGAGTGTTTATAAAGAGGAGGATGATGACGGAAAAGAAATGAATTGTGGGAGCATGCATAATCATATATCTATGCCTACTGATGAATTAGAGTTGAAAACCCTTCCTTTTAATCTAAAATATGCCTTCTTAGGTATTGGAAAAATGCAAACTGTTATTATCTCATCTACACTTACAATGGAGCAGGAGGTTAATCTTTTAGAGGTATTATTAAAACATAAAAGTTCCATTGGATGGGCCATAGAAGACATCAAGGGAATTAGCCCTGATATTTTTCAGCATAGAATTTTTATCGAAGAGGGTTCAAAGCCATTGGGACAACAACAGCGATGCCTAAACCCTTATTTGTATGATGTTGTTTTCAAAGAAATCACCAAGTGGCTCAAAGCTGACTTTATTTACCCTATTTTAGATAGTAAGTGTGTGAGTCAGATTCATGTAGTACCCAAAAAGATGGGAATTACTCTCCAAAAAAACCAAGAAAGTGAAGAGATCCAAACTAGGGTATCTTCAAGTTGGAGGGTGTGCATAGATTATAGGAAGCTAAATTTAGCAACCAAAAAAGACCACTACCCCTTGCCCTTTGTTGATCAAATCCTTGAAAAGTTAGCAGGCCAAAGTTTATACTATTTCTTAGATGGTTATTTAGGGTACAATCAAATTGGAATTCATGAAAGTGGTCAAGATAGGACAACATTCACATGTCCTCTAGGAACATTTGCTTTTAGAAAAATGCCATTTGGACTTGGTAATGCACCAGCCACTTTTCGAAGATGCATGAATGCTATGTTTATTGATCTTATTAGTACATGCCTAGAGGTTTTCATGGTTGATTTTTCTATGTTTGGAGAATCTTCTGAAAGTTACTTGTCTAACTTGGATATGGTATTACAGATTTGCGAGGAAAAGAAGTTAGTGCTCAGTTGGGAGAAATCCCATTTTATGGTGGATAGAAGATCGTTCTAGGCCACCATATCAGCAAAGGAGAGGCTGGCGGTGGACAAGGCAATGATTGAGATCTTAAAGGAGCTTCCACTGCCGACGACCCTAAAGCAGCTTAGAGGCTTTTTGGCCACGCTGGATTTTATCGTCATTTTTTCAAACATTTTGCCAAACTGGCTTAACCCCTAACTTTGCACCTTTCTACAAACAAAGAACTCATTTTGGATGACGAATGCAAGTTGGCTTTTAATTTGATTAAAGAGGCATTAGTGACGGCTCCTATCTTACAAGCTCCAAATTGGAGTGTTCCCTTTGAGATTTTTTGTAATGCTTCTAAGTATGCAGTGGGAGCTGTTTTGGGACAACGCAAAGACAAGAAACCTACGGCTCTCTATTACGCAAGTAAGACTTTAGACGCCACACAAGTAAATTATTCTACAACAGAAAATGAATTACTTGTGATTGTTTTTGCTTTAGATAAATTTATATCCTACCTTATAGGCAGTAAGATAATGATTTTTTCGGATCATGGTGCCCTTAAACCTAGACTAATGAGGTGGATTTTATTGATGCAACAGTTTGACATTGAAATTTGAGATAGGCGAGGAGTGGATAACGGGGCAGGAGATCATCGCTCCTGTTTATTAATGCACTCTCCAATTCCCATTGTAGATTCCTTTCCCAATTAGCAAATTCTAGGAATTTCCACTAGGAAATTACCTTGGTACGCCCACATAGTAAATTATCTAGTTACTGATCAATTACCAAATCGTTGGGATTATAATGATCAAATTATTTTTTTATGGACATCAAGTATTATTACTGAGAGGAGCCTGAATTATACAGATTGGAAGCTGAACAAATTTTAGACGGTGTATACCGTAAGAGGAACAATGGAGAGTTTTGGAGTCTTGTCACTCATCCTTGTGTGGGGGATATTACTCCTCCAAGATCACAGCGCATAAGATGTTACAATGTAGATTTTATTGGCCGCATCTTCATCAGTATGCATATGAGTTTTGTAAGAGATGCATTCATTGCCAAGCAGTAGTGAATGTGGGTCGCAACGATAAAGTGCCTCTCCAACCTATTCTCAAAGTTGAATTATTTGATATTTGGGGGATTGATTTTATGGAACTTTTAGCCCCTCTTTCGGATATGAATATGTTTTGGTAGGTGTGGATTATGTCTCTAAGTGGGTAGAAGCAATTCCACCACGAACCAGTGATCATAAAATCGTTGTAAAATTTGTCAAAGATTATATATTTTCCAGGTTTGGGTGCCCGCGAGCTATTATTAGTGATGGTGGAACTCATTTGAACAACAAATTCTTCAAAGTTTTGTTAAAACAATATGGAGTCCACCATCGGCTTACCACTCCCTATCATGCTCAAGCCGATGGTGAAGTGGAAGTCTCAAATAGAAAGATTAGACAAACACTAGAAAAAGTTATCAACCCTAATGGGAAGGACTGGTCGAATAAGTTGTGAGTTGCATTATGGGCGTATTGGAAAGCATATTAAACACCACTATGAATGTCGCCATACAGGTTAGTTTTTGGAAAAGGTTCATCTTCCATTAGAAATCGAACATCGAGCTTTATGGGCTATTAAAAAACTTAATATTTCTCTAGATGATGCAGGTGAACACCATTAATTGCAGCTACATGAATTGGAGGAGCTGCAAAATGAAGCATACGAGAACTCCCGTATGTACAAAGACAAAACGAAGGCATTCCACGATCAACACATTTACAGGAAGTTTTTTGTCCCTGAGCAAAAAGTCTGGCTATATAATTCATGACTATAACTTTTTCTAGGGAAACTTAAATCAAGATGGGATGGACCTTACATCGTATGCGAACCTTTTTGACAACGGGTCCGTTCTCATTCGAGACCCAAAACATGGGCAGAATTCAAGGGTTTTCAATTACATGGGCAACGCTTGAAGCCTTTCATCGAACATGAGCCTCACCCTCCCAACGTAGATATTTCTTTGGCAGCGGCGACATCCTCAAGCGATTAGAGCTCTCAATTAAATTGTTTATTCTTGTCATTCGTCGTAGGACTTTTTGTACTATTTGGTTGTCTTATTTTTTTTTGTGTTACTATGATACCATTGACCAGGATGGGAACTTTATGATATCATATGCAGCAGCAATGTCTCGAGGATCTTTCACTCAACCTCCCAATGAGCACCATGATGCCCATTTCCACTGTTTGCCATTCTCTCTCTCAATTTTCCTTTTGGTTATTTTCTTCGTTATGCATTGAGGACCATGCATGTTTTAGTGGGGGGGGGGGAGAGCTAGTTCATTTTATATGGCAAACCATTTATAGAATTTAATTTTGATGAATATTACATGAATTAAACCGGCTTACAACCATGATTAATATGCATATACATGAATCTTACTTTTCATCCAAGGGTTTGGGAACGTGTGTAGAGAAGTAAGCTCCTAGAGCGGATCAAGATCATGTTAGAGGTGGAATATTGGTGATTTTGAGCAATGTGGGGTCCAATTCAGTTTCGAGCGGGTGTCTCGTGGGTGATTAGATGATGGAAAGTCTAAGGGTAGAAGCTCCATGCTCCAAAGGTAGAGTGATGAGTGAATTGAGATCCCCCATTCCATCAGTTTGAAATAATCGATCCCACTTATGTATGTTGTCTCTCACCATTAGCCTACTCTCAGTTCAAGATAGGAATCAGTCATTCTCCAAGTCCTATGCACAGAAGACACCGTCTTCCACCACCTCATTTTTCCCACACATTTCATATTCTGCCAATTACGACCTTATTTCCACTATTGAGGATATGCCTATCTCCCAAGTATGTCTATCGTACTTTCCATGGTATCACTACCATATTGCCTCTTCTCCTATTTTTTCTGTTTATGATTTGGTCTGCATTATCTCAATCCTATTCTTCTGTCCATTCTCTCATGAACAATGTGATTCATATGTCATTCATGCTAGTTGTGTTGTGTTAAGATGATTGGAAACCACTCAATGGAAGGTGTGCTACTTTTTTATGTTCCTCTTTTGTACGAAAAAAAATAAGAAGAAGAAAATAATTTAACATTGAGAAGAAAAAAAGAAGGGAAATAAAATTTGGAAAGGAAGAAGAAGAAGAATAAGAAATATAATATGAATAAGAAGAAAGAGAAGAAGAAGAAGAAGAAGAAGAAGAAGAAGAAGAAATAGGAGGAGATTTAAAGTGTATGGGTTTGTTATGTTAAATTTCCCTTTATGGTCACATTGTTCTCTATCTTTGTATCATCATATTGGTCCCATATTTTCTATCTCCCCCATTTCTTTTAAAATTTTAAGAGTAGGTTATCTTAGGTAGCACCACATCCTTTGGACAATAAATTTATCCCATTGTTAATGCCTAACTTAACCCTTTCACAAGGCTTCCATCTTCACTATCACGATATTTACAATTCCGCCATATATTCTTCTTGTTATCTTCCATATTCTGTGCTTCACAGGAAGTGGAAATTGGCTTGTTCTGTTCTTAGGTAGGAGAAAAGCTAATGGAGAGACAAATACTAGGTGGCCGCCACCCCGGGGGAGAGTGATCTTGGTTGCGAGAGATGTGAGGCCAGTATCAAATGAGTGCAGCGAGAATACCATAGGAGTATAGCATCATACCTAATGATTAGTACACTCCCTTTTTGTCTACATAGGCACCCAAACCAATGAGCGAGGAAACCCACATTCTTCAAAAGGTCAACACTCAAATTGTCATTTAGTGTGTCATTTCAGCTTGTGAGTGATATGTTTACCACTTCCAACACTTGTACACTTGACCTACGCGATAAAAAATAAATGGTAATTTGGCAAGATACTTAGATATTGCTAAGGGACAAGCAATGTCTAAGTAGGGGGGTGTATGATAACACCCTTATTTCGATCTTTATTTCAAGCAATTTAGCACAATTTTATGCATTTAAGGAGATTAAAAGGGTTACTGTCATATATTTACATGAAAATAATGTTTTCAAGTGATTTCTGATTTTTCCCTAATTTTATGCTAATTTTATGAATTTTAAGGGATTTATTTGAGCTTGAAATAATTGTTTTGAAATGAAAATGGCAGCTTTAATTTAAGGTAATTTTTTTGGAAATGAATTAATGAAGTTTTAAGAATTTTCTGGAATTTTCTGAGATTTTGTTAGGATTTAATTGAATGTTTCAGGATCTATTTAAGTGAGTAATGAATTTTTAAAGAGAAAAAAAATATATTTACAAGGAGAAAATGAGTTTTGAAGCAATTTTTACTCTTCTAGGGGATTTTCATAATTACGAGTTGCAATTATATTCCTAGAAACAGCTCTTGGTAGTGGCATAGACACATTATGTAAAAGTGGCAGGGATTTACTTGAAAATTTGAATGATTTTTTTTGTGATTTCAGAAAAAATCAGAGGAGAGAGAATGCAGAAGGGGCATATACACAATTATTTTTGGGCCGCGTCTTTTTTTATGGACTTTAATGCAAAACAACCGGAGAGATATTCCAGTGATCGACGTGGCCTCATCTTGGCAGTTGGATGAGAATCCAAAGGCGCTTGATGAGGGAGGCTAACGGGAGGTAAATTTACCACCCGCGTGGTGCATACAACACACACAATGTTTTGACGAATGTTCAAAGTGATGCATACCTCAATATGGGTTGTGATCAAAGCACAATAGGCCCTCAGTCAAGTAATTGACTGATTGTATGGGAGACTAAAATAAGAGCCTTAGATATATTAAATGTTATGTTGATATCTTTAGTTAAATATTATGTTAAACATATCTAAAAGTTCAAGATTACTTTAGATCTCAAGTCCTTGACATAGCGGCTAGTTTTGCTCTTAAGTCTTGAAAGGTATTTTGATTTGAAGGCAAAATTGTAAATATAAACAAAATTGAAATTAAAATGATTCATATTTTATATTGCTAAATCATAATCAATGAATATTGACAGCTAATTACCATTATGCCCCTCTCAGATTTGCAAATCAATATACGCAGTTTTGAGCCCTAATCTCAAATCCTCTTCTCCTTGCCCTATGAAAATCGCAGTCCTAATGCTAGAGAGATCTTTCAAGTCCTGGTGCAATTTTCAAGCAGTTTTTGAGCATTCTTTGCAGAGATCATTTGTTTCTAACATCAATCAAGTCCATAGAACTTGGAATCGTGGTTTTTGGTGCAGGGTTTCTCAAGATTCGACGTAAACAAGGCTGGGATCCGAACTTCGCACATCTTTGACCCTGTGATAAGTTTATATTTTTAGTATACTTTTTACCCCGATTTTGAGTTTTGATCAACATATGAATTGTTCCTAACATCCACACAAAACCAAAGAAATTTGAATCACGTCATTTGGTTAAGTTTTGAAAGATTTATCTTGATTTGAAGTTGAACACGAGGGGAATCGAGGTGAACAAAGGACGTTGAAAGATTGATATTTGGAGATTTCCACTACTCATTTTTGAATATCTTGTGTGAGATAATATTTGTGCCAAATTGTGTTAAAAAACCATTTCAGGTAGAATATAGCATTTGGTGCAGGATTGAAAAAGATATCGGTGTTTTAAGCATCAAAGGTCAAACGCAAATTAAGACTTTTATCCAAGGAAGAACGTGGAGGAGAAAAGGATAGAAGAAATAACGACCACAAACAAGGAGGTATTATTGAAGGGAAGTCATAGTTAGATTTATGAATATTTAACTCAATATAATTTTGGTATAAAAGTTTTTTGTCGAAGTACTTAACATTGATCATTGTCTTGGATACTATTTATAGTAGCCATCAATACTAAGTGTTGTTGAGGAGGATACATCATTCATAAATATACTGTTATTGCTAGATCTTTGTGATCACTCAGGTCAAGGCTTTGGGGGCCATAAGAAGAATGCTTTGGGGGCTAAGTTGAAGTACATTAAGCAATGTCATTCCATGGAAGCCTTCGAGGGTTGAGGACGACAAAGCCTCATCGACTTTTTCTTTTTCTTGGTATCCTTGTTCAGCCTTATTTCCAAGTGATTTGCTTGGGGGGCATTCACACAAACTTGGTTAGGGCACATCATTACCTCCGGACGGATACCCCCGAACAGCATTAAGGATTGGCCTGAGCTGTATAAAAAAAATAATTGTCTTCCATTTCCTCTACCTCATTTCTTAAGTAGAAGAACCCTAGGCTAGTTAAACTAAAAATAAAATATAAATATAGAAGCTAATTCACCCCCCTTTTAGGTTGTTCCTTGGCCACCTCAACTAAGAAGTGGTATCAGAGCCTACCTAGACTTAGAGCAATAACTGGTGGCTAGGAGTAAATTCTATGGCTAGGGATAGTGACTTTCGACCTCCCATGTTTGATGGAACAAACTTCTCTTATTGGAAGAACAGGATGAGAATTGTTCTTATGGGGATTAGTGTTGCACTATGGAAAGTAATGTGTGATGGGTTAGGAGCAGACCTTGATAAGGTTGATGAAATAGAGTTATCTCTTAACTGTAGAGCCATGAATATTATATTATGTTGCATTCACCCATCTGAGCATGAGAATATCACATCTCTTAGCACAGCTAAGCAGATGTGGGATAAATTATGTACTGTGCATGAAGGTACATCAAGGGTAAAGCAAACTAGATTGTCTATTTTAATCACTGAGTTTGAGCTTTTCAGGATGAATGAAGGGGAGACGATTAAGGAGATGATGGGGCGCCTAGACAAGCTTCTAAACTCCATGATGTCTATGGGTAAGACACTTACAGATTTTGATATTAACCAAAAATCTTGAGTTCTCTTTCAGATGAATGGAACATGAAGGTGACCACAATTGTAGAACCAAAGGACTTGGATGATACACCCGTCGATGAGTTGGTTGGCTCTCTCATCACACATGAGATGAACAAACATAGAAAGAAGGAATTAAAGGCACGTGAACAAGATACTTCAAGTAAGATGAAGGAGGAGAAGACAAAGGACATAGCTTTGAAGAGCGATGAAAACTCCACCGATGAAGAAGAGCAAATTGCCATGCTCTCTCACAAGCAAGGACGTCTCTTCAAGAAGAGAGGTAAGCGGTTAGCCTTTGAGAAATTGAAAATTTATTTTAACTGCAGGAAAGGAGCATTTCATATCTGAATGCCCTGAAATGGAGAATAAAGAAGAAAGGAGAGGTAAGACAAAGGATGGAAGGGACCAACGAAGAAGATTTGAAGATAAGAAGAAGAAGAGAGCCTTTCAAGCAACATGGAGCGAAGAAGATGAAGAACACGCACCAAATGGGAAGGAGCTTGGATCTGAGAGCTGATGATTGTCACATGGCAAAATCAGCCTCGCGTGAATTTACTTATGAATCATCTTCGAAAGCTGATTTAATGGACAATAAAGAATTGAAGATATATACAGATGATCTTTTAAGAGAATATGCAGATCCTAAGAAAAACACAAGAATAGAATGAAAAGAGAAGATGGAAATTAATGAATCATTTACAAATGAGGTAGCTAGTTTAGAAAAAGAAAATGCTAGATTAAGAAAAAGAACTTGATACATGTCTATCCCCAAGGTAGTTGATACCAAAGCTGATTGCAATATCAAAATTGATGAATTAGAATTGGACAATAGTAGATTATTGAAGGAGAATGATACATTAGGAAAACAAATAGGTCATCTCAACAAAGAAATCAACAAGTTGACTGAAGAACTAGAAGAACTTAGGATCTCCCATATAGTGGATAGAACTGAGAGAGATGACTTAGGAAAGAAATTTGAAAACTATGCAGATAGCTCAAAGATCCTTAACATGATGTTGGGATCTCAAAGACCTTCATTCATCAAAGAAGGGTTGGGATACGACCCTTCCTATAAGGGCAAGATGGATAAGACAGTGACAGTCGTGAAGAAGGTGGAGGAGGAAATAACGGTAACCCCCACTCCAAAGAAGAAGATAACATAAAAAAGAAGAAGACGGACGAGAAGAAGAAGAAGGCATTGGAGAATATAGACCTAACGTTCAAGAAGACCGGAGCTCAAGAGAGAAGAACTTGTAGGTTATCCCATTCATGAAAGTGAATGGATAGAGAACAAAATGGATAAGTATGTTTCTGATCCATGTGAGGCTATGCATCCATATCCGCAGACACATGTTCTGAGAAATGTGACACCATATGGATATAACTATGGTCATATGTGGAGACAACACTTTGCACATGGCTACTCTTGTAGATATGTTTCTCCTCAGAATTATCCTAGCACGTATCATCATCTCCCCACATATATTCAGACATATATGTTCCCACCAAGACATACCATACCTAGGAAATATGATATGGAACTCGATTTTCACCATGTATATACCACTACACCTAGCCCATTTGCTAGGATGACATGGGTTAGGAAATTGACCTAGATGTATTTCAGGTCAATCACGGTCAAAGAGGAGCGGGTACTTAGATAGTGGCTGCTCAAGACACATGACTTGTGACTCGTCATGGCTGACATGCATGAGAAACACAAAAGGAGGGAAAGTAACTTTTGGGGACAACAAATGTGGACAGATTCTAGGTATGGGGGATGTGAGTTTGAATCAGAGGGTTTTGATCTGGAATGTCTTGTACGTGGAAGGGCTTCATCATAATTTAATTAGCATTAGCCAATTGTGTGATAACAACCAGCGAGTTGAATTCACAAAGGACACATGTAATGTCCTTAATTCAACTACTGGAAAATTATTGTTTAGTGGAAAGCGATTAAAAAATATTTATGTTATAGATATCGATGCAATCAGTAGAGAAGGCATCTGCCTTATGGCAAGAGGCAACGAGAGCCTTATCGACCTATGGCATAGGCGTCTAGGTCATACAGGATATCATCAGCTAAGGAAGCTCATTAGCAAAGGATTAGTTAGAGGCCTACCAAATAAGTTTGAAGACATTGAGAAAGTGTGCTCAACGTCTTAAGAGAAAACAAGTGAAAGAAAGTTTTCCTTCAAAGCTTTACGTGTCTAGTAAAAGATCACTTGAGTTGCTACACATGGACCTATTTGGGCCAAACCAGACTCCAAGCCTGATTGGAAAAATATATTTCCTAGTCATTGTGGAAGACTATTCATGATATACTTGGGTGTATTTTCTAGCACATAAGAATAAAGCATTTCAAATCTTCATGAAATTTTGAAAGAGAATCCAAAATAAACTTGATTTTAAGATTAAGATGATTAGAAGTGACCATGGGAGAGAATTTAAGAATATGTTATTTACTGAATTTTGTGATGAGAACAGGATCACACATCAATTCTCAGCCCCGAGAATGCCCCAACATAATGGGGTGGTTGAGCGGAAGAATCAATATTTGATTGAAATGTCGAGGAGTATGCTAGAAGAATATATGGTAAAGAAGTCCCTATGGGCAGAAGCCGTGAGCACAGCCTGTAACATTCAGAACAGGGTGCTCATTCAACCTCATATGGAGAAGACTCCATATGAGTTTTTGAAAGGTAAGAAGCCTATACTTGGATACTTTCAACCATTCTGATGTAAATGCTACATCTTAAATATCGATAGAAAGGATCTAGGAAAATTTAATCCATCTAGTCATGAGTGGATTTTAGTCGGATATTCAGAGACATCAAGAGCCTATCGAGTGTATAACATGGCTTCAAGAAAAGTTGAGGAATCTATTCATGTTAAATTTGTCGAATTTAAGGAGGCCGAAGAAGATGGTGTGATTGATGGTCTAGAAGATAATGATAAGAATGAGGAGGAGATGATGATAAATGAAGAGATTACTGAGCGCGAAAGAATTACAGATTTTATAGAACCTGATGATAAGGAGGAGGAAGTACATCAAGAGATGATTGAACTTAGAGAGAAACTAAGACAAATCAGACTAGCTATGGACCACCCACGAGAGAACTTTTTTGGCAGTCCTATTGATCGAATCGGAACTCGATCCGCCTTTAGCCACAATGTAGATGTAGCCTTTACATCTCAAATTGAGCCAAAGAAAATGGATGAGGCTCTAAATGATCCGGAGTGGGTAAATGCTATGCATGAGGACTTAGCCCAATTCTAAAGGAATAAGGTCTGGGAGTTAGTACCAAGACCTAAAGGTAAGAATGTCATAGGCACTAAGTGGGTGTTTAAGAATAATTTGAATGAAAAGGAGAAACCAGTAGAAATAAGGCAAGGCTTGTTGCTCAAGGGTATGTCCAAATCGAAGGAATCGATTATGAGGAGACACAAGCACCTAGAGAGGAGAGGACTTTATATTAGTCCAAATCAAGGTTGATGATATTATATTTAGATCTACGAATCCCAACTTATGTAAAGCATTTTCACAGCTTATGCAAAATGAATTCGAGACGAGTCTAATGGGGGAACTAAGCTATTTCCTCGTACTTCAAATTCTACAGAAGCAAAATGGCATATTTATATGCCAAGAGAAGTACACAAAGGAACTTTTGAAAAAGTTCCAAGTAGAAGATTGTCAAGCCAAATGCACTCCCATGGGTCCAAGCACTAAGTTGGACATAGACATCATTGGTCAACGTATTGACCAACGAATGTATAGAAAAATGATTGGATCCCTACTAATCTAGACAGCTAGCGGACCAGACGTACTTTTTAGTGTATGTCTTTGTGCTAGATTTCAAAGTGATCCCAAAGAATCACATCTAAAGGCAGTGAAGAGAATACTACGATATTTCAAAGGGACAACTGATTTAAGGATTTGGTACCCTAAGACTCAAGATTTGACATTGGTCAACTTCTGTGATTCAGACCTTGCAGGATGCAAAGTTGATAGGAAAAGCACAAGCGTCACATATGCATTTCTTGGGGGATGTCTCATATCATGGACATCTAAAAAGCAAAATTCAATTGCTTTATCTATAGCTGAGGCTGAATATATAGCCGGTGGATAATGTTGCGCTCAAACTCTATGGGCTAAACAGCACCTAGAAGACTATGGAGTTACACTAAATAAAATACCTATAATGTGCGGCAATACAAATGACAATAACTTGGCCGAAAACCCCATCATGCATTCACGAACAAAGCACATTGAAGTGAAGCATCAGTTCATTAAATATTATATTAGTAGAGGTGACATTGATCTTCGCTTCATAGCTATTGAAAAGCAAGTTGTCGACATCTTCACTAAACCATTATGTGAAGATCGGTTTAGCACTCTCTAGAGAGAGCTAGGCATGGCTCATGCTAAGGATTTATGATGACTGCCCATCCACATTTTTTTTATCGACGTTTTTTTTAAGATCCATCAAGGATAAGACATCAAATATGGTGGTCCTACTCCTATTAAGGATCAAATTAAACTGAGACTCTAGGGGAATCTACTCCTGATATACACAATCATTTATTTTCCATATATTCATATAAAAGTTTTGGATTGCTTCCGCTTTTATAAATGTATTCATCTATATCGATTATGCTTGCAGTAATTCATACACCAAACAAAGATTGGTTTTTCTTCCTTTTTGTTTGTTGATTCTCCTAGATACGTGTCTCAAAAGTTCCCATTATCATCTCGAATCTTTTCCTATGTTTTGATCTCAAATTTGACTCACCCTTGCTGATGAAAATCACTGGAATATGCATGTTCTGTGTTAGGGGGAGCCACAATGTAGGGGGAGCAAAAGCTTAGGGCTAGACATCCTGATCTTTTGGATCCATTTCAAAAAGGGGGAGCAAAATATGAGTATTGTGGCATGTTTTGAAATTCATCAAAAAGGGGGAGATTGAAGATTAAGCTTTAAGGGTATTTTTAACACAATGTTTTGACGAATGTTCAAAGTGATGCATACCTCAATATGGGTTGTGATCAAAGCACAATAGGCCCTCAGTCAAGTAATTGACTGATTGTATGGGAGACTAAAATAAGAGCCTTAGATATATTAAATGTTATGTTGATATCTTTAGTTAAATATTATGTTAAACATATCTAAAAGTTCAAGATTACTTTAGATCTCAAGTCCTTGACATAGCGGCTAGTTTTGCTCTTAAGTCTTGAAAGGTATTTTGATTTGAAGGCAAAATTGTAAATATAAACAAAATTGAAATTAAAATGATTCATATTTTATATTGCTAAATCATAATCAATGAATATTGACAGCTAATTACCATTATGCCCCTCTCAGATTTGCAAATCAATATACGCAGTTTTGAGCCCTAATCTCAAATCCTCTTCTCCTTGCCCTATGAAAATCGCAGTCCTAATGCTAGAGAGATCTTTCAAGTCCTGGTGCAATTTTCAAGCAGTTTTTGAGCATTCTTTGCAGAGATCATTTGTTTCTAACATCAATCAAGTCCATAGAACTTGGAATCGTGGTTTTGGTGCAGGGTTTCTCAAGATTCGACGTAAACAAGGCTGGGATCCGAACTTCGCACATCTTTGACCCTGTGATAAGTTAATATTTTTAGTATACTTTTTACCCCGATTTTGAGTTTTGATCAACATATGAATTGTTCCTAACATCCACACAAAACCAAAGAAATTTGAATCACGTCATTTGGTTAAGTTTTGAAAGATTTATCTTGATTTGAAGTTGAACACGAGGGGAATCGAGGGGTGAACAAAGGACGTTGAAAGATTGATATTTGGAGATTTCTATGATTCATTTTTGAATATCTTGTGTGAGATAATATTTGTGCCAAATTGTGTTAAAAAACCATTTCAGGTAGAATATAGCATTTGGTGCAGGATTGAAAAAGATATCGGTGTTTTAAGCATCAAAGGTCAAACGCAAATTAAGACTTTTATCCAAGGAAGAACGTGGAGGAGAAAAGGATAGAAGAAATAACGACCACAAACAAGGAGGTATTATTGAAGGGAAGTCATAGTTAGATTTATGAATATTTAACTCAATATAATTTTGGTATAAAAGTTTTTTGTCGAAGTACTTAACATTGATCATTGTCTTGGATACTATTTATAGTAGCCATCAATACTAAGTGTTGTTGAGGAGGATACATCATTCATAAATATACTGTTATTGCTAGATCTTTGTGATCACTCAGGTCAAGGCTTTGGGGGCCATAAGAAGAATGCTTTGGGGGCTAAGTTGAAGTACATTAAGCAATGTCATTCCATGGAAGCCTTCGAGGGTTGAGGACGACAAAGCCTCATCGACTTTTTCTTTTTCTTGGTATCCTTGTTCAGCCTTATTTCCAAGTGATTTGCTTGGGGGGCATTCACACAAACTTGGTTAGGGCACATCATTACCTCCGGACGGATACCCCCGAACAGCATTAAGGATTGGCCTGAGCTGTATAAAAAAAATAATTGTCTTCCATTTCCTCTACCTCATTTCTTAAGTAGAAGAACCCTAGGCTAGTTAAACTAAAAATAAAATATAAATATAGAAGCTAATTCACCCCCCTTTTAGGTTGTTCCTTGGCCACCTCAACTAAGAAGTGGTATCAGAGCCTACCTAGACTTAGAGCAATAACTGGTGGCTAGGAGTAAATTCTATGGCTAGGGATAGTGACTTTCGACCTCCCATGTTTGATGGAACAAACTTCTCTTATTGGAAGAACAGGATGAGAATTGTTCTTATGGGGATTAGTGTTGCACTATGGAAAGTAATGTGTGATGGGTTAGGAGCAGACCTTGATAAGGTTGATGAAATAGAGTTATCTCTTAACTGTAGAGCCATGAATATTATATTATGTTGCATTCACCCATCTGAGCATGAGAATATCACATCTCTTAGCACAGCTAAGCAGATGTGGGATAAATTATGTACTGTGCATGAAGGTACATCAAGGGTAAAGCAAACTAGATTGTCTATTTTAATCACTGAGTTTGAGCTTTTCAGGATGAATGAAGGGGAGACGATTAAGGAGATGATGGGGCGCCTAGACAAGCTTCTAAACTCCATGATGTCTATGGGTAAGACACTTACAGATTTTGATATTAACCGAAAAATCTTGAGTTCTCTTTCAGATGAATGGAACATGAAGGTGACCACAATTGTAGAACCAAAGGACTTGGATGATACACCCGTCGATGAGTTGGTTGGCTCTCTCATCACACATGAGATGAACAAACATAGAAAGAAGGAATTAAAGGCACGTGAACAAGATACTTCAAGTAAGATGAAGGAGGAGAAGACAAAGGACATAGCTTTGAAGAGCGATGAAAACTCCACCGATGAAGAAGAGCAAATTGCCATGCTCTCTCACAAGCAAGGACGTCTCTTCAAGAAGAGAGGTAAGCGGTTAGCCTTTGAGAAATTGAAAATTTATTTTAACTGCAGGAAAAAGGAGCATTTCATATCTGAATGCCCTGAAATGGAGAATAAAGAAGAAAGGAGAGGTAAGACAAAGGATGGAAGGGACCAACGAAGAAGATTTGAAGATAAGAAGAAGAAGAGAGCCTTTCAAGCAACATGGAGCGAAGAAGATGAAGAACACGCACCAAATGGGAAGGAGCTTGGATCTGAGAGCTGATGATTGTCACATGGCAAAATCAGCCTCGCGTGAATTTACTTATGAATCATCTTCGAAAGCTGATTTAATGGACAATAAAGAATTGAAGATATATACAGATGATCTTTTAAGAGAATATGCAGATCCTAAGAAAAACACAAGAATAGAATGAAAAGAGAAGATGGAAATTAATGAATCATTTACAAATGAGGTAGCTAGTTTAGAAAAAGAAAATGCTAGATTAAGAAAAAGAACTTGATACATGTCTATCCCCAAGGTAGTTGATACCAAAGCTGATTGCAATATCAAAATTGATGAATTAGAATTGGACAATAGTAGATTATTGAAGGAGAATGATACATTAGGAAAACAAATAGGTCATCTCAACAAAGAAATCAACAAGTTGACTGAAGAACTAGAAGAACTTAGGATCTCCCATATAGTGGATAGAACTGAGAGAGATGACTTAGGAAAGAAATTTGAAAACTATGCAGATAGCTCAAAGATCCTTAACATGATGTTGGGATCTCAAAGACCTTCATTCATCAAAGAAGGGTTGGGATACGACCCTTCCTATAAGGGCAAGATGGATAAGACAGTGACAGTCGTGAAGAAGGTGGAGGAGGAAATAACGGTAACCCCCACTCCAAAGAAGAAGATAACATAAAAAAGAAGAAGACGGACGAGAAGAAGAAGAAGGCATTGGAGAATATAGACCTAACGTTCAAGAAGACCGGAGCTCAAGAGAGAAGAACTTGTAGGTTATCCCATTCATGAAAGTGAATGGATAGAGAACAAAATGGATAAGTATGTTTCTGATCCATGTGAGGCTATGCATCCATATCCATGAGACACATGTTCTGAGAAATGTGACACCATATGGATATAACTATGGTCATATGTGGAGACAACACTTTGCACATGGCTACTCTTGTAGATATGTTTCTCCTCAGAATTATCCTAGCACGTATCATCATCTCCCCACATATATTCAGACATATATGTTCCCACCAAGACATACCATACCTAGGAAATATGATATGGAACTCGATTTTCACCATGTATATACCACTACACCTAGCCCATTTGCTAGGATGACATGGGTTAGGAAATTGACCTAGATGTATTTCAGGTCAATCACGGTCAAAGAGGAGCGGGTACTTAGATAGTGGCTGCTCAAGACACATGACTTGTGACTCGTCATGGCTGACATGCATGAGAAACACAAAAGGAGGGAAAGTAACTTTTGGGGACAACAAATGTGGACAGATTCTAGGTATGGGGGATGTGAGTTTGAATCAGAGGGTTTTGATCTGGAATGTCTTGTACGTGGAAGGGCTTCATCATAATTTAATTAGCATTAGCCAATTGTGTGATAACAACCAGCGAGTTGAATTCACAAAGGACACATGTAATGTCCTTAATTCAACTACTGGAAAATTATTGTTTAGTGGAAAGCGATTAAAAAATATTTATGTTATAGATATCGATGCAATCAGTAGAGAAGGCATCTGCCTTATGGCAAGAGGCAACGAGAGCCTTATCGACCTATGGCATAGGCGTCTAGGTCATACAGGATATCATCAGCTAAGGAAGCTCATTAGCAAAGGATTAGTTAGAGGCCTACCAAATAAGTTTGAAGACATTGAGAAAGTGTGCTCAACGTCTTAAGAGAAAACAAGTGAAAGAAAGTTTTCCTTCAAAGCTTTACGTGTCTAGTAAAAGATCACTTGAGTTGCTACACATGGACCTATTTGGGCCAAACCAGACTCAAGCCTGATTGGAAAAATATATTTCCTAGTCATTGTGGAAGACTATTCATGATATACTTGGGTGTATTTTCTAGCACATAAGAATAAAGCATTTCAAATCTTCATGAAATTTTGAAAGAGAATCCAAAATAAACTTGATTTTAAGATTAAGATGATTAGAAGTGACCATGGGAGAGAATTTAAGAATATGTTATTTACTGAATTTTGTGATGAGAACAGGATCACACATCAATTCTCAGCCCCGAGAATGCCCCAACATAATGGGGTGGTTGAGCGGAAGAATCAATATTTGATTGAAATGTCGAGGAGTATGCTAGAAGAATATATGGTAAAGAAGTCCCTATGGGCAGAAGCCGTGAGCACAGCCTGTAACATTCAGAACAGGGTGCTCATTCAACCTCATATGGAGAAGACTCCATATGAGTTTTTGAAAGGTAAGAAGCCTATACTTGGATACTTTCAACCATTCTGATGTAAATGCTACATCTTAAATATCGATAGAAAGGATCTAGGAAAATTTAATCCATCTAGTCATGAGTGGATTTTAGTCGGATATTCAGAGACATCAAGAGCCTATCGAGTGTATAACATGGCTTCAAGAAAAGTTGAGGAATCTATTCATGTTAAATTTGTCGAATTTAAGGAGGCCGAAGAAGATGGTGTGATTGATGGTCTAGAAGATAATGATAAGAATGAGGAGGAGATGATGATAAATGAAGAGATTACTGAGCGCGAAAGAATTACAGATTTTATAGAACCTGATGATAAGGAGGAGGAAGTACATCAAGAGATGATTGAACTTAGAGAGAAACTAAGACAAATCAGACTAGCTATGGACCACCCACGAGAGAACTTTTTTGGCAGTCCTATTGATCGAATCGGAACTCGATCCGCCTTTAGCCACAATGTAGATGTAGCCTTTACATCTCAAATTGAGCCAAAGAAAATGGATGAGGCTCTAAATGATCCGGAGTGGGTAAATGCTATGCATGAGGACTTAGCCCAATTCTAAAGGAATAAGGTCTGGGAGTTAGTACCAAGACCTAAAGGTAAGAATGTCATAGGCACTAAGTGGGTGTTTAAGAATAATTTGAATGAAAAAGGAGAAACCAGTAGAAATAAGGCAAGGCTTGTTGCTCAAGGGTATGTCCAAATCGAAGGAATCGATTATGAGGAGACACAAGCACCTAGAGAGGGAGAGGACTTTATATTAGTCCAAATCAAGGTTGATGATATTATATTTAGATCTACGAATCCCAACTTATGTAAAGCATTTTCACAGCTTATGCAAAATGAATTCGAGACGAGTCTAATGGGGGAACTAAGCTATTTCCTCGTACTTCAAATTCTACAGAAGCAAAATGGCATATTTATATGCCAAGAGAAGTACACAAAGGAACTTTTGAAAAAGTTCCAAGTAGAAGATTGTCAAGCCAAATGCACTCCCATGGGTCCAAGCACTAAGTTGGACATAGACATCATTGGTCAACGTATTGACCAACGAATGTATAGAAAAATGATTGGATCCCTACTAATCTAGACAGCTAGCGGACCAGACGTACTTTTTAGTGTATGTCTTTGTGCTAGATTTCAAAGTGATCCCAAAGAATCACATCTAAAGGCAGTGAAGAGAATACTACGATATTTCAAAGGGACAACTGATTTAAGGATTTGGTACCCTAAGACTCAAGATTTGACATTGGTCAACTTCTGTGATTCAGACCTTGCAGGATGCAAAGTTGATAGGAAAAGCACAAGCGTCACATATGCATTTCTTGGGGGATGTCTCATATCATGGACATCTAAAAAGCAAAATTCAATTGCTTTATCTATAGCTGAGGCTGAATATATAGCCGGTGGATAATGTTGCGCTCAAACTCTATGGGCTAAACAGCACCTAGAAGACTATGGAGTTACACTAAATAAAATACCTATAATGTGCGGCAATACAAATGACAATAACTTGGCCGAAAACCCCATCATGCATTCACGAACAAAGCACATTGAAGTGAAGCATCAGTTCATTAAATATTATATTAGTAGAGGTGACATTGATCTTCGCTTCATAGCTATTGAAAAGCAAGTTGTCGACATCTTCACTAAACCATTATGTGAAGATCGGTTTAGCACTCTATAGAGAGAGCTAGGCATGGCTCATGCTAAGGATTTATGATGACTGCCCATCCACATTTTTTTTATCGACGTTTTTTTTAAGATCCATCAAGGATAAGACATCAAATATGGTGGTCCTACTCCTATTAAGGATCAAATTAAACTGAGACTCTAGGGAATCTACTCCTGATATACACAATCATTTATTTTCCATATATTCATATAAAAGTTTTGGATTGCTTCCGCTTTTATAAATGTATTCATCTATATCGATTATGCTTGCAGTAATTCATACACCAAACAAAGATTGGTTTTTCTTCCTTTTTGTTTGTTGATTCTCCTAGATACGTGTCTCAAAAGTTCCCATTATCATCTCGAATCTTTTCCTATGTTTTGATCTCAAATTTGACTCACCCTTGCTGATGAAAATCACTGGAATATGCATGTTCTGTGTTAGGGGGAGCCACAATGTAGGGGGAGCAAAAGCTTAGGGCTAGACATCCTGATCTTTTGGATCCATTTCAAAAGGGGGAGCAAAATATGAGTATTGTGGCATGTTTTGAAATTCATCAAAAAGGGGGAGATTGAAGATTAAGCTTTAAGGGTATTTTTAACACAATGTTTTGACGAATGTTCAAAGTGATGCATACCTCAATATGGGTTGTGATCAAAGCACAATAGGCCCTCAGTCAAGTAATTGACTGATTGTATGGGAGACTAAAATAAGAGCCTTAGATATATTAAATGTTATGTTGATATCTTTAGTTAAATATTATGTTAAACATATCTAAAAGTTCAAGATTACTTTAGATCTCAAGTCCTTGACATAGCGGCTAGTTTTGCTCTTAAGTCTTGAAAGGTATTTTGATTTGAAGGCAAAATTGTAAATATAAACAAAATTGAAATTAAAATGATTCATATTTTATATTGCTAAATCATAATCAATGAATATTGACAGCTAATTACCATTATGCCCCTCTCAGATTTGCAAATCAATATACGCAGTTTTGAGCCCTAATCTCAAATCCTCTTCTCCTTGCCCTATGAAAATCGCAGTCCTAATGCTAGAGAGATCTTTCAAGTCCTGGTGCAATTTTCAAGCAGTTTTTGAGCATTCTTTGCAGAGATCATTTGTTTCTAACATCAATCAAGTCCATAGAACTTGGAATCGTGGTTTTTGGTGCAGGGTTTCTCAAGATTCGACGTAAACAAGGCTGGGATCCGAACTTCGCACATCTTTGACCCTGTGATAAGTTTATATTTTTAGTATACTTTTTACCCCGATTTTGAGTTTTGATCAACATATGAATTGTTCCTAACATCCATACAAAACCAAAGAAATTTGAATCACGTCATTTGGTTAAGTTTTGAAAGATTTATCTTGATTTGAAGTTGAACACGAGGGGAATCGAGGGGTGAACAAAGGACGTTGAAAGATTGATATTTGGAGATTTCTATGATTCATTTTTGAATATCTTGTGTGAGATAATATTTGTGCCAAATTGTGTTAAAAAACCATTTCAGGTAGAATATAGCATTTGGTGCAGGATTGAAAAAGATATCGGTGTTTTAAGCATCAAAGGTCAAACGCAAATTAAGACTTTTATCCAAGGAAGAACGTGGAGGAGAAAAGGATAGAAGAAATAACGACCACAAACAAGGAGGTATTATTGAAGGGAAGTCATAGTTAGATTTATGAATATTTAACTCAATATAATTTTGGTATAAAAGTTTTTTGTCGAAGTACTTAACATTGATCATTGTCTTGGATACTATTTATAGTAGCCATCAATACTAAGTGTTGTTGAGGAGGATACATCATTCATAAATATACTGTTATTGCTAGATCTTTGTGATCACTCAGGTCAAGGCTTTGGGGGCCATAAGAAGAATGCTTTGGGGGCTAAGTTGAAGTACATTAAGCAATGTCATTCCATGGAAGCCTTCGAGGGTTGAGGACGACAAAGCCTCATCGACTTTTTCTTTTTCTTGGTATCCTTGTTCAGCCTTATTTCCAAGTGATTTGCTTGGGGGGCATTCACACAAACTTGGTTAGGGCACATCATTACCTCCGGACGGATACCCCCGAACAGCATTAAGGATTGGCCTGAGCTGTATAAAAAAAATAATTGTCTTCCATTTCCTCTACCTCATTTCTTAAGTAGAAGAACCCTAGGCTAGTTAAACTAAAAATAAAATATAAATATAGAAGCTAATTCACCCCCCTCTTAGGGTTGTTCCTTGGCCACCTCAAGTAAGATGATTTTTTTTAATTTTTTCTCTTTGTTTATGTTTTTTGCTAGGGGGTACGTGGTTCTCAGCAATCAATCCCAAAAAAAGATTCAAAATTTTGCTAGCCAATCTGCATCCGACACATCATGAAGTGTCTAGAAAGAAATTAATAAATAAATGAATTTAAATCCAATGGATAAAAATGCTTTAAATTCATTTATTAATAACTTTTGATCCTGAAGTCCCATTGAGTTGATTTTTTATGGATTTTCTCATCTTGATCACCTCTTTCTATCTGTATGGTTGGGTCATTCACATCAAGCTTACATTGATGGATGAAAATTAATTACTAATTAGGGGTAAAATGGTAATTTCTACCATTTAACATAAGTATACAAGCACCAAAGAAGCCATGAATTTACTTGAAAGCACATTTTCTATCAAAATTAAAGCTAGAATCATGGATCTTCATCGACAATTCCACACAATGACAAAAGCTACAACGACTATAGATGAATATGTGAAACAGTTTAGATTTGTTGAGGAATCACTAGAGTCAGCTGGTGCGAAATTGATGATGACACAAAGAACTATACGTCTCTTAGAGGATGGGGAACCGAATATAGTCAATTTGTTTAATGCGTTAATGCTAATATGAACATATGATGTTTAAAGAAATTTGTGATTAACCTCAAGTCACAGGAAGTGCATCTTGAATATAAAGACAACGTGAGCTCAAGTAGTTTTTCACCGATGGCTAATTATAGCCAAGTCCAGTAGAACATTGCACAAATTCAAACATCACGAAGGGACAACTACTACTTAGGACGATAAAGTTAAAATCATGGAAGAGGAAGAGGAAGGAATAGGAGATTCCAACCTAGGTGCCAAATCTGTTCTTAATTTGGTCTAAAAGCTCGAGAATGTAAAGAATTCATAAGAATGCAAAGTGGGACCATACAAAGTCATTAGTCTTCACTTCAAGCATACACTGTAAGCCATTATGAAAACAACTTGTGGTTCCCAGATAGTGGAGCTACCCACAATGTGACAGCTGATCCAAGCCTGATTTCCACTAGAACCAATTATAAAGGAAGTGAACATTGGCAAATCGGTAATGGTACTGGTTTAAAAATTCTTTTCATTTGCTCTTCTAATATTTCAATTTAAAATAACAGGCTTTATCTTAAAGGTGTTTTACACATGCCAGAAATTACAAAAAATATATATATGTTTATAAAAAAAATAAAAAGAATGGCATTTTTGTGGAATTCTATCTATCTTATTGTTTTGTGAAGGAAAATAAAACCAGCCCCATACTGCAAAGGGGAACAATGAGAGAAGGATTGTATTGCTTGGAGCCACAAATAAAGCAACCCATGGCACTGGTTGGAGAAAGAAAGGACTCTAAACACATGGTACTCAACATTTGGACATCCCCAATTTGGAATTTTACATCTAGTTATTAGAAAATGTGGAATTCCTTTCACAAGTGCTTTAAAACAATCGGCTTGTGATTCTTGTAGAATCTACAAGTCACATGAGCTTCCATTACTCTTACTTGAATCTTTTCTAGACAACCAATCAAAATTGTTCATTAGGATTGATGGGGTCCGTCACCTGTCTTATAAAATCTCAGATTATCATATTATTCTTTATTCATAGACGATTACAGTAAATACACTTGGTAATATCCTTTTACAATGAAAAATGAGGTATTGAATAATTCTTTAGAGCTTCAAAGATAGTAGAAAACCATTTTCTACTGAAATTAAGTATTTTTAACCAGATTGGGAAGGAGAATACCAGAGTCTTCACTCAATTCTAAAAACAAAGGGAATTGTTCACAAGTTATCTTGTCCATGTACCCCTGAAAAATTAAACAATAACGAGGAAACACCGACACATTGTAGAAACAGCATTAGCAATGCTTTATTGTGATTCAATGCCAAAAAAATATTGGGATGAAGCAGTAGCTGCTGCTGTGTACCTTATAAGCATATTATCAACACTTGTTCTAAAAAATAAATCTCCTTTTGAAATGTCTAAAAGATCAGCTGATTAATCTTCTTTGAGAACTTTTCGTGTTCACTATTATACATACTTAAGCCCCTATGCTCAGCATAAACTGGACTCATGGTAAGAAAAATGTGTTCTTCTGGGGTACAGCTCAATACACTTTGCATACAGGTATCTCTCAATGCAATGAAGTAAAATTTACATTTCAACACATGTTTTATTTGATGAACATACCTTTCCTTTTTTCGTCTAATTCATCATTAGAGAAATATTCAGGGATACTTGGATCTTGTCCTATCATTACTTCTAATATTCCAAGCATCGACAAAGCACAAACAATATCATCATCAACGCCAAAGAGAGTGTTGATAATGATATTCAGCAATCAATATCAGAATCAATTCTGAATAATGATATTTATAAAAAAAAATTCATAAAAAATAATAGATAATATTCCTTGAGAGGAAGAAAATTGTAATATTTCAGATATCTCTGGTACATTCGTCCATACACCCAAGCCGGGAGTCCAAATCAGAGCAAGGAAACTCATAGATGTATATATTCAAGACGATACACATCAAAGAATTAGTCGTCTCTTATTCACAGCTACAAGACATCCAATTACAACATGTTTGTCTACAGTTTTGAGTGTTACATAACCATCCTCATACATTGCAGCATCCAAAGACAAAAAGTGGATGCAAGCAGTGAAAATTAAAATTGATGCACTGATTCAGAATAAAATGTCAGAGTTAGTCCCTAGAAAGCAGAATTTACATGTTATAGGCTGCAAATGGGTATACAAGTTAAAGTATACATCTGATGGAAGCATAGATAGATATAAAGCTCGCTTAGTAGCAAAGAAATTCAATCAACTTGAAGGTTTTCACTTTACCAAAACTTTTAGTCATGTAATTAAGCATACTAAAATTTAATTATTGTTTTCATTTGTTATTAGTAACTGTTGGAAGATTTATCAACTTTCTGTGTCAAATGCGTGTTCACATGGAGACTTAGAAGAAACGATCTACATTGAGCAACCTTCAGGTTTGAAAACTTATTCTCATCATAATTGTGTTTGTTTGCTTAGAAAATCAACATATGGTTTGAAACAATCACCTGGAGCATGATTTTATAGATTGACTTATTCAATACAAAATCTTTGATTGTCTAGAGCAAAAAATAGAAACATCCATGCTTTTAGATTAAGTGATATGAATCCAATTTTTATATATATATGTTGATGACATCTTAATAATGTCCCCACAGTCAAAAGAATACAGGATTTTGCTTATCAGTTACATAAACAATTCGCAATTTGTGATCTTGGACCTGCCAAATATTTTATGGGCATAGAATTATTACCTCATCCAAAATGCTTTATATTAAAACAATCACGATATCTTCTAACGATTTTTCATAAAGCAAATATGAAAAATTCAAAACCACTACCTACTCATATTACTTTATGTTCAACAACTACAAGTGAAAATTACATACTGGATGACACTTCAGACACACAAATTGTTGGTACATTAAAGTATTTAAGACTTACTAGGCCTGACATAGCTTTTGCAATTAACAAAGAATGTCAAAAGAGTTACCCTCATTGTTCAGATGATTCGGTGTCTCTTAAACATTTTAACGGAAGTATTTCGCATTGTTTGCTTGTTAACTAATATTCTAACACATTTTTTAGTGCTTTTAGTGATTCTGATTAAATTGGTGATCGTGAAGATAGAAGATCAATAGGAGCTTATCTCATTTTCATCTGGAAAAGACTGGTTTGTGATTTTTGTATTTATCTTGTACTCTTCGGTCTTCATGATACATCCATGGATTAGGCTGATTTATGAAGACAGATTTATGCCTTAAAAAATAGGAATTAATTAGCAAGAAAGTGATTTTTAAAATTGGACATGAAGATGGTCGAATTTATTAATGAAATTTTAGTCTTTGGTTATTTTGATAGTTAACTGAATTTTCCAACAATCAATCTTGAAATCCAGAGAGAAAAAATAGGCGATCTTACCTAGAGAGAGAAAGAAGACAAATTAGGGAAAAAATGGATCAGAGAAGACATTCCACTCTAAATTAAGATCTAAAAATGCAAACATGATCCAAATCAATGTAGAACTGAAGATTAAAAGTCAGATCTTGAATTCAAAATCTAAATGCAATTCTTATTTCATTTCAAATCAACTTCATGGGCATTTACATTTTACCTATGCCATGGCGTTTAAGATTCTTTCAAGAAGAAGTTCAAAAAGCAAATTAGAAACTTACAACTTTCAATTATGAATCAGGATATGTTGACTTCCGAAGCAACTCCTGTGTCCTTCTTGGCAAAATCCTTGGAAAGAGCTTCAAAAAGTGAATTTCCCTTTCTTCCCAACCTCTATTTAAAAATCCAACGGTACGGATTGTAGGGAATGAAAAGAGAAACACGTTCTCAAAATGTCAGCTCAATTGGACGGCTAGATCTCAAGATATCGCCATTTTACTAGCATTCAGTCTCAACTGTTGGATCATTAGATTATTTTTAAAATCACTTCTTATTGGCTGACGTCTTTTCCTCGTTTTCTCCACCCTTGGATTGCGTTATGGCAAGTATTTGCGGGCTTCCACAGGTCACAATAATTGTGAAATTAGTCTGCCTTTTAACGGTTCACAAAGAGCCACGTCATCGCATCTATTCACATTTGAATAAAATAAAAAAAAAGAAAGTATGCTGACCAATTATTTAATGTATGTGGAATTAATGGCAATGTGGAATAAATGCATGCAGCGTATTGATTCCGCATGTGTTAAACACGCAGAATATTATTATTTTGAAAAATGCACGCGGATATCGATTTTCCTCATGCATTTATTGCATGAAAAACAAATCAAACAAAAGACAAAATTTATCTTTTTTGTTTCTCGCCGCCCGCGCCACGTAATGTCGTTCAAAGCAATGATTTGGTCATGATGGCATTGCACATTGCGATTCCATAAGCAGGCGATAAAGCATTTGAATCAATGCATCCAATCATTCGCCCAAAATTTGGGCAAATGACGTGGATGCCACGTGATTTATAAATAAAAAATCATTCTAAAATGCAAGATAAATAAAAAATATTCTTTAAATTTGTAAAATCATTTATTGGCTAAATAATGGCCATAAAATTATAAAAAAATATGGGAAAAATTTCCAGAAAATTAGTGAGACACTTAACAACCTATAGCCAAGTATTTTAAGCCCAATAAAAAATTTCTTTAATGCAATGAGATTAAATACCAAGCAAAAATACTAAATATGTAAATCATTAATGAAATGAAAGTGTAAGTCATTTGCATCCATTTATATATGATAACATACAAATGTGGCCATTAAAGCACTTATGTGTAGTATAACATACATCAATTTATTATTATAGGTTGGAAGTTATTAAATATGAGTTATAAAATTGTACAAAATCACTCCATAGATGCTTAGATTCCATAAATACTTCATTGAACCAACTGTCGCCACTGATTATCTGGTCGTAACATTCAAGTGCAAAATAATACAATAAAATAATATTATAAAATAATAAAAGTATAGTTAAAAACGTATTTGTTTTAAATGATAGTAAGGGGTTTTATTATTTAAGACAATACCGTATAATGATAAATTTTTTTGAAGATGATAAAAGAAAACATTATTCTATTCTTAAAGAGCGTAAAGGAATTAGACACCGGTGGGTATTGACAATACCCTTGATTGCTTAGACGTCTAGCCGGTCGAAAGGGACGTTAAGGAATCGAATCCTGATTATCACCATTCCATTGTGTTGTAACACTCGAGCCGATCCCGATGTTTTTGTGTTTCATCACCGAGTTCTAGTTGATATTGTGTGCAAATTGTACTACATCCAGCAGGTCCACCCAATTCTCCTGATTGGCCGAGATGTAGTGTCATAAATACTCTTCAAACATAGCATTCACACGCTATGTTTGGCCATCATTTTGGGGTTTGAAGCTCATTGAAAACCTGAACCTAGAGCCCATGTACTTAAAACTGATTCCCAAAAACGACCTGTGAATCTTGTACCACGGTTGCTAATGATGTCCAATGCAAGTCGCAAGACTTCACCACATGGGACATAAAGAGTTGAGCTATGCCATCCGAGTGCACTTCTGACATGGTAGGAATACATGTTGAGTACTCTGAAAATGGTCCACAACCACCAAGATAGCATTGTGCCTACCCACGCGCGGAAGACAGGTGATGGAATATATCGAGATAGACTTCCACGGTCTACTCGCCCTTGGGAGAGGTTCTAGCATTCCTGCAGCATTAACCTTCTTCCTTGTATATTGTTGACACACTAGGAATGACCGGACCTAAGCCTCCACACCCGTTCCATTCCCGGCTAGTGATAGCTGTTGGTCAAGAGTGCGAGCGTAGGCCCTTGTCCTAGATGTCCAGCATGGCTGCATCGTGTGCTTCATAGAGGAGCTTACGGCGCAGCCCACCCACACGCGACACATATGGCTGATTTACACTTGCATAAATTATATCATCTTTGACACAAAATCTCCTCATCTCGCCCACAGCGCTGTACTTCATACGACGGAGAGCTTGTGGAACATCTTTCAGCACCAGATTTATATAATCTATGATGCTTCTTCGGATTCTTGAAAGTGCCATTTCAAAAGTCTCAGGTTCTTTCTTGCTCATGGCGTCGACAACATGATTTGCATGCACTGGTTTGTACTTTAAGCTGAAGTCAAACTCGACCAAGAAGTCTTGCCATCTGGCCTGCTTCGAGGTTAGCTTCTTTTGCAACTCGAAGCAGCTGGTTGCCATATTGTTAGTGTAGATCATAAACTTTTCTACGAGGAGATTGTGATGCCATACTCTCCACCAGTGCACCATGGGTGTCATCCCCGTCTCCTGTATAGAATACCTTCTCTTCATGACATTCTGAGTTCGGCTCTCGTAAGTCACAAATGTCCTCCTTGCATCAAGACACCCCCAAGTGTGAAGTCACAAGCATTGGTATGTATCTCATACGGTTGTCGAATATGGGCAATTGGAGCCCCACCTCACTACAGACTAAATTCTTCAACTCATTGGATGCTTTGTGGTAATGGTCTGTCCACTATCACTTTACATTTTGGTAGTAATTGGCGAGCACGAGAAAGGATCTTAACTTGGGTACTCCCTTTGGTGCTATCCAATCCCGAATCACCTTCACCTTAGAGGTATCCATGTGCGCACTTCCCTTCACAATTAGGTCTTCGAGAAATTCCATTCCCTACAAAGCAAGCTCGCACTTCTTCAGGTTGAGGTAGAGCTCATGCTCCTTCAGATTGGCCATCACCTTCCTCGGATGCCTCACAGGCTCATCCAAGGTTCGGCTGTATCCAAGAATATCATTCAAGTACACCACCACAAAATTGTTGATACAATCTCAAAAAATATTGTTCATGAGAAAACAAAATGTTGTAGGAGCATGCGTGAGTCTAAAGGCCGTCACACAGAATTCAAAAGATCCATATTGTATCACACACGCCGCCTTCAACTTATCTCCCTCCTTGATTCGCACATAGTGATACCCGCACATCAAATCCACCCACGAGGAGAAGCAAGCATCCCTGAGCCTATCAAGCAACTACTGAGCATTCGGTACAAAATATTTATTTTTCATTGTTACCTTGTTGAGTGCTTGGTAATCCCCGTAGGGTTTGAGTACCTGACCTTCTTGTGGAAGAGGACTAGTGCACCAAAGGGTGACTTGGACAACTGAATCAGTCTATTCTCTAACAGTCCTTGCAATTGCTTTCGCAATTCCTACCGGTAGATAGGCGGCCTCTTGTGTGGTGCCGGCATACAAAGACGGGTACCATGGAAATTTAATTTGATGGTTCATGTCCCGCTTGGGTGGCAACTTTGATAGGAGTTGCGTGGGCATCAAGGTGACAAACTATTGTAGTACCTCCACTATTGGCCCTAATAATCAACCCGCAACATCCCCCGGGTTATTTTCCTCGTCTTTAGCCCATTAAGCACAACTAGACAGGCTGGTGCCTACCCTTGCCTTTTTCTTTTTTTTGGGGTGTCGGCCCTCCATATAGTGACTAGGAAGGTCGATTCCCCCTTCCTTTCTTAACCATCTTTGACTTTGATCATGCACAACAGAGCGGTGTTACGCTGTTTCTTGACCCCTTGATCTCTCACAAAACATGCGTGAGATCCCTGGGGGAATAGTATACCATTGTATTGAGGAAATACAGCCACACAAGATCCCCTCAAGAGATTGAGACCCACGACAAATGCCAAGACATCCATGGGGGACACCATGAAGTTGGTTCGTCCCTGCCATGCTCTAACATGCAACAATACCTCCTTGGCAAGGGCGACAATGTCTTGTTCTTCCGAGTTGATGGCCTTCATCTTCCCTGTACCTGGGAAGAGTTTCAAGCCGAGCCTTTTTGCCTCCTCTATGAGAACGTTGTGCGTTGCCCTTGTGTCGACCATGGCCGTGGCACCTTTACCATTGATGAGCACTGTAATGTGAAAGAGGTTCAGACATTCATACTGGAGTAGGGCACCCCCTATAATGCCGCCTGGCATAGAAGGGGATCTAGTGTTACTGAACTACTACCCCCGCGAACATCCGGTTGGCCGGAAGGCATGACCATTAAGTATACGTTGGTGGTCGTCTCACTGCCCCTTGAGAAATCCCTCAAGAAGTAGGGTTCTTTACATGGGAAGCAAGACAACTTGTTACCCCCATCACATGGAGTTGTCTTCCCCAATCTTGGGCTCTTGCCATTGTCATGGCCTTTGTCGTAGCTTGATTTCAGCGTCCTCTTTAAGTCTTGACTAGGTGGGGTCGCCGGTGCCTCAATGCGTTCCTGGCATCGCATGTTCAACTTATGGGATTTCTCTTCCAGTTTTGCAACTTTGCTGGCACAAAGGTTGACAACTCCCTCCACAATTTGATAAGCATCCTTAAGATCTCGATTGTGCCTTCTTCCTAGCTCTATCTAGGCCTAGGGCGGGAGTCCACAAGCAAAGCGGTAGAGCTTGTCCCCTTTGGACTTGTCAGTGATGCACTTAACTAATGACAGGGATTTGTTTACATATTCTCTTGGAGTACTAGACATCCGAAGGTTGTCGAGCTCTTCCCTTGCTACCCACGCACTGTTGAATGGCATGAAATTCTCTTTGATCTCCGACACCAGTTCCTCAAATGTATCCTGTGGCCAATCTCTAGCCTCCATTCGTTGGCGCCACCACAACTTAGCGCCCTCCAAGTGAAAGCAGCTGGCCTGTAGGCCTTCTTTTCATTCAGAATGTCGTAGATCTCAAAGTACCTGTTGCAATTATACATGAAGTTGGCCACGTCAATTTCCTTATAGACCTCGTAGACTTTTTTGGGTGGCCTCATGATTCTTTCTCTGCCTTTGCTGAGTCAAGATTCGGGGCCCTCGGGGCGTTGTAGTTCTGTTACTTCAAGTTTTAGAGACATCACCATGTCCGCCAGCTTGCGTGCCGTGCATTATCAATACTCTTTCTTTTCCTGAACTCAGTCCTCAAGTCCTCCATGTTTGAGTTTGCTTCATCCTTGTTGGTGTCCACTAGGTCTTCATTACTGATAAATCCTTTTGCAATAGGTGAAACTCCTACCTATGTCCTTTCGCCTCTAGGCGTTTCTCTTTGAAATACTTGAAGTGCCGTGCCAACTCCATCTCTCCTCCAACTGGGTTCAGAAACACGGGCTGAAGATGCCCAACTTAGCTTTGATACCAACTGTCACGCGGTCCAATTCAAAGCTAGGATACTTGCTCGAATCTGGCTAATGCTGGCATTTGTGCTTGGATCATAACACTAAGCAGCCTTGATCTCTTTAAACATAAGTATTTCACATAAGTATTTCACAAGGGTTAGAGGAGGCAGCCATGTGGAGGAATAGGGCATCTCACTAAAATCATCAAAAGGATTAGATTGCTATCATAGGCATTACATGGGGGAAGACGAGTGTTCAATATGAGGTGTGGTATGCCTTGGTAGGGGTGCTCATGCCTTGAGGCCCGTAGCTGTACTGGCACGCCTGCTAGCCCGCTTCTACACACGTGCCCCCAGGCCACGCGCCACGCGTTCGTGGGTGTGGCGATCACACACTCCAGCGGGGCCCACGTGAACATGTATTGTGCAGTCAGCCCGAACGTTGTTGCGCTCAGTGCCTTAAGCTGGAATGCACCGACGAGATCTAGGCGCTCATTATGCACCAATGCCTTCGTCTCCAAGCAGGATATCTCCTGCCCCACACCCCCCATATGCGATAGTCGCGACGTGGGCACGCAGCTGCACGGCTCTCCGCAAAGCCCTACGCACCACACCGTGGCATTGTCACCAGGCCTGCGTGCCCCGCGTAGGCCGTCGGCGCTTGACGCCCACGCGCGCACTTTTGTGAACCCACATGTCATCACATGCAAGTCTTTCCTTGATCTGTCGCGCCAAGGCATCGAGGGGCATGCACACAATATGTAGTGTATCACCACTTCGGGGGCGATGGCCTGAGAGATCAGGGTTGGGGGTCACCCCCATTGTGCATTGCAAAATCATACTAAATAGGACTCAGTCATTAAAGAGCACGAGTCTATAGGTGAACATGGCCTCCCAATAAGCATGCAAGCCTCTTTGTAGGGATGCCGCCTAGTTAGGGTTCTAGTGTCTAGAGTGAGAAAGAACTATTTATATTGATTTCTACCACAAAAAATCAAGATCAGTCAAGAAGGAAAGGGATAGAGAAATAAAGAATCGGCTTATCTGGCTGGTAGACCTCTCCTTCCACATCCACAAGCCCTCAACTCTTCTCACTGCTTGGATCCAATGGCAGCTCCACTGCAGGAGAGAGATAGGCAGGAAACCTTGGAAGAGTGAGTAGAGATAAAAGGACTTGTCTCTCCCACCTAGTCCTTGTCAACTCACCTTCCACTTCCCCCTCACTGTTTCCTATGACTATAGAGAGCGAGAGAGCAATAAATTAACCTTCTTACCCTTTCATGGATGCTCCAAATGAAAAATCACAATGTACTTTACAAAGAAGTATAAACTGTTTAAAGGCATGCCTTAGATAATGAATCCATTTGATCGATGAGATTTGGGCCAGCCCCATAGGCCCACTAGTGCCCCTTAAAGTATCTAAATCCTTTTAAAGGGTCTCGTGGACTTCGTTCATGGGTCCTCACTGAAGAGGAAGGCCCATCAGGCCCATGAAATCTCCCTTGGCTTTATGAAGGGTCCCTTGGTCCATTCATAAGAGTAGCTTTCCTAGACTTGAAAAAGGTCTAAAATTCTCTAAGGAAGAGGTTATATTCAGCTCACTCAGCTAACTGACCAAGTGGGTCACATTAAGTACAAAAAAATTACACTTTCGTACTATTAAAAAATGAGAGTATCTGGAGAGTCCTAATTTTACATTTTACTAAATGCACATGCTCCAAGGATTTAATACAAAACGTAAATACGATGTACTGTCGTGAACTCTTATTTGATACATTTATATTGAGATATCAATATCTGAAGATCTGGGGGGGGTTGTACCTGAAATTTGAGGGTTGTTTTATTTTTGTATTCTTAAACAAGTCAGTTTGCAATGTATCAAGATCTTTAATCTTTAATCAACTCGAACAATACTAAATATTCTCAATATTAGTAATTATGGCATCTTGATCTCGCCATTCATACTTCTCTTTATCACTCATTTTATTATATGATTATTTTAATATCCTAATCACCATATATAATTAACTTTTAGAAAAAGGCTTAAGCACCAAAATGTAAAACATACTCACCGTTGTGGTTGCAGATGAGTTAAATTTGATGATACTCGTGATTCATTAAAATTATAGTTAAAGAATTATAATTCTAAGTGTAAAGCCAATCAAAATTTGGATATTGGTTACTCTATGCATTTTTCTGAAATAAATGAGGACTGCACACCTTATTAGGTATGCGTACATATTTTTTTGTTTAAATCATATTAGTTCTGTAAATTAATTTCAGAATGGTATATCTTGATCGTTTTAAATGCATGCGAATCATTACGGTGGGCCATATAATTTTCCCTAGCTTATTAAGTGTAATGAGAAAAACTAATATTTTTAAAATTACCATCAACTAATATAACATATTTTAACTATAAAACACTTTTTGATATATAGTCTAAACAGCTTATAATATGAAAGGTAACAATACATATGAAATTTATATTTTAGACATTGCAGAAAATATCATTTCCTTATTACAAACAATGTGCAAGGAATGCATTCAGTTTGAGAAATACTATTAGGATGGCAAATGAATATAATATTATCCTAAGACACATATATTGATAACATCCATTTACATATAAGAAATAAAATCACCAAAATAAGCCTCTTTTGAAAGTGAATTGTTTCAATGTGATATATGCCCTCTCCAATGGTCTTTGTTGAGGCCTTAAACCGAATAGACTGTTTGAGGCAGCAAAGTAGAAGCAGGCTAGTGCTTGTTGGTTTGAGTGCCTATCAATAACATCACAATAGTGTTGTCTCAATGGCTTTCCTTGCCTTTCAAGGGTCCCAATACATCGGAAACAGACCCTTAGTCTCAAGGCTTCCACAAAATTGACCTGACCCTCGCCTTTCAAGCAGGCGAAATACATATGTTGGACCTCCTATTATCCCTCATGCAACTCCATCATAAGCAACATCACCAGTTGTACTGTCCAGCTCACCTGGTACAACACCCCCATCATTGATATTCCACACGGGGCTTCTTACCCTGCATTCCCAAACACATTGTCAAATGAGAGATGGAGTCCGAAGGAGAATCTAAGTTTCTTGAAGAAAGACACTTGAAGGTGAAGGGACGAAAATCAAGAATTTGGTTCGATGTTGATGAATTTTCTGGGCTTGAGGGCCATAGTTGATAGAAACCAAGATGAATCGGTATTGACGTATGCTCACCTTGAAGATCAGAGTGAGGATTTGAAGCAAGATGATAGCCGCTTGTCAGACATTGTCCAATAACTCACGGATATGGTCATGTCCATGAGGACAGAATGGGCAGACTTGTGCCGGGCCGAATCATCCAGGACCGGACCTAGTAGAGGAGAATACAAGATATTATTGCCAGCATCAAAGTTCAATGGTGCCCGAAAGAGGAGGACGTGTGTGACTTCTTAAACGACTGTATGAGTTATTTTGAGATGAAGGGCACTCTAGAGGGGAGGAAGGTCATGCAAGCCAGCTACTTCCTGATGAGAAGTGACAAACTTTGTTGGCGCCAACATTAAGCCAATCGATATTGGCCTCTAATGACATTGAAGGAGTTTGTAAAAGAGATCAAAGATATCTCCATGTGGTACATGCTGGATGGTGCGGGAGGAGCTCAACAACCTTTGGATGATTGACCTTCCAAGATAGCATGCAAAGAAAATTTCTTCCATATTTTTGAGGATCACCGAATGTCTGTCGACGGTGAACTCCAACGCTTCTCCAAAGAACTCCCCCACTGGACTCAGACATAAGTGAAAAGGAGGCACTATCAAGATGTCAAAGCACCCTATAACATTGATGAGGGGCTTGTGGGTCTCCACATTAACAGAATCGGCAAGCCGAAAGAGAAATACAAGAAGTGGACTGGAAACTACGTCGACTACAATGAAGCACCCTCCGCCCTTTTTAGTGAGGGCTTGAAGAGAAAGGTTAAAATGAGCTAGGGTAGGGGCCGTGACAAGGGCAAGAACCCAACACTAATGAGAACAACACCACGTGGTGGGGGCACAAGGCAGGGTGGTTTGCATGTAGAATACCCATTGCACGAGGGATCACCCACGGGATGTGGGGACAACGACCAATGTTAATAAGATGCACATAACCCCTGCCTCAATGTTTGGAGGCAATATAAGGGGGTGCCCAATCCAGTATGAGGGTCTTGGCCTCTTGCATGTACCAGTACTCCTCAACAGCAAATCAGCCATGATCATGATCCACACGAGGGCGACGCACAACGTCCTCGTAGAAAGGGAGGTGAAGCAATTTGGTCTGAGTCTCTTCCCAAGCATGAGGAAGATCAAGGTTGTCAGTGTGGAAGCGTGAGACATCATTGGGTTGGCCAAGGGGAAGCTCATGTGGGTGGGGATGTGGGAGGGCTGGGCCAACTTCATAATGTCCCCCATGGACACTTCTCGGTAGTTCTAGGTTGTGACATCCTAATGAAAGCATGTGTGGTTATGTTTCCATTATACCGTGGCCTCTTGTTTCCCGAGGGGTCTTAACCATGTTTTGCGACAGACGAAGGGGCCCAAAGGCCACAAGAACCCATTGTGCTATCTGCAGTGCAAGTCAAGGACAGACTGAGGAAGGGGGAAAAGACTGTTCTCATAACCACACTAGGGCCAGCACCTTAGAAAAGGAGTGAAAGGCAGGGGTGTCTGCCAGCTCGTCTAGTTGTGCTCAACTAAGGTGACAATGATGACAATAACCCTGTCGGTGTCATGGGTAGACTATTGGGCCCATAGTAGAGGTACTACGGGAGTTTGTTTGGCCGATGCATGCGGAGCTCCCAACAAAATTAACCCCTGGGCGGGATGTAGCCCATGACATTGAACTACTATGAAGTACTCGTCCGCTTGAGCGCGCAACATACAAGATGCCCCTAGGCTACCTAGAGAAGCTCACGAGGTAGCTATAGTAGCTACTTGAGAACGGACTGATCCGACCATCGAAGACACGCTTCAAAGCACCAGTGCTATTCTAGAGGAAGAAGGACGGCTTGCTCCAACTCTGTGTGGACTACAAGGCATTGAACAAGGTCACGGTGAAAACAAGTAGCCCGTTCCAACTGCAGAGGAACTGTTTGACAGACTCAGCGATGCTCGCTTCTTCTCATGGATGCACTTGAAGACCACGTACCACCAGGTGTGGATAAAGGAGGGAGACGACCCGTAGACGGCATGTGCGACTCGATATGGTTAAGTTGAATTTGGTGTTATGCCCTTCTTACTCACTAACACTCTTATGAGATTTGGCTACCTAATGAATTCTATCTTTTGAGACATTATTAATTATTTTTTGGTCGTATACTTGGATAATATTCCTTTTGTACACCCGAACCATGGACGATCGTGTGAGTCCCTTGAGGAAGGTGATGGCTAAGCTGAAAGAGCATGAAGTTCACTTAAACCGAAAAAATGTGAGTTCGCTCAGGATGAAATCACGTTCCTTAGACATCTACTCAGGCAAGGAAGTGTGCGAATGAATTTGTTCAAGGTCCGTGTGATCTGTGGTTCTGAGCACCGAAGGGGGTACCATAGCTGCTGTCCTTTCTTGGGTGAACCAACTACTACGCAAAATTTATCAAGGCCTTATCCCGATTAGCTGCTCCGTTGATGGACTTGTTGAAAAATGATGCAAGTGGAATTAGAGAGAGTGTTGCTAGAGAGCATTCGATAAGTTGAATAAGGCAGACTATAGTGAACCACCACTCTGACTATCCAAGTTACATAAGGAGTACAAGGTACACACCGGCGCTTCTGATTTTGTATTTGGTGTTGTCTTGATGTAGGATCGACACCTGATGGCATGCGAGAGCTAGAAGCTGAATGACATGGAAAGGAGGGATTATGTGCATGAGAAGGAGATGATGGTTGTGGTACACTACGTAAGAGTATGGCGCCACCATCTCCTTTGAGGTAAATTTGTGGTCTACATAAACAACATGTAAACTAGTTGCTTTGAGTTGCAAAAGAAACTGACCTTGAAGCAAGCAAGATGGCAATACTTCTTGGCGGAGTTCAACTTCGACTTGAATTACAAACCCTTAGCCACATAGAACATATATTTTTTGTGACCACACTTTTGTTAATCCAAGGGAGCATCCTAGACGATATCAAGTTGGCAATAAAAGATGATCTAAAAGCTATTCTCCTTGTGAAGCGCATTGCTGCGGGCAAGACGAGGAGACTGTGGATGGCAAAATATGTCATCTATGCAAATGCAAATTAGCTTTATGTGCCATGTGTGGGTGGACTACACCATTAAGTTGTAAATGAAGCACAAGATGCATGCCCCACTGTGCACCTAGGGTAAGCACGCATGCTTGCACTCCTGCCAATAGCTACCATTGGGCGGGAATGAAACTTTATGTGGAGGACTATGTCCATTAATGCCTGGTGGGTCAACAAGATAAGACAGAGAAGGCTAAGGCTGTAGGAATGCTAGAACCTCTCCGAGGGCAAGCAGACCGTGGGATCCATCTCGCTGGATTTCATTCCTTGCCTTCTACGGGTGTGTGGGCCCGATGCTATCTCTGTGGTCGTGGGATGTTTCTCCGGATATGCAATTCATCCCTACCAAGTCAAAGGTGGGCACTAATAAGGTGGCTCGGCTCTTCATGTCCTGTGTGGCGAAGTACTAGGGGCTTCCAATGGACATTATCAGCGACCGTGATACAAGATTCACGTGGCATTTTGGGGTAATTGTTCAAGTACATGGGCTCCAAGCTCAAATTCTCGACGAGCTTCCACCCCCAAACTGATGGCCAAACATAGTATATTATTTTAATGCTTGAAGAGTTTTACGACACTACAGTCGAGCCAACCAAAAGAATTGGACGGAGATACTAGGTGCTGCCCAATTTGCACACAACATCAATTGGAGTCCATCAACAGGACATTCACCCTTTGAAGTTGCAACGAGGAGGCAGCCGTTAACCCCTGTAGAGATGGTAAAGAGAAATGGAATGGTCATTTTCCCACGGTCTTCCTCTTTGTGCACCATTGTCATACTCGCATTGAAGAAGCTTATAAGGCACTAGAACGTGCTACTCAAAGAGTGAAGGAAAGTGGAGATCAACATAGAAGGAATCTATTCTTTTTGAAGATGAATGCCCAATCGTTATAGATAAAGGAGTCAAAACAAAGACACAAAGGTCTTGTACCACCTTATGATGGTCCATTGAAAGTGGTTAAACAGATTAGATGAGTTGCCTAGAGCTCAATATATCCCAAAGGCTGTTGGTCCATCTATTCTTTGATCCATTGGTGCTCAAAAAGTATGATTCAGACTCCGAAGATGCGACGAGCAACCAGCCCTAGCGGTTTCCAGCGAAGGTCTCAAAACTGTATATATGGACTCAGAAATATGAAAGTTCATAATGGTAATTTATTAGAAGTCAACCAGTAATATGTATTGAGGATGGTTAAGCAATATAAAAAATAATCATTTTAATTTCTAATTTCTACGTTTACAAATTTGTCATATGTTTAAAATACCTTTTAAAGAGGTAAGAGGCAAAACTCAACGCTAAGTCAAGTATTTATGCTTTTCAATTAATTAAACTTTTAGGTGTCGTTATTACATATTTTGAATAAATTTATTACATTTGGATAGACATATATTCACGCCATTAATTTTTATTAAATCATCGGTAGATTTAGCTTTAATACGTAAAGGTAGTAATTATGAATTTAGATTTGATAAACAAATCAAATGGATTCAAAGCAGACAAATATTTGAACAGTGTTGTTTGTTTACATAATTTCACTTGTTCATTGTGTGCAAAAAATAAGTAGTCTTTTAATAAAACTAAGGCTCCTATGTTATCTTCACTTACAATGGGTCAACCAGGTGAATGACCTATTGTGCTTTGATCACAACCCTTATTTGCACTCATTACTTTGAACATTCATTAAAACATATATTAAAACAGTGTGCTAAAATGCATTTAAAGCCTAATATTGAAGGACTACTGAGCTCAGCGGGAGATCGTCCAAAGGGAGATGATCCAACTAACTTGTAGACTTCTTGATTTTATTTAAAACATTAAATGTTATTTGACTAAATTAAATGGAAGAACGTATTGAAACAACAGCACAAATTGAAACAATTATGTCTTATTTTGACATAGATAAAGGAACGTAATCATGTGTGCTAGCATAGAGGTTTTTGGCCATGACTAAAGAGCAGTTCTTTCTGTATATTTTTATTACTACTTAAGTGTAAATGTTCAATCGGTGATGGAAATATTAAAATTGTTCTATTCACCTATAGATATATTTGTTGTAACATTAAATTAATTAAAAGACATAATCAAATAATAAATATTTTATAACAATGATACTAAATTTTAAACACACCTTTAGGTCTTGTTTCAATATTATGCTAGAAAACCCAATTTGATGAGGGGAACGAACTTAAACGTTAACATCCAAATTTGCAGTTAGAGCTAGGATACTTTCACAAGCCACTAGCAGAGAGGTACTATATGCCAGATGAGCACACTGAAATGGATGGATAAAGGATGTCAAATGGACAGATAATAATATTTTCATGTTATTCCTAACACCTAACAAGACAAATAAATGTTAAATAAAAGAAGTTCAAGGGAACATAGATAAACGGCATCTTCATCTATCCTTCATCGTTAAACGCATGATATAGAGATTGCCATGAAGCCTCTTTCGTAGATGGGAGAACGAGATCTGTTCATGTAAGTATAAAGACGTTCACATGGTTTCCTGCATCGAGAGAGATAGGGGAGGAAGAGAGAGAGTGAGAGGAGGGAAAGAGAGATGAAAGAAAGCATAGTCCTCACACTGTCGGATCCGGTCATTATATGCTTGTTTGTTGTAATAAAACTCTTATAGTATTATTTCTTTCATTAAATTTCATAATAAATAAGTCCTCTAAATTTTAAAAATATAAAATCAATGGATTGACACAACTCGTTTATGTTGATGATTGGCAGCGAGCTGGCGGCCCTATGTTTTTAACTCATATTTGGAAAAGTCCATTGGTTTATCTGTAGAAAACTAAATGGTTGTAAACCTTGAAGTTATCAATATAATCAAATTGCTCATTTGGTATGCTCAAGAAATATTCCACATTCCTGTATCTTTTTTGAATTTAGAATAAATTTATTCCCAACACTGAAACAAAATTGTTTATAATTTAAATTATATGATATTAACTAAGAAGATGTACTTCATATTGTGTTGTTTAGCGTATTTGGATTTATGACCATAACTGGAAATAACAATCTATTTAATTTACGAATTTTTTGTGAACCATCATGTTGATACGGCACAGTTACCTGCACCCATCTGGTTTAAACATGGAATTAGTTAGAGAAAGACGCTACACCATGTGCTTTGACTATGACTTCCAAAACCGATAAGATACGTAGTTGTTATCGGTGTATCGGGTCAATGGACACAGTAGTTGAAAAATTAGTTCCGCATTCTAGTCAGTTAGCAAGCTTGGAGGGAAGAGGTTACAAATTACACACCAAGTCAAGCTACAAGTTGACCTTCCTAGGGCAAGGTCGACCCAGTTTTATTTATGTATTTTACTAATCAGAAAATTATTATTATTTTATTTTGACATATAGGAAGATATACCTTTATTGACACCACATATTCGTAGGTTTCTGGTAACTTTTTTGTTAAGATTTTTATTTCATAAATCAATGCAAGCTGACTTGTATGCTTGAGGAATCAATATTTTGTATTTAAGACACGTAAGAACAAAAAAATAATTGAAACAATTATACGTCATCCAATGATAGTTTTACAAGGGCAGACAATATATGTAACATTTAAAATTTTCATGTACACATACTTAAAAAATTGTCTTATATTCTGAATCGCTTGAGTCAGATGTATATTATTGTACCAAAACGATAAGTGTGGTGAACATCCGGAGCTTCTTTTTCATCCCTCCGTATAAAATAAACAGACCACGTGTGGTGAGCCCAAAGATTTTTCCCTGCGACCAATTGGCGCTGGTTTCTATCTTTTTATACTAAATAATGGATCCACTAGGACGTACTTTATTTTATTTGTATCTTTGAGTTAGGACAACATAGAATAATGCAATTCTGAAATGAACTAGCTCTTACACGAGTTTAATAAGGGGAAAAACTCAACAAGTTGGCAACCAGCTTGCCAAAACAAAGTAGGATATCTTCACGAACAGCTTTCAGATGATTTCGACTTCTCAGGGTGAAATGGGCAGCGAAGGTCAAGGGGGCAGATAAGGATCTTTTAATGTGATCCCCACAATAAACAGAACAGACGAAGGTTAAATAAATCAAGCCCAATGCCATACCTCTTCACATCTCCTTCTTCCTCGAGCTGAGTGGCATAGAGATAGCTTGAAGACTATTTTTTAGAGGGAGAGAAGGCCATCTATTCATGAAGTCTAGCCTTCTTAACATCTGCTTTTTTATTATGCCGAGTGCATAGAGATAGCTTGAAAGCCTTATCCGTAGAGGGAGAGGGTATCTATTCATGGAAGTATAACCCTCTTAAGCTCCCCTTTTTCCTTGAACTGAGTTCGTAGTGATAGCTTGAAAGCCTATTCTTTGTAGGGAAGGAAGGGTATATATTCAAGGAAGTATAAGCCTCTTAACATCTGATTTTTCCTTGAGGTGAGTGCATGGACGTAGCTTGAAAACCTATTCTATCCGTGGAAGTGTAGCCCACTTATATTCTTCTTCTTCCTTGAGCTGAGTGCTTACAGGAAGCCTGAAAGCTTGTTCTCGGAAGGCGACAAGGGTATCTACTTTTTAACTATGGAAGTTGAATCCCGCTCGTTTGCTTCAAAGCATGAAGAGAGAGTGACGAAAGGAAGAAAAACCTTCGGATCGTGGAGGCTTCTCATAAGCATAATTGGCCTTGTGGTCGGATCTATTGGTGGTCCTCTCCTTACTCGTGTCTACTTCGTACATGGCGGATCTAGGATTTGGCTGACGACCCTTCTCCAGTTTGTAGCTTTCCCCCTCTGCCTCCCCTTTATGTACTTTGCCTATCTCCACCGCAAGCGAAGAGGGGAGAATAGCCTGGTGGTCCTCTCTCCCAAGGCTAGGGTTGCAGGCCTAGGACTGGGTATTCTGAACACTGTTATTTGCTATATTTACGGATATGGGTCGCTCTCCCTTCCTCTTTCCATCTCCACGATAATCCTCTACGCGCAAGTGGTGTTCAATGCTCTCTTTGCCTTTCTCCTGGTGAAGCACAAGTTCACTGTCTTCTCGGTGAACGCTCTAGTAGTGCTTGTCAGCGGCGTTGTCCTGTTAGGGGTCCAGTCAAGCTCAGAACGGTCTCCTGGGGAGGATAACACCCGTTACTATAAAGGGTTCGTTGCCATGATCGGCACTTCCGTTCTGAATGGACTCCTGTTTCCTCTGATTGAATGGACCTTCTTGAAGTTCAAGCAGAAGTTGTCCGTCACTGCCGTTGTGGAGTTGCAGATCATCTTCAGTATCTCCGGCGGGGTGTTTACGGTGGTGGGCATGCTCATTAACCACGACTTCCTGGTGGGCATGTTATTAAGTTATGATCATTTTGCTAAAAAATTATAATTAGCGATGGAAGAGCTTTCCTTGTTAATACACAGGCCGATGATCATTTTTGGTTTACGGTATTATATTGTTGGCTCCGGAAAGCCTGGTTATTGTAGTTAATTAACTTAGACGTAGTCACTGATCAGTGATTCACTTGTGATAAAGATATTTCATTGAGTTTGTGGTTAAAGCCTATGGGTTTCGGGATCACTCTGGACAGCCCTTGGAGAGCCCCCAAGAGTCTAAGAGATTAAGAAACTTCGTACCTGTTGACTCAAAAGCCTACCCCATCTATCTCAAGGGTATGTTGATTTTCTGGTTAGAGTCCTTGTTTGAGTTTATGGTTTACTTAGAGTCTCCGGGGTCAGTCCATTCTAATCAAAATGATGGGATTACTCTGGAGAGCTCTTGGGGACCCTCCATCACTCTTAAGACATAGAAACCTCCTACCTTTTGACTCAAAAGCTTAATCCTCCACCTTTAGGAAATCATTAATAGACTTCTCTGCCTTATCACCAGTAACAGATCCACTCTTAAGACATCACACAATTTTATATCTTCACTTCTCTTCTGATGGTTTGAAGGTTCACTGCAGGCCATTTGAAGGGAGGCACAGCAGTTCGCTCTGGAAGAAACTAAGTGCCATCTAGTTATTTGGGGTTCGGCCCTGTTCTGGCAAATCCTGACTCTGGGATTCTTGGGTGTGATCACCTACTCTTCTGCTTTACTGGCAGGAGTCATTATAGCTGTGCTTGTGCCCGTGGGGGAGATCCTGGCTGTTCTATTGCTCCACGGCTTTGTGTCTGTGGGCTTTTATCTCTTATCTCTATGGTGAGTACCGTCAGACAAGGCAGAAATCAGCGCCTCTGCAAGTTGATAGCGGGCATGAAATGATATCTGTGCGTCCTAATCCGTCGTCTTCACTTGACTTTTAATAAGGTACAGGATAGAAAACGCTGGGCGCTTTTTGTTTTTGAAGTACATCTCTTCAGCTTGTGCAGTATTTCTATACTCTGTGATACGCGCCACGTGGATTTTATATTCCCAACTGGGAGTTAAACTAGCCGCAAGTTGCGACGATACCCATCAAAGATACTGAAAAACAGCTCCACATCCTCGGTAGAGTAAACTTCCAACGGATGTTCACATGTTTGTCAGTCTTATTTTATTTTATCGTTTCACTTGTACCTGTCATATGATTGCGCATCTTTTTATTCGTAATATTGCGCATCTAGAATGGGGTAAAAAATGGGTGTTGACCTCTGCTTGAGGGGTCCATTGGGTGACATAAGTAGGGTCAATCGTGTTTTCTGTCTTTTGTTCGGTTTTTGTAGACGAAGAGATTAATTACTCTGCCTGCAACCAACGCTCTCTTTATTTTTAAACTCATATATTTAAAAAAGAGTAGTAGTTAAACCAGTTTCTAAGACAATTCTAATTAAAAGTATTCAAAAGTTAACTCATTAATTCCATGGAAGCATGTCTACTCATATTCTAATATAAGAATAGTGCACAAGGAAAATTGCGGTTTTCTAGTACAATTGGCATCTCTCTTCTGCTGATAGTTCAAAAAACATATTCCTGTTTTTTTTAAGATTTACATATTAGTAAGAGGCTTTCCCAAATTTTTGGTTAAAATCTGTTTTTTCCTGGCCTTTTGAGATTAGTTTCACACATATATTATTTTTCTAAGTGCTAATAAATATTTATTTATATCTTCTAACTATATAGTTTCTAGTGCGAATATTCATAAAGGGCAACAACTAGCATTCCCTGCAACGATTGATATCACCAATCCTTGGGATAAGTGCTCTTATGACATCCCTAATTTAAATGCCATAGTAGCTAATCATGAATGACAGATTAGTTTCAGCCTAAACTTTCGAGGCTAGTACCATATTTGCCTTCTCTATCCATCCACCATCTTAGATCCATACATAAAGCCCCCAACCTTGTAAACAAGGCAGCTTTCGTTTTGTTCTTCATCATGATTGGCAACAAAATTTCATACCTAAAAATATCATTTCAGTATATTGTTCCATTCCAATTATTTATTATTCAAGCATCATTCAAACTAAGACATGAGAATTAGATGCACCTGAGGACAAGTTTAATGTGATCTTCAAATTTTTACTCATTCCTTAATCCTTTTCCTAAAGTATCATGGCTAATAACCTAAATTTTTACCGTTATGCACACCACCTCTAAATGAACCGCTCATGTAACACGTACCTGCTTCCATTTTTGTCAGCACCCATCATGGTATAATCATCATCACTCAACCCTCTTTTTGTGTCACGTTTGTGTTCATCTGGCATCATCTCCATCACAACTAGCAGTCATGTCTGCCTTGTTGGCCAATTCTAACTACCTAGCATTTCTAAAGCACATACTAATACATTTTAATGAGAATGAAGTAGTATTCCTAATTGAAATTTTCCATCAAAATTCCAAAAATTATTATAGCAAATTTGAATAATTTAAGTTAGTAAAGATACATATTTTCTCTTATTTTTATAGTTATGCTCGTTGATTTTGTTTAGCGTTCTCTAATGAATTTAAATTTAATTCGTGAAATTTCAATCTTTAAATCCAGAAAGTAAAAATTAGAGCTCAAGTAACATATTTAATACTTGCACCTTGTTGATTTGATCCTTGCTTGCCCAATGTTCGTGACAGAAAATTATAAGTACAGTTTCATACACGAGAAGCCTTAAAAGACATAGTTGCCAGATATGGTTGCCCAGAATTCTGTTTCATCAAGTGGATTTTCAAAACCTTAAGCTAAAAAATTTGAACTATTTAAAATAAAGTCTCTCTTTACATATGGCGTGACATTGTCAAGCTGAACCAAACTGCTATCTCTGTTAAACAATTGTCAATTCTGATCCTTTTGCTCTAACTGGCAGTTGCCATATGCTGTAGCTGGATGTCGATAACTTAACAAAATTGACATCCCTTTAATTCTATAGATATTGTAGATGACTGCACTAAGAAATAGGTAGACCACATGGATTCCCACAATTCATGATCAGAAAACATGTGGAAGACAATCCAAAAACACATACATAAGTCAATTGGCCACTAGTTTCTTAAAATTCAGATTTGTCTGATGATATTTAAATGATTTCCACTGATTTAATTTTGAGTTGGTAAGACCAAGCACCTGAACAGATAAAATCAATCTTATGTACATAATAGTATTATCCTGTTTTCAATCATCGATTAGTTTTTTCATGGCTCATGAGTTGGGTAATATGGATTAGTAAACAATTTTGGTTGTTCAAATATAGAGTTTTAGTAAAATATTGATGTTAAGATGCACGTGAAGTAACTGACTAACAAATTGTCCATCCATTACAATTTGAGACACATAAAAGTAATCTAGCACTAGTACCTTTAATCCAAGTGAGAAAAGTTTCTAAAATAATATAAGCTGTTTTAAATGCTTTCCTTGTGTGACAGCATTCATTTGAGTATATTTATTGCAGTATGTTTAAATAATTCAATCTATATACTCATTTGCATCATAAATTTTACTTTTTCATTAGATCAGTTTGATAGGTTGTCATAGCTTGCATATCATTTTTATTCTTTTACAAAGGTGAGTGACGTTGGTTCAGTAAATATTCAGATTTCTGTTGCAAGACGAAATGCTATGAGGTGTTTGTTTGCAACAGGAGCTCATCATTTAAGATTTCGAAATATTACAATTTCTATGCATGTTCCTCTTAATTTTTTCTTCAAATTGCCTTCTTTCAAGTGATAAAGAACTTCTTTCAAATTACCATCCATAGGGTAACTGCTAAGTTTAACATATGGTTCTAGATATTTATTTAGAACCCAAGAAATATTCATGTGAGTTTTTTCATTTTAGGCTAATTGACATATAAAATTGTTCTCCAAGGGAATTAAGAGGTGACCAAGCCTATGTGAGGGTTTTGATACTAATGGTCGGATATGGGCACTTCTGCTTTACTAGGACAATAATCTATCATTTTATTATGATGGTCGCCATTACGTGTTTTATTATCACTGAAGGTATTATTTAATACTTAATACTGCCACTGAACAAGAAAACAATATTCTTAATTATAAGTATGATGATAAATCTCCTAACGGCATCAAAACAATTTCTACATGAGTGGGCCCAATCGTTCTCAATAAATGTTTATTTCACAATATATGATATTATTGTCAAGAGCTTTGTTCTTAAAAATGTTTTTTTCCATGAAATAAAGTCATGATAACAACTCTTCTTTTTATGAAAGAGTGGCCATGAAATCTGTTCTTATTGATTTTTATCTCAAATCTCTCCTGATTCTGATTTTGAATGCATGTGCTTCCATTCTTTATTAAGTAGTACAATTAGGAATTGATGTAATCTTGTTTGCAATTGCACGTGCAATAACTCAATGCTAAACAAATGAAGATGACTCTTCATATGAGAATGTAATAAATAAAAGTGAAGGTCTTAAAAAGAGAAAGAGGTGCACAAAGATGAAATGAAGGAGTTAAATTACAACAATAGCTAAACCCTTAAACAACTGATACTACATTAGATGTAAAAGGGAATAGAGGAATGTAGTAAAATAACTCAGTACGGCAAAGATCAAGCGTGAACTTCATGATAACGCTACTTATCACAGCTTATGTTTCATTTATGGAATATTTTTTCCATCGGATAATTTATGGCCTAAGAGGTCTTCTAGCCATTGGATATGGTAATCAACTTTGTCTAATTCCATAAAAATAAATTATGTTGACTTTTTGAAATGTATTTATTGCAGTGACATGTCTAAAAATATATGAAATGTCTTCTTCCCAACTTCCAGAGTTGAGCCAATAATTTGTGTAGTTATGACACGCCGGGTTCTTATAGTTCCACTTCAAGTTCATAGTGTAAACTAAAATCACTGACAAAGGGAAAAATATTAAGAAATAGCATGAATAAAGTAGACTTTGTCAAATGGCTTTGGTTCATGTCTTGTAGGGAGAAAACAAGAATTATAATCCATGACTGAGACTAAGAAAAGACATGCTAGCCCTCGCATATACGTAAAATGACATGGGTTGCATGTAGTGGAGTTTTAGAGGTATTCTGACAATGAAGGTTTTGAAGTTTGTCTCCACTAACTATGTCCTGCACCTTTATGGAAACTTGGAACCAATATGTTGAATGCACTAAGGCGGCAAAGACTACAGGCAAAGTGCTTAAGGGTGTGCAACATCAGAAGCAAGGAGAAGTTAAAATTGAGAACCCTAATCATGACTACTAAAAACCCCTACCACTCACGGGCTGCTGAGTTTCCAGCCAACTGATTGTTCACCACTAGCAAAGAGTTGAGTTTTTTAATACACACACCGAGGTGTTGTTCACACTTACATTCCCGATAATCACATAAAAAACTTATATAAATACTTATGTTAATTAACTAGATTAGACATTTGTCATGTAAATTGTTGATGGATAAAGTCCAGTTGCCAGGATATAGGAAAAGATTGACTTTGTCATTGTGTGAGCTTTATCGTTTGGGGAAAGTCGCAGCTTTGTTGTAGCTAACGAGCAAATAATAATGTCGCAATATGACAGCAACCGGAGGATGGCTAGCAAGTGAGACTTCATATGAATATGTAAGTGCTCATTAAATTATTTTTATAAATGACTTATAAGAAGGCTGGAAAATTGTCACAATATAAATTATAAAACAAAAAAAAACCAAAAAGGTATATGAAAAAAGTAAAAATCAAAAAACCTGTAAAGGTATAACATCTTTCAGGAAGCTGAAAATCAATCTGAAAATAATACAATATGGATGATTTATTTGAGTAACATAAAGATTATATAAACATAACTGGATCTGTAAAATTATTAATATCATATCTTCCATGAAAGCGAAATAATAACAAAAAATATTAAGAACTTTATTTGAAAGGTTTTTTTTCTACACATTCAATATTCATGATTCAAGGAATTATGGTTAATGATCCATGGTTGGAACTGACAAATTAATTGGTGGATACATTTCAGTGGAACCATGTCTACGTTCTAACCATTTTCAATTACAAGTTTAATTTAGATAAAAATAATAATGGTTTCTCATCATTGTTAAAAACTGAATGGTGGTTTTAGTCAGAAACTCCACTATGACACAAAACCTCTTAAGTTATATAATGAGAAAAAAAATTATGTAGGCTCATTCATTATATTTGTGATTAATACCTTACTACAGCACTCTAATGACACCATAAATTAAGTATTTAATTCAAGTAACTAGCACACTTTTATCCATTTAAGGAGTTTTTAATAGTGCGGTTATCATATGCTAATATTTTAATTCATATTCTAAGTTCTGATTGTCCATAATTTATTTTTAAATTATGAATTTTATGGAATTTTTTGAAACAACGGCTTTTTTGGAATTTATTCAAACAATAAATGAAGTTTTAATATAAATGGGTATAATTATAAATATAAAGTTTTTAAATTAATTTCTGCAAGCGAAGGGGTTTTCAAAAATTTTGTCGGCAAATCTGCCCTTTAAACAGCTCTCAAACGCACATTGCAGGGATAAAGGTCCAATAAAAATATTTGTTGGGTTTTAATGAACTTATCAAAATGTTTCTATGTTTTTTCTATGGTTTGTTTAGGAAGAGTATGAAGGGGACACAAAGCAGATGGCCATATTTACAAATACTTTTTGGCGGCATCCGTTTGTGCGCACGAATTAACTAGTCATTGTTGCACAAAACTCCAAGGCCTTATCTTCATGGGGACACATGGCGCTATCACGTCCATCAAAATAAAAGCTGATGGATTGAGTGCCTTAAAAGAAATATATCTCAAGGGTGGTAAGTGAAGTGTAGGTTCTGCACATAAAATGCGTGTGGACAGGAAATCTACTACAAGGTGATGTTGCAGCTTCTAATTCGATGATGCTAGTAACAATGCGTGATAACACCCTTAATTCGGTCTTTTTTTCATGCTATAAGCACAATTTTATGCATTTAAAGAGCTTAAAATGGGGTTGTTATCATGTATTTACATAAAAATACTGTTCTCAAATGATTTCAGATTTTTTCCTAATTTTCTGTGATTTCTATGAATTTTAAGGGATTTATTTGAGCTTGAAATAAGTATTTTTTAAAGAAGATGGCAAGTTTAATATTTAATTTCAAGATTTATTAGTACAGGGATGAATCAGTGAATTTTCTATAATTTTTTAGGATGTTATTGGATTTTTCCAAGATTTATTTTAGGAAGAAATACATTTTTATTAAGAAAAAAAGATATATTTATAAGGAAAGAAATGAGTATTAAGATAATATTTGAACTTTGAAGGGCTTTTCTTAAATGTTTGTTGCAATGATACCCTCAAAACAGCTCTCGGTCGTGGTCACATGCGTAAAGACGTCATTAAAATTTTTCTAGCATTTTATTTCAAATGATTTAATATTTATTTTAATGTTTTAGGAAAAAAAACCAGAGGAGAGAGAGTGCGCAAAGGGCATATAGACAATTAACTGTTGGCGGCGTCATACGGCAATTCAAGTTTTTATGAAGGATCGTTTTACAAAAGTGCAGGGACGTTTTCGACCGACCGGCATGGCCTCATCGTAGCCGTCGGATGAGAATCCGACGGTGCTTGATAAGGAGCAGCGTTGGGAGGTAAGTGTTGGGTTCTATAGGTCATGAGATGGATGAACAGAACAGAAACGATGCGCAGTGGAAGACTTTTGCGAATCGAACGACATCGATAAAACATTGAAATGAAATACCTTTGCACAAATCTCATTCGTGATTTCTTCGATCCCGGAGTGAGACGAGTCGAGCTGCTCAAGTGTGCAGCCTCTAGATGTACCCACGCGGTCCTCGGCGCATCCTATCTCCTCCTTCTCGTTGAGGAGCCCGGTTCTTTCTCCGTCGGCGTCGTTACGTCGTCCCGATCACATCAGGGATGAAGAGGGAGTGTGGGGAGAGTGGAGAAGAAGGGGGAAAGGCCCCTGAACAATTCTGGCCTGGGTGAATTTCGTTCAGGGCCTTCCCCTATTTATACTAAGTGGGTATTTTTCATAAAAACTCCCAAAACTTAAGTATGTCTTCCAACGTCCAAAAGATCATTTGCGTGTGACCCTCTAGGCACATGTATCAGTCTAGGCAATGACTCTAGCGGCCCAATAACCTTTATTGGCCTTCCAAATTCATTAACTATATCATCATATAGATTAATTAATGTCAGATCGATTTAATCCAATCGATAGGTCGAGACTACGGCACGTGGGGTGCCAAGCTACACCTCGTGTCCTAGAAGATACAAAGGAGTGTGTATCGACTCACTCATGGAACCTGTTCGTCATCACTTACAATGTATGTATAATCCTTTATCCACTAGATGCTCCTTGGACGACTTAGGGAATGGTCAATTGTCAAACCCTAATCAGTCATCTAAGTTAGTACTGATGCATTCGGAAATCATCGGAGAACTCTTCTCCGATATTTCGCTGCCTTGGCCAAGGACTTCATTACATCATCTTCCTTAAGCTGTCACCTCTAATATCGAAGGTGGACAATCCCATCTTGAGCACTCAATTGCCTTCGTGTACTTCGTGATGCACCCAAACTAAGACCGTTTAGAATCCCATGATTAGAGACTCGTTGGCCATAGCCGAAGTACAACCGTCCGTCCACAAGACGTCTTTGGTGTCTCAGGTCTAAGGACCACTTACACAACCGTGGCGTGAATCAACCTGATTGACACTTTGGTATAATACCATTCAGGGATTCGTACGGATCAGTTCAGTGAACTCTTTCCACTAAAGAGCACCCACTATCTATCCTTAGTGTCGCCACACTAATGGCTATGGGACCAGCCATACTCATCATATGAGTGAGGCTAGATAGTGCTATTCTATCCGGATACCTCGATGTCCTTCTCACGTATCCTTTGAATATGAATGTTTAGAAACACATGCTTAATGACTAGTGATCTCCGCATTACGATCTCATCATAATGCACTAAGTCTGATCATGTATTCATGGACTTCATTATACGCATCACACGTGCACTATAATGAATATGTTATATTAATGAATATGGAACGAGATGTGGAATGTGTGATTGGCTTGCTAGCCACATATATTTCCATCAGTAAGTTCACCGCCTGCACGGTGCGTACAATGCGCGTGTATGGGAGGTGACGTGGCAAATTAAGAATGGAGAGAGTGAAGAAGAAACGCACGCTTACGTGCATATCAAAAAAATTCAAATCGCGACGTTTGAAATTTTTATTTGTTTTTATTTTCACCCAAGGGGTATGTGGTGCAACGAGAATGCACCCGCTTGCAGAAGTTGAATTGTTGCCGGCCAATCAAAGGACGACACCTCGGCGCGCGGGTTAAAAAAAAACATAAATCAATGGATTTAAATCCAATGGGTAATATTAGTTTCAATTCATTTATTCATAACTTTTGATCTAGAAGCCAGATTGAGATTATTTATTTATGGATTTGCTTGTATTGATCCCCTCTTTCTATCTCTATGTTGGATCAATGAGATCAAGCCTACATTGACAGATAACAATTAATTACTAATTTGGGATAAAATGATAATTTTTACCATTTTACCTAGGTATAAAAGCCATTTTTTGAGAGGAGGGCGTCATTTTGGATGATCACAGCTGCAAGACAAAGAGGAGCCCCAGCCTGGATCAACCTATTTGGTACCTTTCCCTTCATTGTATTTGAATTTTTGGTTCGTTTTGGATGAAGTTAGTTTAATTTCTTGATTGTTCTTCCTGATTCTGGTCTGAACCCCTAAATCGTTTGGCTTGAGCGGCATGTACAAGCCCTGATTAGGATTGAGAGGAGTAATTGAGAGATTTAACTGAGTATTCAAGTGCATTCCAAAACAAAATTATAAAAAACTTTAAATTCTAGGGTATTCAAATTTCTTTTTCATTATGATCTAATAGAGTAACTAGTTCTGAATTATCAAACCTACGAAAACCAACCAACCAAATCAAAATCTTCTTCTTAACACCTCTAATTGAATTCTTTGATCCTTTCATTTGGATCAATTAATTCAACTTAGAGCTCCCTTACTTCTTCTACTCTTCCCATCTCTTCTACCTCCCTCTCTAGATTCCTTAACTAATTAGGTTGATTTGAACTTCATCGAAGATCATGTTAATCCTAATTAGGGTTGAGTTATCTAAAAACTTATCAAATTGAACTCCTTACTAGCCTCCCTTGGATGATACCTCTACTTCTCAGTGTACATCTTAAGTGAGGTTTTATAAATTTTATTGTATATGCTAAAATTGACAACGACAAGTGTTTAAAATTGCATAAATTTTTCTCTTATCAATGCACAAGTGCGTGCATTTGGAATATACTACATGTATTTTTTCTTCTTATTTCTGATTTACATCATGGCACACCCATAACCAACCTGGGAAAGTAGTTACTAACCTCTCCAGCTAGTCAGCAATTGACACGCAGTAGGGGTTCTTCAAAATTTAGGTTAAATTAATGAAAATTGATCCAACGGCTCAGATTGGCCAATATTCAATTATTTATAAGTCTTGAACCAAAAATTAGATTGAAGTCAGATATTTATGAATTTCCTCGTCTCGAACTATTCTTACTATCTCCATGGTTGGAACATTCAGATCAAACCATAATAATGGACATAAGTTAATTATTTATTGTGGTGAAAAAGGAATTTTTTACCATTTAACCTAAGTATAAAAGCAGAAATTTGAGTTGAGGAGGTCATTCTAGAAGGGGCTCCTGCACAGCTGCAAGAAAGAAAGGATTACAAGCCTGGATCTACTATGTTTGGTACTTTTTACTTGATGGTATTTGGATTTTAGTGTAATTTGAATTGTGTTAATGAAACATTTGATTATTTTTCTTGATCTTGGGCTGAATTTCTCAATCGCTAGGCCAAATGTACAAGTTCATACTAGGATTGAGAGGAGTGAGCACTGAATTGATCTAAATATTTCAATTGCCAAGTAAGAACAATAAATTATAAAAAAGTTTAATTTCAAGGAATATTAGATTGTGTTGATTAGATAGCGGTTAGCGAACTTGGATACCCAATGTCCCCAAAACAACCAAAACCACATCTCCTTCTGAACTTCTCTATTGGAGATCTTTGATTCTTTTTATTGGATCAAGAAGTCCATCTAGAGCTCGTTACTTCTTCTATTATTTTCATCCCCTTTATCCAGATTTTTAAATTATTCATCTAATCAGGGTGATTTTATATTCATTTTATTCACTCTAATTAGGGTCCAATTGTTCAAGTAGATCACTGATTGAATTCCTTACTAGCTTCCCTTGGACGATAACTATACTTATCATTATACATCTTGTGTTATGGACATATAAATTTTGTTATATAAGCTAAAAAACAACAATGATAAGAAATTGTAAAATTGTGAAACTCACCCCTATTTTTGGCTTATCACACTCATTATTAAATTACAATCACCGCTTACAAAAAGTACAGAAAACCTATATCTAAATACCAAAACAATATTTTAAGAACCATTAAATAATTGAATGGGGTATTAAAATTGAAGTGAATAGAGGTAGACATGATTTTAAATTGTAGACAGTGTGCTGAAGAAGACAAATCATTGAGTAAATAAGTTATCTTGTTCAACATAGTATTTAAGACTGTGGAGAGGGATAGAGTAAGCGTAAGAAGGAGAGGGAAAGAGAACAAGAGAGGAAGAATCTGCCAGAGTAAGGCAGTGAGTAAGTGAAACAGGGAGAGAACACGGTATAGAGAGAACAAAAGTTATAAAAAAATAAGTGAGAAAACAAGGGCGGGAGCAAATCAGGGCATGGTAGAGAGAGAAAATGATAGGTCATGGTATAATGAGACAACAACAGAGGAAGGGAATGAAAGAGCGAGACAGAAAGAGCTCAAAAGGGAGAGAATGATAAAGTGAGAAGGGACAGAGTAAAAGAATAAGAGAGCCAGAGTGAGAGAGAGTGAAAGACTGTGCGAGGGAGAGAGTTATAAAGGTATAGAGTAGGAGATGGAGATAAGATAGGGATATTATGTGAAAGACAACGAGAGAGGGATTGAATGGGAGTGAGATGAGCAAGGCCAAGACTGAGGGATGGTTATACGGAGACAGGGCAATAGTGAGAGAATGAGAAAAGGCGAGAGCGCGCGATGGTGAGATTCAGATGTAAGTGGAACAAGGGAGTGTGAGAATGAGCATATGAGAGAGTGAAAATAATGTGAGATGAGTGGTAGAATACATGGGAAGAGAACATAAAAGTGGAAATATGTAAAGGTGAATAAATGAGACAGGGATAGAGTGAGAAAAAACTAATGAATTACAGGGGAGAAGAATGAGAAATAAAGTGCAATGAGTTAGAAAATATGAGAGGGACAGAATCTGAAGTGGGCAAGTGTGAGATATATAATTTATTAGAGGGTAATAGATGGTGAGACAGACAATCAATGAATGAGTAAGCTAGCGAGAGTTAAAGGATTAATTGAGAGGGGGACTAAGTGATCTATGGAGGTAATAAGATAGGGACTGATGGACATTGAGACAATTGGAGAGCGAGTGTGAGAGAAACCAACAGACTGAGTGATTGACATTGGAGGTAGGAAATGAAAAGCAAGAACTTAAAGTATGTGATAGGAAGAAAGGCATGTGATAAGCCAGAAATAATGGGTTGATTATCCAAATTTTATTTCTTATTGTTAATAATTTTTGCTTGTGCACTAAAATTTATATGTCCGTAAACTTAACGATGAGTGTGGGCGTTGTCCAAAGGAGGTTAGTAAGGTAATTAAATTATTGATCCAACTGAGTTATACGGCCCTAATTAGGATTTATTTAATATTCTATAAAGATAAAATGAAGGTTAAATAGCCCTAATTATATTGAAATCAAAAGGCCATAATTATAGAAGTGAGGGTAGAGGAGGTGGGAAGGATAAAATAATGGTGGGATTCTAAAAATTGACTTTTTGATACAATTAAAAAGGATCAAAGTAGTCAAATCAAGGATTAAAGAAGAAAATTCATTCTTAAGTTATTTTAGGGGAAATAGGTATCCGTCTAGCTCACCAGTATAACTTAAGCTACTCTTACTCTATAAATTAAGCTATCTCACTATATTTTTTGTAATTTTTTTGTCTTAATGTGCATGGGGAACAATTAGCTCAATTGCATAATCACCCCTCTAATCCTAGTAAGGGCTTGTACATGCCATTCAAGGCAAGTGAATTAGAAGTTTGAACTAAGTTCTGTAAAATAAATCAAGAATTTCACTAAAGCTAATCCCCAAATGCACTAAAATTATATACAATAAATTAAAAATACCAAACACAATGGATCAAGGCTAGTATTCCTCTATATCTTGCAGGTGTGAAAGTGCCTCTTCTTGAATGATACTCCTCTTAATTTCAGGCTGGTACACCTCTTAATTTCAGTTTTTATCTGTAGGTTAAATTATACAAAGTACCATTAACCTCCAATAATTAACTATTTTTATCCATCAATGTAGGCCCGATATGTTTAATCAACCCATAGAGATATAAACAGGAGGTCAAGATGAGTCAGCCCATAAAATTCGAGCTCAATCTGACTTCAGGATTAAGAGTAATTAATAAATGAATATTGACCAATCCTAGCCGCTGGATCAATATTTCATTTATTTAATTCAAAATTTGATTTACCTTCTATTCGCGTTGATTTCTGAGTTGTCGGAAAAATTCATAGGTAATTTGATGGGTTTTCGCTCGGCGTGCCACCTATCCCTGGGCTAAAAATTTGAGAATAAAATGAAAATAAATATATATAATGATTTGTAGTTACTTGTGTGTTTCTACCAACGATATCAACTCAGATGTTGCCATGTTACCTCCCATGCGTGCATCATTGTATGCACATCACAGGCAGGGTACTTAGCACCTCCAAGATGAGCAATTCCCAATGCCTTAGAACGGTCAGGTTCTTTCTTTACAGATGAGATTTTGCCACGTGGCACCGTTACTTTACTCCTTTTGAAACTTTTGCATAAAGTCCACGCTTTTAGTTGCATGTGCAAACCGACGCCGCCTAAAAGTAATTAGAAATGTGCCATTCTCCTCTCTCCTCTCCATCTTTCCATAAAAAATCACATAAAATGTAGATTCAGTTGATAAAACTCTAACAACTATTTTTAATTGCAAAGTTACACCTACAGCACACGAGCGTGAGCAGTATTAAGTGTATACTTGCGACCAAATTATAACAGTAGTCCCCTTTTAGATATGCCCTTTTATATTAGAAAATACTTTTATTTCTAAAATAATATCTGAAAAAATCATAAAACAGTAAAATAATAAAAAAAATGTAAACTCATCCCGGCACTATTTAACATTAAATTTTGTTTTTAAACCTGTCATTTCCGTTTAGATTTTTTTATTCAAAGCATATATAAATTCTATGAAATTCTTAAATAAACGTAAAATTACAAAAAATCAGAAGTCACTTGGAATACTAATGTACACCAGAATGTAGGATAACAACCGTACTTTAAACAACAAAAATAGGGTGGTATCAGTGTGAGTAAGTGCAAGCCCCCAAGGTGTGCACCATTCCTACACAGAGGCTTCCGCGTTAACGATTAGGACATGTATGTGTGCTAAACTAATGATTTGAAGACTAAATCCTTTAAGTACGATGCTACAACATGCACTACGGGTGGTGACGCCCAACACTGATATTTTAGGCCATCACCCTTGTTGTGCATGTGGGCGGTAGTGTCGCAGCACTGTGTGCGGAATTTTGCAGGTCAGCCACGCAATTTGCACGCGCGTGTCAAGGGCATAGCGTGTGCAGGGCGCGGAGCGCGTGGCGAAAGACATTCTGCCAAGCGAGTAAGGCATTGGCGCACACAGAGCATCGAGATGGCGCAGACACGTGGTGCCCTGCCAGGTAGCAATGGATGCATCGCACCTACCTTGAGACACCTAACACGGTGGCATCTCGGTGGACTGCTTGTGATAGGTGAGCGCGGGTGCTGGTGGTGTGTGGAGCCTCAATGTTGGGATGGGGCGATCAATGGTGGAAAACCATGCTTACGGCCACAAAACCCCCGGCCCAGGGCCACGCGTGTAGCGATGGGCCCACAACGCGTGTGGAGCAGTGGGTCTCAAGGTGTAGGCGTGTCACTATCAAGGCGATCGATACCATGTCTCATTTCTTCGGTATATTTCCTGGACTCCCCCCATGCAAAGTTAGTGCCTACAATGTAACATCTTAAGATATTAATACAATTATCTTATGCCCTAGTGGGCCTGCATCCGCACCCTCTCCTCTTCCCCTTTTATGTGTACTAAGATATTGTAAAGGCTTGCAGTGCAACAGATGAAGGCTGCTCAGTGTTCTGCTCCAACCATTGAGGATGACACGTGCCACATTCGAGCGTTGTTTCCTAGTTCAAAATTTGACCGCGTTACTATAAGGGAGAGTAAGAGAGTGAGAGATGGAGGTAATGCAATATTTCAAATGAATCATAAACTACAAAATAATAAACAAAGCGACGCTTAGAAGAGAATGTGAGGGGAGACACAATAAGGCTGGGAAAACGTGAAAGGGAGAGAGCACCAGTATGTGAATGAACTAGAGACTATGAGACAGAGGATGATGAGTAAGTGACAAGGGGAAAGTTTGAGAGTGGGTGTTGGGGATGTGTCATCCCCCTCCCCCCCCCACACCTTGTGAACATGGGAAACGGACGAGCTTGACTTGTCAATGCCCCCAAAGAGATGGAGTGTGCAGAAACTGAAGCGCACCCCATGTCTCTTCTTATTTAAATGAAATTCACCCCTTGGACCCATATCCAATTTATAGCCGCAAAAGTGTTTCTGGTGTTCATACTTCTTGCCTCTGTCTTTATATCTGTCTTGATTTATTCTCATTTTAGTATTCATTTATTCATTTATTATTCCATTGTCCTCATAGTTCAAGGTGGAGAATCTCTATTTTTTCAGCATGTGACAAACTTATGCCCTGCACGATAATCATGCATGTTGACATCACACTGGTGTCATACAAAGGTTTTTTTATTATCTATCTGAATACGTCTCTGTTGTGTGATAACTCAATATCACCATGCAGACGTAGAAAATAGTTTAGAATTCAGTCCAATCAACTGAAATTTGGAATACTTTGAGTTTGCTAATGGTGTCTATTTAATAGGCATCAGTGTTCAACCTATGGCTCAAGAACAATACATACCAAACGATAACTTCAATATTTAGTTAACTTAATGCTTCATAATTAGCTGACAGATATCTTAGAAATATATGCTCGAATCAATTCTTTAGTGTTTTTTTAATTGTTATCAGAAAATGAGTCAGTAATCCTCATTTAATATATTTTGTATATTTAATAGTTAATCATTAACAATAGTTTCTACTTCATCCTACATGCTCCATTATTTACTGTTTGAAACATTTTAACCTCATTCCATGGCTCTGCTCCATACATATAAGCACTGTCTCTGCCACATGGACTATGCTAGTATTCCTCTAAACCCATGCTGCTTGTGATGTGCAGGGATTTTCATACCATTTGAATCATGAGAAAAGGGGAGAGCCATTAGGGGGGTAGGATAATAAAGGGCCATGCCTATGAGGAAACTGACATTTGCGTGGCCCAAAACATGGAATGGTAATAAGCATGGGCTTATTTGTACAAAAAGTGATAGAATTAAAATTTTACTTTTAAATTTGCTTCCCTAATGTGGGTAACTTTGTAAAAGGAACAATAGCTTTGTATGCATTTAAGTAATTCGCTAGATTTCTAAATCTGGCATTATTCTACACATATGAATACCCTAATTAGCTATGGTTATTTTTTTCCTGGTAATTTTAAAGTTAGTGAGATCAAAATGAGATCCAAAGACAGCTACCAATACCATACTTACACACGAAAACATGTGATGGAGATAAAGGTTATAACATAAAGGGTGGAGAGAAGCAACAAGTAGAATTTTTTGTCTATTAAACAGTATCTCCGCCAAACAAATTTTTCTGCGCACAAAACTGGAAATGTGGAATGAATCAAATCATTGCATAATACATCTATAAGTTTTTGGGTAACTAGTCCACACAAAGATACTCAACAAGTAACCAAAAAAACTTGATAATAGAAGGCATTGGTACTCCATGGCTATTAGGTAGGATCAAATGGATACCTGAAGGATGAGCTTGAAGTTGGAAAACTTCATATTACAAAATATGTCATTCCTTGAGAGATACAGCCTCTTAGGATAAAAGTGTATCTTAAGGTATCTAAGCCATGCTATTCCTTGCCAAACGAGTACCAATCTACAGCTGATCTACTGGAAAGATCATTACGCACCTTACTAATAGGTATCGGATAGCAAGAGTAATATCCAATGAGAAAAAAAGTTTCATTTCACAGTCATCTTGTTGACCAAGTAAAATAATTAAACCCAACTATCTAGTCTATCTTAGGCCATACCAATAAGTTCAAATTTAGGGGTCTTATGTCATTGTTTTGATTCAAAATTAACAACAATATTTATAAAAACTTTTCATTTTTATACTATAATTAATACAGATCGAGTAAAGGGTCGAATCATAGCAAGGCATAAATTTAATTTCAGAATTTTCCCAAGCTTGAAATGAAGGGAATGAGTTTAAAATGTAGAAATATTATTTGTCCGATTTTTCCTTATCATTGAGAGTATATGATGTCGGACATCATCTAGGACGTCTTCCAGTCGGTACCAAGGTGAAGCTTGGTTACCTGGATAGTGGTCTCAGACGTTGTCGTTCACGTCCTCCGACGGATAATTACATTCATGAATGTAACTACGAGATGATATGATGCGTCCTACGTCGTCGTACTTGTAGGCCCCAACTAGATGAGGAGTGCCGAACTCCAAGTTCTGAAAGGGTCACCTAGTGACGACGACGGTGGCCTCTGGAGCCTCGTCGGAGGGACGAAGGCACCCACTGTGCCATATGGAACCAATCCCTTGGTGCTCGCATGTAGCGGATCGGCTCGACCCATACCGATAAGACATTCAAATTTTATAGTTTTCTCTCACTTCCTCACTCACCTATCTCTACTCCTGAGCACGGTGGAGGCAATGAAAAGTATACTACAAGAAATAATATAACAATCAAGCAGGAGGATGATGTACCTCGTTGGTGTGCAGCTCGTCCTGCAGAATCTTTGTCGATGCAGCAACTAGTGTGGGTGGCTGGTGTAGAGGAGCTGGAGAGGCGTCGGCATGGCTTGACTGGTGGTAAGGTGCATGAGCAGTCAGTGTAGTTTGGAGGCAAGGAAGGGACCGAGTGAGAGGAGGCGAGGAGGTGGCTGAAACAAAAAGCCCTGAGCTCAACAGACAGGTCAGTGTGGACGGAGCGCTGCGGCTAGAGCGAGTCGTAGGGCGTCGTCAATAGTGGTGCGATTGCCACTAGAAGCTCGGTTACATCCATTGTCCATAGCGGAGACTGGCGGCAAAGGCTGTGGTTGTGGAGAGTAGCACGAGCGACCCAACAATTGCAGATCAACCGATCAGCCAACGATGCATGCGCTAGTAGAATCAACCAAGGTGGTGGTCATGCAGGGCTGTGGCACGACGGGAGCTACGAGCCTGAACAATCAGGTCGGCTGGCAGAACTTGGACTGCGTTGCGCCCGTTTGATTCAGGCAATCCATGGGCTGGTTGATCAGAAGAGTTCACAGTAGACTCCATGGCGAGACATGGCCCAAGTGATTCACGGGAGGAGTATCCCCTTCGAATTAGATTGGGCGTTGACCGCACAGGCCCGCGTTTCCCATGCGGCAGACTAAGCGTGGACCGTGGGAGCTCCCAGGTCAGCAGTCGTGGAGTAGCAGTTTGATGCAATGTGAGGGAATATCAGCAAATGGCCGCACAGATCCGACAGGTCAAGGTTCCAATTTACGGCAAATGGGGAGGGGCGTCTCGTGCGATCAGCATGCCATTGATTGCTAAACAACGATCAATGGATTCTGATTCACCGTCAAGCGCTGACCGAATGGTGATTTCCAGCGCCATCTTCTTGTATCGACTCGAGGGGCATCAGAAGAGGCTAAGACGGGCGCATCGTGCAACTGACGGGACGGGCATGTCCTGGGAAAAGTTAAATCAGGATCGAGCGACGTCGATCAGTCACCTTTGCCGAAGCCGTGAGTAGTCCGGCTGTTGTAAGTGCAACGAGCAGCCAGGAAAAGGGGCGGACGAATCCCCATTGGCACTGGCGGCCGAGATCAGTACTAGAAGGGGAGGGGGGTTCACTGGTCGATCCAGAAGGAATCGATTCCTTCCCATGCAAAGCTTCTTGAGCCGTTGCCCCCCTTTGGATCTTCTTCCCTCTCGATCCTCTTCTTCCCTCGTTCTTTCTCTGATAGTGAGACCAATGAACGCCAAAAAAACACTTCAAAATTTATTACCTGGTTTAACTTTTCCTTGGGCGCCACCTCTTCCCTTGTAAGGGGGGGTGTCCAATAGGCCCTAGGAAGTCCAAGGGGGTGGGGGGGGGGGAACTGGTCCATAAGGGGGGGGGGGAGCCCTTATATAATGGGCCCCCATTAGAACAAAATAAGATATAAGGAAACATAAATGGGGAAAGGGAGGGGTTCCAAATAACTTAGGACCCCTTCCGAAATAAAGACAAAGACACACGAAGCAATGGACAAAATGATGAACGTGTTGTAACTCGTCAAAAGCGACTCGACGACTCTAAAAACAAACGTGACAAGACAGAAAGGGCAACAGAAATCAAAACACGATAAAGGTACGTGCGATATTTCACACGGGGTATTTGAAGCCAGGTGTCTTCTTTAGCGCCTTGGCGTGCCGGTTGGGCAGAGCGCTAACCGGCAGGCCGTGGATGACGAGAAGGACGGCATTGAAGACGTCTCTGGGGGAGCAAGCTGTGGTGGTCCATCGGTATAATGGTACATTGCCATGTTCAAAACACCAGAATTAACCCCTGCAATATTATAAGAATCACATTTTGCCACAAACTTATATAAATACTCATAAGTATCTTCATTCAATTTTCAATAAAATAATGGCAAAATTTGATGAAGATGCAAGTCTATTTTAAAATTCACATTTACATCTATGGTCCCATGGACCCTAGGGTAAATGTTACTCTCCGCTGGCTCATAAAACTCCCTTAATCTCATTACTCTGTTCACATCATTAGGAATGTTAGCTATCTCCTTAATTTCTTCCACAAATGTCTCCTCAAGTTCTGCACAAGTTTCTTCCGAGTTCCTAGTCTTTCTCACATATTATACAACTATTAAACGTGGGTCCTGAGATCTTCTTCATTGCATAAAATAACTATTATGAACAAAATAAAAATAACTACATCAATTACCTAAAGAGAAAAGTTTAGAGATCACATAGTGCTCCTCTCTCGTTGATTGACCAAAATATATCTCTGCACTTGAAACTTCAGTAAAGCATATAGAAAATAAAATGAGCAGAATTTAAATAGAACTCAAAAAAAAACAGAACTCAATTTTGCATTTCTGCCTTGGTAACTGCGCCATTTCATAAGTCAAAATTTAAATATTTTATGTTTGTTTTTTTGGTTCAAACTTAACCAACATTATTTATGAAACTTTTCCACTTAAATACTCTATAACTAATATAGGGCAACTAAGAGGGTCTTCCACAGAGAGGAAGATACTTAATTTTAAAAACTTTATGAAGCATGGAATGAATGTAATGAGTCTAAAATTAAGAAATATAATTTGTGAGATTTTTATGGATTTTGATTAAATTGATATATTTTTCTATGATCTAAACTTAAGTAAAAATACAAAGAAAAACCCAAAAAATATTTTAGACTAATTTTAATAATTTTAGTCAACAGTAAAACTATAAAATAAATATTTTTTGAATTTCATGGAATTTAATTTACACCAACAAACATTATAAATATTGAAAACGAGATCTAAATATTTATTCTATAAAGTTTGTAGCTGTTAAGACACTGATTCTATTAGTTTTAGTGTTTTTATGATTTTTTTTATTGTTTAAATCTAGAAAAATATGGGAAATACCTTTTCTAGTGATCCGCAACGAAGCGACTACTGAGCAGGGGTGGAGCGCCAATGGTGCTGGCGGTGGACCAAATGGGCCAACAGTCCTTGTGGCTGTAAAGGTCTGCCCTTAGGTCAGCCCACTAAAGTTCAGCCCAATTTGCCCGAGTTAAAACACAGCCAAATGGGAAAAGCTCTATTGGGCTTGACCCAATATTTTTAGGACTTTGTCAATTTTACTAAGTCGTACAAGCTCCACTTTTTTTGCCCTAAATGATGGAATTGAAACATGATTTGTTTTTTGAAGTACGAAAGGAATAATAAAGTTTGATTGAGAGAGTTTGGAATGAATTTTAGAGAGAGAAATAAATAGTTTTACATAGAGAAGTGACTGGAATGAAGAGATAGAAAGAGAAAATGAAGAGAGGGCGTGGAAGAAGTTTGAGATGGAATTTGAAGGTGCAAATGAAGGCAATTTTTTATGAATTTTTCAGGGCATGAACAGGGGTATGGAGGAAACTTGAGAGAGAGAATGCAATGATTCTTGAGAGAAACTAAGGAAATTATTGTTTATAGTGAGAAAATGATACATTTTAAGGGTAAATAGATGGATGATGATGTGAAAATGGAAATCTATGTTACAAAAACCTCAATGCAAGTCTGGTGAGCCCTCGGTGCATACTCTTAATTATGGATCCTTATATTTGGCCAGAATCATGCATTTTTTACTACAAACAAGAGACGAGGTTGAATGAAAACTTAAACAAACTTACATTAAGCAGGTTAAACAACTTGGATTCTGAATATGCCTTGTCTTGCTGGCCAGCCACTCGCTGGAGCACTTGCAGAATCAGGGGAAATGATAAAGAAAATAGTATTTATACATTAGAATAATTAATAAAATACCTCTTAGGCATTTTCTATTTTCCTTTGTTACCATTTTTGCCTCTTTTTCTCCATGGGTTGAGAGTTCTGCCCTTCTAATCTTCAACTTCTTTCTTTAGAAGACTTTTGAGAGAAAAATGGACTGGTCAGGTAGTTGACCATCTTCCTTTTATTTCTCATTTGAAGGCTTAAAACACCATTTTTCTCCTTTCAAGCCCCCTTTTAGACTCCCTCAACTTTCAAACAATTCTCCAACTCTTGAGAATTGTATCCTCTCATTCCTGTGAATTTATGTACATGTAAAACTATAAAATGCTCATCAGTACCAAAACTTCTTGACATCAAAGAAGTCAAATAGTTTAGTAAAAGATAACCATAAATGTGCAAAAATGAGAATTTATAGCTTATGCGTGAATATTTAGTTGATTCCAATAATAAAATGATAAATTTTGAATTAATAATACCATATTCATTGAAAATATATCGAAAAAACTCATTCATTTATCATGTTACACACATAAAAAGGTGAGTCCTGAACTTTATTTATATTTTGACTAAATTTATTATAATGCATGGAGATTATAACCTAATCATGAGCTACAGTAGCTCCTGCCATCGAATAAGAAACTCAGTTTCAGAAGACACAAAAGTCTTGAAGTTTGGAGGCTCTATAAGGCGGCTAAAAACCACCAGGACGAATAGATAGAAGCCAACCTGTAGATATATTGTGCTAATGATTAAATTAGAGTTTCCATTTCCGTTGGTATTTTAAACATGTACTCACTTTGTAATGATAGCTATTCATGAGCAAGGATCGTCTCTATAGGGAAAAGTGATTAAGGATTTAAATCTTAATATAGTAATACTGAAAGATAAGATGGGTACTAATGATGAAACTAACTGTTGAGAATGTGTCAAGCGAGATAGTGATGTTAGGTTAAAGAGAGTATTTAGTAGATTGTGATGAATAGGGTTTGATAAGGTCAAGTGAATGCGAGAACGAAATAATTAGGACACAAAGAGTGATAGGAGGGAGGCAGAAAATGAGTTTAAAATGGTAACTGACAAGTTAAAGATACAGAGATTATGTGAAGGTTCAAAGATCTGGTGTGGAGAATGTATGGAGTTCATGTCTAGATAGATATTGTAGTGAAATTGGTCTAAGCTACTGATAATGTCAAGACATAACAACATAAGACAAAGATGCTCGCCGTAAGTCCATTTGTTCTGGCAGGATCATGGTGATTTGCGAGCACAGTTAAGCTACCCCTCTTCTTTGTTTTTTCCTCTAACCCCCACAATATGAAGAACACAATGGAACTTGTGAAAGTCACTATTCGTCAATCACCCACATTAGTAGAGACAAGAGAATGATAAATTTGACATTCATCCCAATTCTATTTATATATCAGATGCATAGATGGAATGAAGGGGCCAAGATGGTGCATTCCATGAAACGTCAGCACAATCAACCATTTAGTTCATCACAGATTTTACTTTGATGTTGGAACAATTCTCACCGTCCATTTCTTTTCTCTCCACATCATCACAGCTGTTGATGTAAAATGATTTAACAAACTTGTTGATCGGATTACACCACAGGAAAGAAATAGTGTGCAGTGCGGAAAATGGATGATGTAAATTAAAAATATATACAAATAGTATACAATTACCATCGTATAGGACAATAGGACTACAAGAATACTCAAGATACAAACTCTAGGAATTCAAAAGGATCCCAATGACCGGCAAAGCGAGATGAACAAGAGCGAAGTGAGATAAGCAATCACTGCACAAATGTCCCTCGCAAAAGAAGATGTGGATGCCTTTGGGCTCGACGTGTCCTAGCACACAATTAAAGTGGATAATGCTATGACACAATTAAAGTGGATCCCGACTTTCGTTGAAATGAAGTCTCCTATCACACAATTCTCAGGCAGAGGAAAGTCTAGATCGGCATTGGAAAAGGTAGGCAAGCTGACAGAAACAAAGGTGAAGACAATAGAATGAAACCTGCAAGTAGGTGTGATGTAACATGATAAGTGCCGGTTGTAGATGGATGAAATGAACAGTTGATGCAATTTATCGAGAAAGCCAAATGAGAAAAGTAGTGGAAATTTCTCACTAGGAAAGACAGTCGACTAGAGATTCACAAGTTGACCATCACGGATAGATTCCCAATGACCCCATTAGATCAACTAGATGTCTACAACGGGGGGGGACACATCGTGCCCAAAGGCGTCCACGTCTTCTTTTGCGAGGGACCACGTCGTCCAATGTCTCGAAAAGGTGGCTAGTGCTATTAATCATTGATAACACCAGTAGCAGAGTAAGTAATAATACTGCAAAACGTGAGGGAAATGGTAGAACCTGGTGGGGTTGCTGACCCAACGTGTTATTGGGGGTGAGGCAGAGAGGTGATTGGCCAGAACAGAGATAGGACTATGGTGAGCAAGAGACTCGTGTGCTTCTTTTAGGCTGTGCGCTCATGGAGAGGGCATTTTCTTGAACCTTTTTCAAGAAGCTACACAAAAGCTGTAGGAAAGCTCCAACAGAGGGCTGTTGTAGTACCACGACGTGCTGGTTGCGGTACCACGAGTCGTCTTCTCATCCTCGGCATGGGGTTCTGCTTCGATGTGAGAAATGAGTCGATAAGGCTTTAGTGGATGACTGAAGGCACCATTGCAGCTGAGATCCTTGTTGGACCTTTGCGCAAGGAGTTCCTTCTCCGAGCTGTTGAGAACTCGTCTGGAGAAGACGAATCTGAAGCGCTTTCATCGTTCAGATGCAGTGCTTCAAAAGTTGACTCCGACACTTCCTCTGATACCATGATAGAAATCAATATTCTCCAAAGGAGAGATGGAGGAACAAGATGAATGAAGAATAAAATGAATTAATAGCAGGATAGAAGAGTATAGCCATTAGGCTGTTCGGATTGAGTTTTCGATACGGATCGTCCCATCTTATAGAGAACTTATGGGGCCTCAGGGTGGTTGATGTATATATGTTTTCACGTTATGGGACGGAGTCATCATTGTCTCTGTCTTGAAACCATGCGAGATATCTCCTTTGACGGCTAGAGATATTCTTTGTTTGGTTGAGGAGGTTCTTCTCGAATCTCCTTGTGCGTCAGCACACACTGCATCATTGTCTAAGTTGGCACGTGGGCTGGATTCCTTGACACTCAGGTCCACCTTTGATCACCTTGCCACGATCAATCCAACCTTGCAATTGATCGATGAAGCGACTGGAGAATAATGATTATCAACCACACCAAACGACCGGGAGAATGAAAATCTCGATCTATCGCCGTAAGGATGTCAAACCCGTAAATGCATAACCAGTATCTTGTCTTCGACGGTTGAGCCTTGCGGTTTTTACTAGATATGGATCAATCTGAACGGCGAAAAGTCTCCAGGAGGAAGAGTCATCAGGGTCGATGAAGAAACCAATGTTCCAGGAACCGGTAGAGTAGACTGAACACAACTCTGGAGCAATATAGTCATTAGATCAACCAAACTGCGGCGTCCTCTAGCTTTTCCACCACCTGAACGACGCTAACACCGGGTAGTGGGCGAGGGTTGTGACTTCATCAAACGAAATCCTCAAACAAGACGTGGAAGGAGAGGCTTTCAAACTATATCCTCATACGCAAGAAGATTTTCCACCGATGTAGAGAACTTGGTGGTGCTGACAAGCTGATAATCTTAATGGTAGAATACTTTCGGCGATTTCAAAGTCGATAAACCCACTGTGGGGCTTCGGTGAAGTTATTTTCTTCTTCACCATCAGAAGTTTGACCGTCATCATTTCCTCTCAGGCAGATCTATGGCGGGACCCACTAAATAGAAGGGAAAAAAATGCACAACAGCAATACGACTTTTCCAAATACAGTCCAAGTCCTCCATTATGGCATAGCCTCCTTTATATAAGGGTGGTTGACTTAATGGTTCATTAGGGGAATGGTCCAATTGAGAGACCTTTCCCTGATGGGCCAATTAAAAAAAACAAAATACAAACTTAAACAGAGAATGTGCCCAAACAGTTAGTCCATTAATTGTCCTTACACATAATGACATGTATAAATAAAATAAATGCATAAATTACGAGATCAATAGTCAAGCCATGTACTTGAAAGTCGGATTCTTTGCATCGGCTCACGCGTCACGTCACAGTTGGAAATGAGCTTGAACAGGAGCTTCTTGATGGTCCTCCCTCAGCTGTCACTTACTCTTTATTCACTAATGGTTTGCGTCAGCCAATCATTGAATAGTTAATGATTGGCACAATTGCCCCTTTTTTCAAAATATGCACTCCACCCACACCATGTATACCTGTAGGAGACTTATACGAAAAACATGAGCTTAAATGTCATTTTTAGTAGTTGTGATGTGGTGGCAGATCACCGCGTGCCACGTTAGACTTATCCACTTTTTTTTGAATGACACGCTGATGAATATCATTATCATAAAAGGATCCAAAGATTCACTAATTATTCCTTCACATGGTACCCACTTCTCTGTGTCGTGTCAACATTTACTGTGGTTTATAGTCAATTGTTTTATTACACATGCCTGCCGCTTGTATTTTTTTCTTTTGTTGCAAAAATTATTTTTTGCAATTTATCTTGTGTTGTTTTTCATTCGTCCACGTTGCCCCTAGGAATTACAAATAAAAAATACTGATAGCTAATGATTGGTGCATTATGTTGTCACGATTTGCAATGTCATAATTCTGCCATTTAGCAAGGTTGGGCGCAGCCACTCTGCTGATAGTCATGATTCACTAGCACTTGACAAATTGAGTGGCGACATGTAACGGACACCTATGAAGGCCAACACTATATTATTTATCTGCTATAATGAATAATAACTCATATAAAAATATAATAAATATATTTGTCGACTATGAAAATTCAGAACTTCCTGAATATAAGCTCAAAAAAATTATAAAATTAGGATTCAGAAATAAAGTTATATAGTAACATAATGTTATAAATATCTTTCAAAATATATAAAATGCACAAGAGACTGAAAATTACACTAGAAAGAGCCTTAACATCTTTAACATCCATAACAAAAATTTATATTTCTTTTAATGCATAAAAAGTTTAAATTTCCCATAAATAAGCCCCTCATTTAAGTATTCACTGCTAAAGGACCTGATTATTTGAAAAGGCATTTATCCAAAGATGTAGAATTGGTGTTAAATAACGGTTTAAGAAGGTTGCGAGGATGTACTTTGTTTCAGTATCAACGGCTTCAGCACATGAAGGATGAGAAATATGTCACTTATGTATCAAATCAGCATATTTAAATAGGGATGTCTTCGTATATGACTGTATAAATAAAATAGATTCATTAAACAAAGAACCTAAGATTATAGGCTGATAATGAAAAGGGCATCATACAGCTCAATACATGACTCACTTGGTGGTACACAAAACTCTAAATTCTTTTAGTTCGTTTCACTAGAAACATCATAGAGGAAACAATTTATATAATTTTTAATTGAATTCTCAAGTGGGAGAAAATGATGATGCAATGGTTGCGCTTAAACTAGTTGGTTAGCACATTGAGACATTAAAAATAGTAAAAATATAAAAGACAACAATTTCACTAGGTTATTCATAATTGAGAATGGAAGTAAACTGGGAGCATTGAAACATCACTCTTCATGAAAGCAGGTGTGTTTGATTTTATTATGTAGACTTGTACATCAATTCCATTCATTGAGTTTAGCAGTATATTGGGGAGCTTAAGTATCTGACCCGTACTCTTTGTGACATTGAATAATGAACAAGAACTGACACACTAGTTGGCCATAACTTGTGTTACCGATACGCAATGCACATATTACATCGAACTAATGGTTTCATCTTCTCTTTTTGTCTCTGATTTTCCGATTTCTATCTCTCTACACTAGCCTAATGTTGCCTTTTTAAATGGATGATGTAAGTAGCTTCTTCATGGTGACCACTCCAGATGTATTTCTTCTCCTGACTTTCCATCTAATGCTCGTTTTGTCCTTCCATCCCAACATATTTTAGTCTTCCCGAATCTCTCCTCTTTGAAATGTTCTCTTTCCCTCATGTTACTCTCCTTTTACTTATAGTAAACCTCCCACCTTTGTTAGTTTCCATTTTTCCTTTTGAGTATTTCCTTCCCTCAACTACTGTTTCAACCAGATCCCCCCACTAAGCCACTTTGGGATTTCCAAAACACATATACTCTTTCAAAGAGGACTAAACCAATGAATGCTATAGTACCTTAAAAGTCACACTCCGCATCTTTGCTTGTCCATCTGTATAATATGTTGCCGCATTATGGTGGTTCTCAATACCTCCACTTAACTCCCATACAAGTTACATTCTTTTGTTTTATTATATGATAGATGATATCATTTTGGATGATAGTTGTCTGCATTGGAGCTATGCTGACCAAGATCCCCAACGCTTTTAGTAAGGCGAAGGATAAGAGATTGTGCATCAAAATTGACCAATAATTTTTGTCTCTCAATTTCACTGTCTATACCCTGGAAGAAGCCTATTGTATGGCTCTAGACTGTGAGACATCTATAAGAAATCATGCACACACAGATGCACAAACTTTGTTAAGGGCCTAATGAGAGATATACATGGACCGTACCCGTTCATATACCTAGAGCCCAACAGGTGCCTATCATTTGTCAAAGGAATCCTTGACAGCACCTCCCTTCAAAACGCAAGTGTCGTACGAGAAGGGACACCTGAGAAACATCAGTCCCTATCACCTACTTTCATGTTTCGTACACGAAAAGAGATGTAAGAGCTATTAACACTCACACCTTTCCCTTGACTACAGCTTGTAACATTGCGCCACGAGGGGTATTGACACCTAGCCCAAACTTCCCGCCTTTGGCCTTTGATAATTGACAATCAAATTTGTAGTCGTAAATGTGTGTTTAATGATTTATTTACTTTTTGTATCAAGAATATCCACAAAAAAATTTCTCATTCAGAGTGAAAATGAAATTAACACTCTGTTTTGTAATTGGTCCTAACAAATGATGTTTTATAATTTATGAACTAACCCCACTTGATTCCTTTAAATAAAGTAGTTATTCTTCAGAGTTTCACTTATAACATGACCTAGGTAATTGGAATATTAATGGTGGAGAAGAGAGGAACCTAAAACACAACAAAGCCCACTATGATCTAAAGCACAATGAAGCCTATTATGGAGCAGCCCCAATTCGAATCCAATGAATATCATAAGCCCAGACAAAGGAGATGGCTATTTTTTACGAAAGTCAAGCGGGTGGTTGCTGTTTCTCTCCTATAAAGGATGGCATAAAATGAACCGACTAAATTAAAAAATCCTGTCTACAAATTTGATGTTTCTCACATTGAAAATCTAGGATCCTTATACCCTTTTCTTGGACATTGCAAGTATCCCTGATTTTCTGTACCTGACGATGTTTTTGAAGCCTTAAATGGATTAGTGTTTCTTCTATTGACTCTATTTGAGTGTCAGATTGAGTAAAGAAGGGAATCAGATTATACAGTTTGGATGAAACAGAATAATTCATATTTGGTCTTAAATGGAGTGTGACCCAAGGTTCCTGTATTATCAGAAGTTTTTGCCTTCCACACTCAACTTTTCTGACTTGATTATTACAGGATGCGATAACAACGGTCCAGAAGTTTACCATGCCACAACCTTTGCACAAGGGTTCTTCATCATACAGCTCAAGTTATTGCATCTGTACTGAACCAAAAAAACAGAGATCCACCACATGTTTTTTGGCACCACATGTGGTGAACCCGGTGCCTAATGCCAAAAAAATACTGTAAGATATTAAGATTTATTTTTTAATGAAGTTTGTCTTTGAAGTTATTCTCAACATTGTTTATGCCTTCTTTGGTTGCCTTTTCTTTATAAACAATAAAATTTTGCTTCGATCACTGTTAGTTTATAATTTTATCTAAACATACTATATAAATATAATCACATGGAAAAACTATTCTAATTTATATTTGACTCTCTACAGTTCGACCCTCTAATGCAGGATGACTAGGGGAGACAGGATGCAAGATGGCGATGGAAGCTGGGTACTAGGAGAACTATGGGAGGGATCGGATAAAACAGAGCTCAAATCACACGATCGAGTTCGAGAATTTAAATCCGATGAACATAATGGTGGTGCAGCCCCTTTCCTTGTCAAGGGCGGGAGTACTGTCTTCAACCATCGCGATGAAAACAAAGCAACATGTTCAATAAATATGGACGTGCAATTGATTGAAAGGCCTATTCAACTAGTCGTTTGAAGATTCAAAATCCAAATCAAATGGCAATTGATAAACACTCGAAGAATACTAGATGAATAACACGATCACCCAAGAGTGCAGGGAGTACCTCTGCACTAGAGTAGTGTGTTGTGGTGATGCAAGAGATTCTTCACATGTCGTTGGCGCTGGCGATTGACGTGCGCTTCGATAGGGTGTTGCAGATCCAGTTGCGCGGTCAGTTGGCGGGGGTGTCAAGGGGGGGCGTCGAAACCTAAACAGTATGCACGGCGGCAAGTGGCTGCGAGGGTGGCCAGGGGCGCGGCAAGCACAAACGGCCGGGGCGCGGAAGGCGTAGGTGGCCGGGTGCACGGCGGGCGTGGGCGGCCGAGCGGGCAGCGGGCGCGGGCGGTTGGGGCACTGGGCGGCAGCCAAGGGTGCGGGTGGTCGAGGGCACGGAGAGCGGGCGGCAAGGCACAAGGTGGCAGCCAAGGGCGCAGGCGACGGCCGCCACGGGCGGCTGTGGCCTGCGTGGGCTGCGGCAACAACATGTTGTGGCGGGGACAAATCAGAATGAAGGAGAATTAGGGCAAATTCTTGAAGAGGAAGGAAAACTTCAATGCTTGAAAAATGATTCACCAAGTGTGTCGTGCAACTTTGGCCTACATATAGGCCTTGGAGGAAAGAGAAAATACGAGAAATAAGATAAAATAGACGACATGTTATCTTGTCACGTCAAAGGGCAGTTCTAGATATAACGTTGATGATGTGTCATGATGCGTGTCATGTTGTGTGTAAGTGGGGATGCATCTGATGACGGCGCATTGACTTGGTCATTATCAGGGCGGTTCTGCAGCTAATGTTGATAACGAGTCATGATGTGGGGTGTCACCTGTGACGGTGGAGGCGCATCCAAAGGTGGTACATTGACGTAGCCACCACCCTCACTCAAACTATACTCAATAAGAAAACATAATAAATTTTTGTTGTCTATACCAATAATTAACGATGACTTACACTCTTATTTTCAAGGTTACCGATCATTGCGTAAGAAGATCCCCTGTAAAATCACAATCAGATAATGCTCCTCCAATGTGTGATAAAGAATATGAACCGCACCAAAACTTCATTGAATTCAAGGGAGAAACTATTGATTCACGCCTCATTCACCCAATATACCATTGGTTTACGATGGTTGATGTGGTAAGCACCTATATTTTATATACTTACATACATGTTGGTCCCTCGCATTATAAGGTCATCATAAACAAGGGGATCACCGGAAATGCTATGTCTCCAAAAGCAGTCAGAAATGTGCAGCTGCCCTTTCAGAGACAAATGTTGCCTAATATGATTGTCAGGGTGAATTGTTAATTCATACCTGTTATGCACATGTGCTTATTAAATTCAGACATATGGTGTATTGTTAGATATTCTACTGATGAAAGTAGCATGCCACTTATCCTTTCCTGATTGTATGGTACGAATCCACATTACATGGTCAAAGCAACAAATGCATATTTCTGCATGGTGTTAGGAGCATTGTCATCGAGCTAGTTGAGGTGAAACACAATGTAGTCACAAAAGAAGTCTTTTATTAGAAGTACTTACAAAATAAGAATTGTCATTGATAACATTACTTTGGAACATTTATCCTACGCTTCATAATATACCATACTATAGATTGACCCTAAAATACACCGAGTAGTAGGATCAAGAGCTGCTCTAGCATGGCTTCAGACAAGAAAAGTCTTAGCACATGTATTGTCCATCTTTTATTGGTTCTGAAGAACGACATGACTTGGCGCATGTGTATTGATTGTCATGGGATCAGCAAGATAAATGTGAAAAATTAGTTCAGTATCCATCAGTTAGATGTCATAATTGATATGAAGAGAGGATCTACGGTTTTGTCAAATATCAATTTACAAACTGGCTATCATCATGTCCATATATGTCCTAGAGATGAATGTAAGACTGCCTAAACCACCAAAGGTGGATTATATGATTTATTAGCAATCTAATTCCACTACTCCAGTGTTGAAACGAAAACTGATCTGGCTGGTAGATTATGACTCATCGATAATGGGATAACATGGAAAGCTTATTGCAGTATATTTCAGTGGTATACTTTTCATAAACCCTCATTTGATACACACGTAGAGTATGTTTGGACCAATTCTTGCCTCCTCAAGGCTAAATGACTAGCTGTTAATATTAAAATGTGCAATTTTTTTCCAAGCAGTATATTATTCATAGGGATCATTGCATCATCAGAATGTGATGCACATGTGAACATTGTATCCTATTATAGAGAGTTGTATCCTCAGAATGCCGACAGCAGTGGCGGGAACCTATTGTAAAGGATCTTGAAACTCAGACGAGTCGAGAACAAGAAGGTAGAAGAAAAGGAGAAAAGAAGGGAGGAAGGAGTGCAAGACACCAAGATAGGTGAAGTTTAAATCTCTGTTGTCATCTGAAAACTAAAAATAATTTTTTTTGTATTTATAGTATCATATGATAGTATTATAATAGAATGATGTCTGGTTTAATAATGGCCATTTTAACAAGCTATAATGGTCTTATTGGAACAAATCGTAATCGTTGGATTCAACGGATATGTTTCCTATTTATGGTTTAATCCTAGCCACCTATGTTAAATTCTATCTATGTTGAATCCTAGATTTAGTCCTAGAGACTAATTTTCTTAATGAGTATATGGGTTATGTGTCAGTTTCTTACTAACTAGTCTTGTTAAGTTCATATCGCTCCTATCGCTGCTGACTGTGTTGACAACTCCGTTTACTCGACTGACTCCGCTGGCGAGTTGGCAGACTTCTCAATACCTATTTATTGGTATAAGGTTATTTCGAATAAGTGCCTTTCAACGCATTGGACTTATTTCTCGTACCACTCTCTAACTGGTCCTCCAACTCCTAGCCCCCCCATCTTGTGATTCAAGGATCATCCCACTCACCTCCACATTTGAATAAAAAACCAAAGTCCACCAATCATTGGACCAGCATTTGCCCTTCTTGGAAATAGGGTCTTCTTGCGCACCTCCAACCTTTCTTCGATCCAATTAATACTCCTCACAAGGTGTCAAGGGTCGTTCCATGATCACCTCTTATGGACAGCTAATAACTTCTTCAGGGACATGATCAAACACATTTAGTGTCTAATTCCCCATGCTTTCTGAGATCTATGATAGATTAATAAATTTGAAGTGACACTAATTTCTGTCTCTACCATACACTAGTAGTTTATGGCTCATAAAGTAAACAAGCGAATTGGGGGGTTTGTCGTCCTCTATATCATGGGAGGTGAGCTGTGGTCAACAAAGTTGAATCTTCAGCAGACAATACAAGTACTTGTAGGTCATGACATGTCAGACAATTATGTAGGACACGTATTATATAAATTAATGTTTTCTTTTTTTTTGGAAGCTAGGTTAGATTTGGGTTGAATGAACAAGAAGATGATGACACATTTTCATTCAAAATGTTTTTCTTACTCCTCTACTCAGATGCTTTGCGTTGCTCACAGCTGACCTATCATTTGCGCCCTTCGTGGGAACATATTCACATATTTTCTATGGCAACCATGAGATATCTGTTTCTTCTTCTGACATTCCTACTGACCCTCTCCATGCCATTTTGGCCCGCCCTCTATTACATGTTGAATCTTCAACTCATCTCATATCTCTGGTTATGGGAACGTTCTATCTTCCTCATGCTACTCTCCTTGTGCGTCTATTAAGCCTCTTGCCTCCATTATTTTCAAGTTTCATCTCCCCTGTCGTCGGAGATGCTATGTGATTCCCTAAACATGCTTATTCATCTGAGATAAAATAAATGTTGTAAAATATTTATATAAAACAAACTTGGTAAAACTGTTTGGTATACCTTCATTACTATGTCATTCGGTGAAAGTGTAATTTATTTTTTCTAAATGTCATGTTTGATAATAAGTGAAAATACCTCTTTTTAGGCTCCAATAGTTTGATAATATTTTATAAAGGTTTTCTTTGTGAGTATAGGGGAAGTAAGTATGAAATACAGTAGAGCCATGTAAACAAAAAAGTAATTTATTATTCATGATACACAATAAGTTGCCTGGTTACTAGGTCAGCATCTCAATGTCAATGGTTGGTCGTGGCAAGGATTTCTATTGTTCCAATCTTTCTTAAGGGTACAAGAGTTTCCCACTAGTAATCCAATTCAATTAATCTGCGGAAGAATAGAGAATCCCAACTTGGGTCCTAGCCAAGGTGACAACAACCTTTGTGTGTTATTTTTAAGTATTTACCTGTTTTAGCCAATATAAAAGCCGATACCCTGAACCTTCGAACACATCAAACCACAGGAAACAGTCCTATAGTAACATAATTTACACCATTTCCCCTATACACGTACCACAGATGACTTCCCTTGTTTCAAAATTCTGATGGCTTGGTAATGCTAACTGAAATGCCTAGCCACTAATTGTGACGCAATTTCTATACCCATGTGCCATCAAGTATCCTCCTTTTCTTTGGGAGCTCCCACAATAAAATCAAAACCTCACAAAAATAAACTATTTATTAATAATTTTATTCTTAATGTAATACTTTTAAAAATGTTATGAAAACTTATATGAATCTATTTATAACAACTACAATAAATATTTAGTTTTTCAAAAGAAATTTAAAGAATTTTAATACTTTTAGTAAAAACAAATATTCCAAGTAAAAAAATATAAATATAAAGATTGGTAAATCTAAAAACTACATTGGAATGAAAGTTAAAATTTCCATATCTTCTCTCTAAAAGATTCATTCTTAATAAGTCTGAGGCTAATTGGCGTGGTCAAATATATTTTGTTATTATATGTGAGATAAACAATGTGGTGAGTTCGATTGAAGGCATGATGTTCCATTTTGCACCAAGAGTAATAAAACGTGAATTCTCATCACCAAACTAACACACATTTCACAAAGATAGCTATTGGGCCAAGATTTTGATTCGTACTCTATGAACGAGGTGCTCTATGATTTCATAGGGAAGTTTGTTGTCGTTTACTTGGACGACATCCTCACATATAGCCGCAAGCAAAATGCGAATCTTGACAACGTTAGACAAGTCTGCGCTGTTCTCAGGCAAGAGCAGTTATATGTTCATCTGAAGAAGTGTCCCTTCCTTACCCTGAAGTTTGCCTTCCTTGGCTTCATCCTCTTCTCCCAGGGCATCGCCGCGGACCCAGAAAAGGTTCAAGCCATTACGTCGTGGCCTCCGCCAGCTAACATCCACGACGTACAAAGTTTTATCAGTGATGTAACATGACGCGCTGGGATCGAACGGCTCGTGTTACACCACAAGGAGAGGAGGGCTGATCGGTAAAACGAGAGCGCAAAATGGCTGCGTCGCTAATGGTGACGGCTTGAGCCTCGGCTACGGCTTGTTATATCCAACAAAATAGGCGTCAGTGGTGCAGAGGAGTGGATGTATATCCTATAGTGGCATGTACTTCACCGTGGTGAACTAGCAGCGGCATGACATCTGGCGATTGTCTCCCTTTAAGCTTCTCTAGGAGACCTCAATGGCATGCAACGGCGTAAAGGTACAACAGCATAGGGTGGCTGCAGCTAGGTACTATCTGACGTTGCCGACAATGATGTCTGGCATCACTTTGATGATGAAGAGGACTGTAAGCTAACTATCGGCAACTGGAGGTAGGCATTGACGGGGACAGCCGTGGCTATTCATCTTGCGGTGGCATGTACTTCGTGGCGATGAAGTGGCGGCGGTGGGTCGTCCAGCGATTGCTCACCTCGAAACTACTCTAGGCCACACTAGGCGCGCGTATGGCGCGTGTAGATACGGCAGCGGGCTCGAAGGCGAGGACAATGGTGAGGATAGTGACAGCGCAGCTAGGCCCGGTGACCGGCTCCAAGGAGAGCACAAAGCGAGGATGGTGGTGCAACTAGGCGCGGTGACGAACTCAGTGGCGAGCGCAATGACGAGGACGGCCGAAGCATAGCTAGGCACAGTGACGGGCTTGGAGGTGAGCACGGTGGCATGCATGTACATTTGTGGCGATGGCTTGGAGGCGAACGCGGGGACGATGATGGTGGGAGTGCATGTAGGCGCTGTAATGGTTTGGCGACATGACAACGTAAAAAGGCTGGCAGTGTTCTAAGCGATTGCGTTGTGGCGGCTGTGGCTTGGCTGCGTGGCTGTGTAGTTGCGGCTGCGCTATGGCTACACGGCTACAAGGCTGCGCGGTTGTGGCTACAGCTACAACTATGTGGCTGCATGGCTGCGGCTACGCTACGGCTACGCTGCTGTGATGCGGCTATGGCTGCACGGCTGCACCGCTGCGCAGCCGCACGGCTACACAACCTCACGCCTATGCAGGTGCGCGATTGCACTGCCTCATGGCTATGGCGGCTATGGCGGCTCTGGCGGTAGCGGCCGTTGTAGCGGATGTGGGGGCTCAAGCAGGTGCAGCCTCTGCAAACGACTACGGTCGCTTTGGCAGCTACAACCGCTCCAGGCGGCTGTAGTCGCTCCACTAGCTGCAATCGATGTAGGCAGCTGCATTCACTCCGCTGGCTGCGACCTGCTTTGGCTGCTATGGTCGCTTTGGCGGCTGCACCCAACTCTGGCGGTTGTGGTCACTCTTGGGGCTATAGGTTACTCTAGCTGCTATAGTCGCTCTAGCGGTTGCTGCCACTATGGGTAGTTGCGGTTGCGCTGGCAGCTATGGCTGCTGCGAGGGACTACTGTCGCTGTGAGTAGTTGTGGCTGTTGCGGCCGTTGTGGCCGCTGCGAGCGGTCTCGGCTGCTGCTGGCGGTGTCCGCTGCTCTAGCGGCTATGGCCGCTCTAGCGGCTACGGATGCTCCAGTGGCTACGGCTGCTCTGGCGGCTACGGCTGCTTCGACGGGTCCAGCCAGTGCACGCAGCTATGACTGCTCCGGAGGCTACGGCCGGCTCTCGTGGTTGTGGCTGCTCTGGCGGTTATGGCCGCTATTGGCAGTTGTGGCTGGTGCTAGCGACTATGTGATGGCGCGTCACCACCGGACGTCATCGAGCCAGCAGCAGAGGAGCAGCAGGACTTCCCCGACTCAGCACCCGAGGAGTCGGCACTACCCACCTCGCCACCGAGACGAGTCCAGCCACCACGACGAGCCGCCGCAGCAACACGGGATCCCGCATTCCGTTACTCGGCATGACGCGGACGCCGACCACCGGAGCACACCGTTACAGTCAGTTACTTTATCTTATAGTTTTCCCTTTATTCGTATTGTCGTGTAGCGGGGGAAGGGCCCATAGGAGGAACCCTTTTACCCCCTTTTTTTATGTTGGGCTTGACAAGCCCGTTTCCTATTTTCTTGCTTATTTTCTCTCCCTTTTATTTTGTGTTATTGGACTTAAGGAAGGGCCATCTTCACCCATATATAAGGGGAAGAGGTGGGCGCTTCCCTTACCTTGACCTAAATTTTTGAAGAATTGCATTTTGAGAAAGAAGAAGGGTCAGGTCGTGGAGAAGAATAGAAGAAAGAAGAAGAGGAGAAAGAAGAAGAAGAAGAGAGGAAGAAGAGAAAGGGAGAGGAAGGAGGAAGGGAGCCGCCACGCGCCGCCGCACGCCGCCACGCGCCGCCGCCGACAGCGCACCCACCGCGCCGCGTCGCGCGCCACCCAGCGCGCCGCGCCCGCGCGCCCGCCGCGCGCCGCGCCGCGCCGCGCCGCGCCACCGCCGCGCGCCCGCGCGCCGCCAGCGCCAGCGCCGCGCCGACCACGCGCCCGCCGCGCACCGACCGCGTGCCGCGCGCCGCGCCGCCGCCGCCGCGCCGGGCCGTCTGCGCTGCCGCTGCCGTCCTCGCCCGCCGCCGCACCGCCGTGCCGCCTGCCGCCGCACCGCTGTGCCGCCGCTCCGCTCACGCCCTCACCAAGCTGTCGCTCTGTGTCGCGCTAGCCGTGACCGCCGTCGTCCGAGCGCAGCAACATCGCCGCCGTGCTCGTGACGTCGTCCCACCGCACTGCTCGCCGTCGACCACTCCACCCTGCACCGCTCCGCGCCGACTGCGCGCAACCGCCCCTCCGCACCAGTCAACCTCCGGCGCCCCCGACAACTCCCTCCTCCGGAACCAGTTGGTACGAAGATCCCGTCGCCAGCGCGACGAAGGTACTCTGCTTCCCTCGCCTCTTTACGTCATTTATTTCCTTCAGTATTCTTTCGTATTGCCTCCACCGCGCTCGGGTTAGATAGGTGAGTGAGACAGATTGAGAGAACGACGAAACAAAGACGAGCGTCTTGCGTGCCCGGTGCAGTCGGGGCGCCCGACGCGCGTGGCGTTCCAGTCGGAGTTACCCCCATTCGACGGCGTGCGCGCCCTCGACCCGCCTCGGACGACTTGGAGGGTTGGTCCAACCTAGCTAGGTGACCCCGTCCCCACTCCGGATCGGCTCTCGTAGCTTGTCGGCGCATTGCACGTACCATCGTAGAACCATCGTCCTCGTTATCGTCATACATGCATTTCTGTTCTCCGCATATCCATCGGTTGACGTCATGGACGTAACCCGATTAGTTAGTGATACGACACCGAGTTCCTACCCTCGGTGACGGTCGGACGCCGTTGAGACGACGTCCGGCATCACTATGGCCACTTTGGCGACGGTCGACGCTTTGGGCAGCTATAGCTGCTCGCGGTGGCGGTTGCGGGTCAGGCTGCTGTGGCGACGAGAATACAGTCTAGTCTGGTGAATACGGATGCACACGGGTCAGGTGGCCGCATTAGGAAGCCGTGGACGGCGTCGGAGTGGGCGTCGTTGGCTGCAGTAGGGATGGCGGTGCCGGTGAAGGTGGCAGCGCTGCTCCACCAAAATCATGAAGAAAGTGCCCTAATTTTTCTTGATGAGGGCATTTTGTTAAATAGTCTGAACTCTATAAATAATAATAAAACTACGTAAAATAACCCAGAAAATAACAATGGACTACATCTTGACTTTTCTTTTGTCACTTCGCTCTCTTTTTTCTACAATGAACACCCCCCCCCCTCTTATATGGGAAATATTGGTCTTCCCCCTTAGAAAAAAGGGAAGAAAGCCCAAAAGTTTAAAAGAGGGGGCCCAATTTAGGGGAAAAAGTACATATACACGCGTATGCAAAAAAAAACATAGACGACATGCCTTTATGGCTGGATGGTCCCCTATCAATCAGGCTCGCCACATTTTACCAATGTTTCATACATAACTTCATTTCTGTCATGGCTCCTATTACGAACCACCTCAAAGTGGAGCCGTTCATGTAAACACAGGCAGCAAACATAGCTTTATATTGGGTGAAGCTAATGATGACACAGGCGCTAGTCCTCCGCATGCCCAACTATGGATAAGTCATAGAGGTTACGTGTGACACATTTTGTATCAGAATCAGGGGTGTACTTAGCCAAGAAGGGCATCTTCTAGAGTTCTTCAGCGAGAAGCTGAACGATGCGTGACTCTGTTACTCGACCTGTGACAATGAGCTCTACATGGTCGTCCAAGTGTCAAAGCACTAGCGGCATTATCTCCTCTCAAATGAGTTCGTACACCTATCCAATCCCGAGGCATTATAGTATCTTCACTCTTAGCAGAAATTGAGCAATCGCTGTGCGGGATGGATCGAGTGCCTACATGATTTTACCTTTGTTAGTAAGCACAAGAAGGGGAAGGACAATGGCGTCGCTGATTCTCAGGTTTGAACAGATTCAAGAGGGATGCCCTAGCTGCCCTGATTTTGGGCCCATCCTCATGAAGATCGAAGAAGGACCATTATGCGAGCATCGGGACTACATCACCAATGATTTCCTGTTCTTCCAAAACAGGTTGTGCCAGCCACGCACGTCACTTCGTTACTTCATGTTGAAAGTCCTAGTGGCCACTTTGGCCGTGACAAGACCATAGCCGTCGAATATCAATTCTAGTGGCCCACCTTGAAGCCCGATGTTGGCAACATCATCACCTAATGCTGCGTATGTGTCTTGGCCAGACAGGTTAAGAAGAGCGTAAGGTTATACACCTTGCTACCAGTGTCTAAGCACCCATGGGACAATGTTATAAAAGGACTTTGTCTTAGGGTTAACCCGGAGTGCCTGACGACAAGACTCCATCATGGTTGTCACTGATAGGTTTTAAAGATGGCTCACTTCGTGCCTTGCACGTAGACATCCAATGCCACATAGGTTGCACAACTATTGTTCTGCGAGATTGTGCGCCTACAACGGTTTGCCCACTTCAACCATCTCCGAGCGAGATGTCCACTTCACGAGTTACTTGTACAAGACCTTGTGGAGTCTCCTTGGGATGAAACATAATTTTTTACGACTTATCACCCTCAAAACAATGGTCGACAGAGGTAGTAAATCAAAGCTTAGGTTACCTACTCCTTGGTGAATAGAACCACTAGGTTGAGTCCTTTTGAGATCGCCTATGGCCAGGCTCGTCATCGACCCCTTGATTTAGCACTCGTACACCCTCATGTGAGAGTGTTGGAGGACAGTCTTGCGTTTCCCTAGTATGTTTCTTCGTTGCACCAGCATATTCATGATAGAATCACGACTAAAAATGCATTGTACAAGAAGGCTGCCGACTTATACAAGTGTCCAATGTGGGAGACCGCACGATGGCGAGACTTAAACAGAAGAGATATTCTCCTAGGATGGCTACCAAGCTACATGCTCATAGTGCCAGCCCGTTCTTGATCCTCAAGAAGTGGGGGATAACGCCTATGTCGTCCAAATCACTCTTACGTGAGGGATCAGCTTCACGTTTAACGTGACAAACCTGGCTCTATACCAAGCTCCTCCCTCCTCCAACCCAGCCTTTCTAAAACCCTTTGGTGTGGTGAGTTTGTCGCGACCACTCCCTTGATAATTTTTCTTGATTGGCACGAGTCTGTCGATTGTATACTACATATATTAATTAAGTATGCAAGGGATAGGTATCGTGGAAGTTTCTAGTGCATTGGTAGAGACATACTGGTATGGGTGACTCGTGGATCACAGAGGATGAGTTATGGTTTCTAGGGCTGGATCTCCATTAGCCATTGTTGTTCGCCACCTCCAACTCAGCATAGTCAAGTTCTTCGGACCACAAGAGGATTGATGGAGCACCGCAACCTGACTCAATAGACATTTCTTCGGAGCTATCATCGCCGTCATTGATAGTCTTGCCTGTTTGTGTCCAGCCCAAGCGACGTGCCAAGGTGCATATGAGGACACCTAGGTAGAAATACACTGGGGAAATCACGTCTGTAATTTTAGATGTTCGATCAGCATCGATGCGTGCTAGCTCCATTTGTCATTTACCGTATTCGCGTGTTTGTTTTCTCATGTCCACTCATCGAGTCGCATCCGTAGAGTCATGTGTTCATTTTTGCGTGTCCATGTCACGTGTCATCTTTTTTTTGTTCTTTAGATTTTTATCTCTTTCTTTTTGTTTTTTATAAGGGGTCCTTTTGATGGAGTGCGCCCAAACGACATTGATATAACGTCATCGCAGCCATCCGCGCAATCAACAACATCACTGTCGGTCTGTGTCCAGCCTGACCGGCACTCCAAAGCATCCATGAAGTTGTCTGGGTTTAAATACCCCGAGTAATGCACGTCCGCACAAGTGCTCGTATTTTCATTCTCCACTTTTCATTTGTCCGATTTCATGGTTCATGTTCGTCACGGTGAGAACATTGTACTCGTCATGACGCGTCCATATCATTATGTTTTTATTGGGTCTGTATCCGTCCTTATTATTTATTTTTTCATCCTTTAATTTATCTAGTTTTATCTATGTTGTAAAGGGGGGGTGCCATCTAATGGGCCTCCCTAATGGACTCCATGTAAGGGGCCCATTATGGTCCTATATAAGCCCATGATGGGCACCATGTTGTTTTCACAACTAGAGTTGTGTTTGGTAGTTACACGCCGTATTGAGATACCACGAATAGGGAAAGGGGAGAAGGAGAAGAGGAATAGGGAGAAAGAAGAGGAGAATAGAAGAGGGAGAGAAAGAGGAAAGGAAAAGGTGAGAAGAGATAACCAGACTAGAAAGGGTTGCACGGGATCTCGTTGCCAACTTGATTCTCCCTCCCCCCCGGTGTCGTCCACGTTGGCCCGAATGATTTGCCGCAATACAACAGTTTACATTTTTCGGTCGTCAGATTCCTCACAGCCTAAGAACCAGTATTGTTGACCCATGATCGTTCTGCATGATAAGTACAACTCCCGCCCAGGGTGAACTTGTGCTTGTCGTTCGCCATTTTGAACTTTCTACACCCTTCGGACGGTTTTGCATGGCTCGTGGAATGAGTCCTGCTTTAGTGTGCGGATCGAGAGGAATCCTAGCACCTCCAGCCACCCACAGCGTTGTGAGAACCCCCCCCTTGGGTCGACGGGTTCACTTCTCTTCATCAAGTTCCCTCACACTACGGACGTCGGCCCAACATTTCCAGGACACATTTCATCTATTGCGCACGTCACCTGGAGTCTCACCAATGCGTCCGGCTGAATGCTGCTCCGCGCAAACCCACCCATCACTGAGCAGTCTGATTGGAACCTTTTCGTGCCCTGGACTACTTTGGCATCACCGCTAGACACCGCGGTTGTCGGCTCACCAGCACTGCTTATGTCATTCGTTCCCAGTATTGCCCATTTTCTGCTTGTTTCCCTTGGCACTCAAACTGTCCGTGCCCTCGTGTTGTCCATTTGATTCCCTCGCATAGCATCCCTCCCTCGTGTTCGCCTTTTGACATCATTTCCTGCTACGTCTTCTTTCATCAGTCAAGTGACGCCTTATTGAGTCTAACACACTCTCCCTGTCAGCGTCAGTCTGCACTAGTAAGTGCATTAACGTAGATGCCGACAATGAACGTCATCAATGACGAGGTACGCCATTCTCGTGCTCATTAGTTACATTATGTCTTCCAATATACTTTCGGCTACATGCTACCGTGCTCGGGTTTTACTAGGTGAGAGAAATTATCGAGAAAAATAACTACATCACAAGTGATTCGTAGGTACGGGTTGAGCATGTCCGTTACCTGCAAACCCTATCAAGTTATTTCGTTCTGCACCATAGCCGCCGTTGTCACTGCGACAAGGGTCAGAAGGACACCCTCATTGTCATGGGTCGCCAATCCGGAGCTCAGAACTCAGCAAAACCCACAAGTTGGACCTGCACGTACTTTCATCTAGGGTTTTCATTTCATCACATAGTTACATTCACTTAGTAAATTACTCGTCAAATGACGCCAACGACAACATCCAACATCACCAATCTATATGGACCCCCCTTAATGGACCCTCCCTATGGGCCCATCTTGACTCCCAATATAAAGGAGAAGTGAGCGGCCTAGGTTGGTAGACCAAGAATTTTGAAGTAAATCATTCTTCAATTGGTTTTTTGGTCTCACCAATAAGAGAGGAGGATAGCAAAGGAGGAGGGGAATGAAGAAGAGGATCTCACGAAGAACTGGGAAGGATAGAAGTGTTGCCAACACCATTGACCCGATCATCGTCCACGAAGGATCACAGTTTTCCTACCCTGTATGCTAGCCAGCACCGGCTGGTCAGCATTGATTCGCTGAATCGATTGACCTGTAACGTTGATCTGATCATCGTGTGCCAACGAGACTTGCACCACCCATGAACAGTCAGTGCAGCCAGCTGGTACGCTCGTTATGCGCACGATGAGCCACATTCCCTTAACGTCGTTGACCACCTGCCACGAGTCCAAGCCTAACAAAAGTGCTAGAGCCGCCTGTGTGTCATCCTCACCCATTGCCCGCAACATCCACAGATCGATGATGCTCCATTGTCCTACCTGATGGGGTAGCGATTGTCCTGCCCAACAACCCGTTGACTGTGTCCCTACGCTGTAGACTACTCTGACACCCGCACCAGATCACATCGTCTGTGAGCTGCTCTAGCATGGTGATGAATCACGTAAGCATTGCCTTGTGACAACCTAGTTGCACTGCTCGATTGTTCCAACTCTGAGGGGTTGTCGTTGTGCCGCCCATATGTAGCTAGGAGCAAACCTAGAGTCTGCCAACCAATGACAAACGATAAAGTAACACTCTGACCGGTCTCCCTGTTAGACACTTTGAGATCCTTCGTTAGTCCGATGCCGATTTGTTGTCTGAGATGCATTGCCTCGCTGCAACTAGCTGCAGGATCCCCTAGTGCTCCAGTCGTGCTGCAAACTACAGTCAAATGCCAACCCCACTACTCAAACTCTCCTAACTCTACCTATTGCCTGATTGTCCCAACCATGCAATTGATCAGTTGCCTGACCATGCCTTTCCTTAATGGCCTTCTTACGTCAGAGCAGTGACTGGTCGTGCACCGTCAATGATGACCCACCACGCCACCATTTCGCCTTCGCTGTCGCCATGCACACCCTCTGTTGCCACCACACCCAACACTCCGTTCTCATCCTCGCCTCTGACCTCCAATGTTTTGCTCCAACGACGCATAACCACCGCCAGTGGAGCTACGCCCTGCTGCTACCCGGCACGTCTCTGTCTCTCCAACCTGAATCGGTTGCTGCATTGATGAAGGTCTTGGCGACGAGTGTCTCTCCGATGAGGTACGTCGTCCCCTCGCTTGCCTGTTATATTATCTTCCATAGTATACATTTGGCTGCACTCCACCGTGCTCAGTTTAGTTTGGGTGAGAGAGTTTATTTAAGAAAACTGCGAGTTGAGTATTTTGCTAGGTAGTGGTCAAGCCTGTCCGTTAAGGGTGCGCACCGAGAGAATTATTCTATTCAACGCCATAGTCACTACGGTCAGTCTGACGAGGGTCAGAAGGTTACCGTCACCAGTTGCCCACCCTATAGCTTGGATCTAGGCAAAGCCCTACATGTCGGAGCATGCTGGTACATCCGCGTAGGTCACATCTCCACGTAAGTACATATTCCATTAGGGAATTATCCATCTCACGACGTCACTGATGACGTCTGACATCATCTAGGTATCCGAGCATCACCTCGGTACTCAACAAGATGAGGTCATGGATGACATCCGGCATCAAACTGTTGGGACCATCTATTTCATAAAGTATACATGGTATCTAAACATTTTTATATTGACTTTAAACAATTTTATAGTTCAAAATATATGCATCGTGACACACTAACTTGAAGTCTTTAACAGGGTTTGTTTTTCATGTTTGTTCTTGTCAGTAGTCAACCATGTTTAGTAAATAAGTTTGGTTAAATCCAAATGTAACATGTGACGAAAGTTTCTATCTGTGAACGCTAAGCAGCAACTTCTAAAATCATATGTACATAATGTATAGTGTAAAAAACAGTTAAACATAAAAAATTGCATTGTCTTCCAAAAATTTATTGCTCATGGTGATGATGATACTAAATGTATGCAATATTTGATTGTGTTGGGAAAATCTTTGTGTAACACACTTAAACAATCCATGTTGTAACTTTTTTGGGACCAATTCCCACCTTCATGAGATTTTTTTTTCACACATTATTTTAAAAATGTCTCCCAAATGGCTCTTCTATCGATAATCGTTTAATACTAACTACAATCATCCCCATCTTATCTACACATATCTTAGGATTATTTTAGACTTCTTATCTTTTCTTGGACACTGTAATACAGATCCTATTCAAGCTCTTTAAATGCAGACAAATCCATTTTTCAATCATATTCAATATACTATCCCATTTCATATTTTCTTAATCAATGAAACTCCGTAATATCATTTAACAATTATCAATATTTGAAAACCAAACATATTTTACAGTTGGAAAATATTGTTTCCCTACATAGTTTTTCACATCAATGTCGCAATTTGATAACCAGTGTTGTCACATATTATATAATAAATTATATATGGTATCTAGACAACTATAAACTGACTTCGTTAAATTCGATAGCTCAGAATGTCTGTGTCATAATGCACTAACTTTGATGCATGCTGACTATGCCTGACACGTGTATGATAGGCTAACTCGACTAGGGATGGATAAAACAGACCACAAATCAACGCGATTGACTTTTAACATTTAAAGCCAGTGAAAAGTTGATAGTGCAGCCCCTTTCTTCAATCGAGGGTGGGAGAACTATCTTACAACAACCGCGGTGAAAACAAAGTTCCAAATCCAATATCTCGAATGGTCGATGAAGAGAAGTATCAAACTTATTGAAGTAAGTTGGAGGGCAAAGGAAAAACAGACGAGAAACACGGACACCAAAGAGGGAAGAATGGACCTTTGGCACAAGAGTAGTGCGAAGGGGCGATGCAGGAAATTCTTAAAGCACTGTTGGCGGGAGCGAGTGATGTGCGCTCTGATAGGAAGTCACGGATCCAACTACAAGGTCAGTTGGCAGGGGGGCAAGGTGGGAGTCACCCCCTTGCAGGGTTCGGGCCAGTGCCCCGAAACCTAACCGGTACACCGGGGTTTGAAGCCCCTAGATACCAAATGCAGGGGCCGGGTGGGTGGGCTAGTGCGCACACCAGCTGCATCGGTTGGTGGCTGAGCGCAAGGGCGGCCTGGGCGGGCGGCCGTGTGTGCATGGGCGGGCAGCCTCATGGGCGGGTGACTACGTGGGCCGGGGGCAATGCACGGCGGTTGCATGGGTAAGGGGCTGCGCATGGCGGTCGCATGGACGGGTGGCTGAGCGGTGGTTGCGCGTGCAGTGGCGTGCGGCAAAGATACTAGTAGGAAGGTCTCCTCTCGATAGTGGTAGCGACAATGACAGCTAGTAGCGGCAACCTTGGCATCAGAGTGGAGACTAGAGCGAAATTCTCTTAGAAGGAAACTTCAATTTCAAAAGAAAATTCATCAAGTAGTCCTAGACATGGTCGTTCTATTCTGTTCGTTTAAAACAAACAAAAAATTCACACAAACGAACCGCACAAGGGTCTGTTCGTTGTCCTGTTCTCTTTTTAAGCGAATATTAGAACAGATGTTCGAACATGTTGCACAATTCATACAAATTTGCACAATTCGCACAAATTCGCACAATCCGAACAATTCGCACAAACCGAACAAATCCGCACAAACCAAACAATGAATCTCCCCATTCAGTCTGTTGTTGTGAAGATCGAGTCTTTGGAGGTTCTTCAGGTTTCTGATGGCGGCTGGAATCTCCCTAGAGAGGAGATTATTGCTGGCTTCGATGGAGATGAGAGAGGCGGCCGAGGAGATAGGCGCTGGCAGCTCCCCTGATAATTGATTCCTGTTGATAGAGAGCTGCGACAGAGCTTTCGCCCGCCCAATCCCTTCTTTGATCGCTCCATCGATGGCGACATCGATGACGCTCACTATGGGTAGAGCCCAGATTTACGGAGGAATCTCCATGGAGAGCAGATTCTTGCTAACTCAGAATCTGATTAGAGATTCGCAAAAGCCATAGCTCGTCGGAATCTCCCCAGAGAATCTGTTCTCCAGTATGAGAAGCCTGGCCATGGCGCCGTTCTTGCACATCTGCGGAGGAATTGGCCCGGAGAGAAGGTTCGTGGAGACGTTGATGAAGTCGAAATACGCCCACTTGCCCAGATCACAAGGGAGAGCTCCGGAGAGTTGATTACTGTAGAGAGAGAGGTTGATGAGGTTGCGGAAGTTGCCAAGCTCGGGGGGGACTTGCCCGGAGAAGTTGTTCTGGAAGAGCTGAAGCGAGACGAGCTTAGTCAAGTATCTGATCTCGGAGAGATTGCCTTGGAGATTGTTCATGTAGGCGTCCAAGTAGTCGAGATTCAAGAGCTTGCCGAAACCCGGGGAAGCGTTCCCGTGAAAGATTTGTTGTACAGCTCTAGCTGCCATAGCTTCTCAAGATTGCTGATTTCTCGAGGGATCTCGCCGTGGACAAGATTATCCATGAGCTCGAGGATCTCTAGAGCCGTCAGATTCCCGATCCATGGCGGGATTGTACCCTAGATTCTGCAATTGGAGAGGTAGAGAGACTTGAGCTTCATCATGGTTGAGAGCTCCTCGGGGAAGGAGAGGGTGGGGTTGAACGGGTTGTCCCCCAGGCCGAGAGAAGAGAACGACGGCATGGAAAGCAGAGATCGCCATGGAAAATCAACCGTAAACGCGTTGCCGGAGAGATTCAAAGCTTGTAATTTATTTAGAGAAGAGAGGTCAAGGACGACGCCGGAGAGAGAATTTCAGAGAGATTGGGGAATTCGAGATTAACGCAGCTTTCGATCACGCTGCCGATAACCCCATAGACTCCGGTGGAGGATAGATCAAGCTGAGCGAGAGATTGAAGCCTGCAGATGGATTTGAAAGGAACTATTCCAGATACTTTCTGATTACCCAGATGGATTCCGGACATGGATCTTTGATCTTCGCAGGAAACCAAGGAGAACTCGCAGGGGGGGGGGGTTGTCTTCTCGCCAGGATTCGAAACCGGGGACGAAATGAGAGATTCCGAGAGAGATGGAGATAGCGATAGAATGAGAATGAGAGGCTGGGACTCGGGGAGAGGCTGAGGACAAGAAGGAGACTAGGAGTCTGGAACTCTGAGAGTGAGAGCGAGGACGAGAGACTGCGAGTCTGGGGCTCAATGAGAACAAGAACGACGGAGGGAGACCAGCAATTTGGGACTCTGAGAAAGAGAATGAGCGTAAATTTTTTTTCTACAAATATTTTAAAAAATTTGCGCAATTCGCACAAAGCGAACCCCACAGCCATCTGTGCAAAGTTCTGTTCGTTTTCAACATTATTCTGTTCAAAAATCCAAACAGAACGCGCAATTCGCACCAATTCGCACCAACGGAACAGAATGACCAGGTCTAAGTAGTCCATTACATCATTGGCCTATGTATGTGCCTTGGATGAAAGAGAAAACATGAAATAACTGTAAATAAAATTGAAATCTAATTTTAAATAACGCTCCGATCCCTGTTCTGAAGTTGACGCTAGGAACGTGTCATGAGATGGGATGTCTCGTGCGGTTGTGGTGTCACGTCTGGTGGTAGAGCATGGTCCTATGTGCCATCAATTCCCTCAGGGTCACAAGAACTCGACTCCGACGAGTTGGCATTAGGGAGCTCAAGTGGGGTCAGCAGCTCGAGCGAAGATGTGCCATATCCTCTTCTGCAATTCATGAATCTTCCATCAATGCTTTGCCCTGCCAACGAACAAGAAACCTCAACACTGTTCCACCCTTGGTGAAAGTGATTACCTCATCTAGTATGTCCTCGATGTTTTCATGCCAATCGGAAGGTAGTGTTGGGGGAGTGAACAAGTCAAACTCGCACACTAGAAAGGCAATGGGTAGGGAAGGGTCATTGGATGAGACATTTAACCAAATCCAAAACATTGAAAGTGGAGCATATCCCCCGTTTATTTTCCCCTACTCGTTTGAGGATCAGGAACAGCCCCGCACTACGAGCATGAAGCCTTATAGCCCGCACGAGAGAAAATCCATCTGGCCTTACCCTCACCATCACCATATCAGCTTCATTAAGTTCTCATAAATGACGGTGCAAATCTGTTGTCTGTTGATATGATGCATTGCTACTCATGATGCGATGATGAATGTCCTCATGCAAACTTCTAATTTGAGTTTTAAATGACTCACCATCATCGGAGACTCTAGCATGCGGCGACATGGGGATCAATTGTGTAGGTTTACATGGGGAATGACCATACACAATTTCAAAAGGACTCATACTACTGGTACGATTGATGGATAATTGTAGGCAAACTCCGCGTGCAGAATAATACTTTTCCAAGTTTTCAGGTTATCTCCAACCAAAGATCGTAATAGATTGGCTAGACTCCTATTAACAACTTCTGTGTGACTGTCAGTTTGAGAATGGAAAGCAATGGAACTGATGGGGGACCATCGCGACAACCCCGACACGGAACGAACTCAATCACACCAAGCCGCTCGTGCCGACGCTCGCGATCCCGACTTCAAGTATCTGGCATAAAGTCATTCATACGTTTTCCCTTATTATTTGATTGTAATTTATAATTCATTTGAGAATCGGACTATGCCGTTGTATTGGGCCTTGTCCGTTACTTTTTTTCATCGTTGTAATGTTTGTTTAGAGGAGGATTTCGTCTCACGACGGTTTCCTCCTCTAGGAACCGCCACTTGGCATCCATCCTCCATATATAAGGGGTTGGCATGCCCAAGTGAGGCAGGATCTTCTCAAATTTGCAAATTGAATGTTCTTTCTTTCCTTCTTGTTTTAGAGAGAGATACGATAGTTGTAGATTTCAAGATCGTGGAGATCATATTCCATATCGATGACCGCTGATCACGTCGAGATCACTATGTGACACACATCATCACCGCCTGGCCTTTCCCTGCTGTCTCTTGAAGATTCAACCTTCAAAATTCACTTTTCGTGGGGGTTATTCATCAAGAACCTCAAGAAAATCTCTGATGGTCGCTTCTTCTCAAGAACCGTCACTGCGCAAGCAACACCGCCGCGTGTTCGGTGCCACTCTGCACTGTTTGCCGCCACGCAGTACGAGCGCACCTGCCGCGCTCGCGCGTGCAGTATCCCTTGAGCGCTGCCTCCGTTGCGCCCCGTGACGCATGTGTGCACCCCGCCTTCCGTGCACCATGCCTGTCGCCGACACGCCCTTCGCGCACCATGCTGTAGCGCGTTGCGTCCATCGCGCACCTCACCCACCGCGCGCCACGTCAGCCACGCGATGCGCTGTAGCACACCTCGCCCACTACGTGCTTGACCTGGTGCGCGCCGCACCTACCGCGTGCCGCACCCCTCTGTGCACCATACCTGCCGTGTGCCACGCCCTCTATGCGTCATCATTCAGGCGTGTTGCTCTAGCTGATCAACTCTACCCGCGCTCTGCCACACGCCATGCCGTCGTGCCCCGCATCTGCTGAGCTTCATCTCGCTCGCCAGGTTCACCTCGTTTCCCCTATTAATTCAGTATTATTACCTTTTGCAATGCCGTCTCCCGCTATCGTTTCCTCTGCCAATTAGTTGAATTGTCAAATAAGATAGCCACGATCTGTCGAGATGTAGGACAAATCATTGCGATGGAGAACTAGAATTCCCTAATAAAAAAGCGGTGAACTCCCATGGGCCGTAAAATGCCTCTCTCATCGTAGTCATTCTGGTAGATTCTAATGGTCATCGGGAGTCTGTCTCGATCTTTTACCCCTTCGAGGACTTATTGTATCGTTCCCCTTAGTCGGTCGCCCCTCCTATTGCTCAGTATCACATGGTCAAATCTCAAGCTAGGTTTCTTACTCAGAAATGGCGTGTGCCGGCCTCCGTCCTTGGAGCAGAACACTGAGCAGCCTTGATCTCTTGCAGCAGAAGCTTTGCATATTATTTGAGATCGCATAGAAGGGGTTCGAGGAGATGGTGGTGCTAGGCACCGTCAAGGAATAGGGTCCTTGCATTCATATCATAAAGAGTACATCGTCATTGGGGATAACTGCATGGGGGAAGACGAGGGGTGATACAACGAACGAGACGTGGCGCCTTGCGCCGAGGTAATATCGCCACACCACCTCAGGGCCGTTGCTCGACGCGCGTGCCCGCTCTACCGCTACACAAGTGCGCCGAGCCAGGCACCGCACGCCCGCGGGCTTGGGGATCACACACGCCACCCCTACCTTGATGATCACACAAGCCACCAACACCAGTGTCAACACTCTAGCGCGCAGTCTGCGCGACGGCGCCGCATTCAGGGCCCTCGAGCTGGGCGCTATGCGCCCAACACTACCCGTAGGAGCGCTACACGCCCGCTTTGCCGTCTCGGTGCTCTCAGTGTGCCACATGCCTTAGTCTCTTGGCGGGATGTTTCCCTGCCCCGCGCCCTGCACACGCAATGTGGGAGCTGCCCGCGCGGATGCTGCTCGTCACCCCGCAAAACTCTGCGTGCTAGAACTGCGACATGCCGCCTGGCTTCCATATCCCACACCTGCGCGCAACGCTTCCCGCCCCCCCGCACAGTGCTCGGCGCTGGCGGGTGGCGTTGGCGTTGGCGTTGGCGTTGGCGTTGGCGTTGGCGTTGGCGTTGGCGTTGGCGTTGGCGTTGGCGCGTGGTGCTTGGCATTGGCGTGCGGCGTTTGGGGCACTCACACACACACTGTTCAGCCCGCACGCCTAGCACGCGTGGACCATACCTAATTCATCCCACCTTGGGCATGGACGGGCACGTGCATAGTCTGTGGGGTATCACCATGTGCAGTGGCAATGGCCAAAAAGATCAGGTATTTGGGCATCGCTACCCATAATGACTCAATCCTTTAATGTCGTGAGCCAAAATACAACGGACACGGCCTCCCAATAAGCATGCAGGCCTCTAGGCAAGGAATGTCGCCTAGTTTGAGGCCTAACACGCCCCGGCCGCCTGAACTTATCCATGCCTCATCGACACACGCTGCTCGGCTTCATATGCTCATAGTAGGTCCTCGAACTACCATAAGTCTGAGTCTGGTGGCTGATTCTTGTGGTCTGTTCTTCCACTTGATTAGGTACTCAATCTTGTGATAGCAACCGTGACGTCCTCCCCGGGCAATTTATCGCTTGGCGAGGACCGCTTTTGCTTCCTGATCAAAATGCGCCCGCACATTCAGAGCCGCACGCTAGGGCTGGTTCCTCGCGGCATCTTCGGGATTTGGTATATATTTCTTCAGAACCGACACATGGAAGACCGGATGGACAGACAACCGACGGGATGTTGAGTTGGTAGGCAACCCGTCCGATTTTTGCCACCACTTCGAAAGGTTCATCATAGGGGGGTACTAGACCCTTGTGACGCTGTTTTGCTTGCTTCGTCTACAACATCTGCACGTTGGTCTTCAACAAAACCTTGTCTCCCACTTGGAACTCTACGTCCCTTCTGTGCTGGTCAGCGTACTTCTTCATTCTTTGAGCAGCACGCTCTAGTGCCTCACAGGCTTCCTAAATGCGAGCATGATAGTAGCGCGCAAATTAGAAGGCCATAGGGAAACGTCCATTCCCTGATGGTCTACTCGCCCTCGGGAGAGGTTCCAGCGTTCCAGCTGCCTTGGCCTTCTCTATTTTGTCTTGTTGACACACCAGGCATGAACAAACATAGGCTTCTACATCTCGTTCCATTCCTCGCCAGTGATAGCTGTTGGACAGGAGTGTAAACGTCCGGACCTGTCCTGGGTGTCTGGCGTGGGGAGCGTCGTGCGCTTTGTAAAGGAGCCTCCGGTGAACCCACCTGCACGTGGCACATACAGCCTATTCCCATATGCGTATATGATGTCGTCCTCCATCCAGAATCTTCTTGTCTCACCCGCCGCAATGCGCTTCATCAAGCGAACGACTTCTGGATCATCATTCACCGGCAACTTGATTTCATCGAGGATGCTTCCTTGGAGAGCTGAAAGAGCAGCCACAAACACATCTGGTTCTTTGCGACTTAGGGCGTCGGCCACTTGGTTGGTGCGCCCCGGCTTGTACTTCAAGTCGAAGTCGAAGTCCACCAAGAAGTCTTGCCATCTTGCTCGCTTCGGGGTTAGCTTCTTCTGGGCTCGAAGCAGTTGGTGGCTACATTGTTTGTGTAGACCACAAATTTTGTTCCGAGGAGATAGTGGCACCAGACTCTCAGGCAATTACCACCGCTGTCGTCTCCTTCTCGTGTAGTGTGTACCTCCTCTCCGCGTCGTTCAGCTTATAGCTCTCGTAGGCCACGAGGTGTCCATCCTGCATCAAGACACCACCAAGGGCAAAATCAAAAGCATCAATGTGTACCTCATATGGCTTGTTAAACTTGGGCAATCGGACCACCGGCTCGCTGGAGACTGCACTCTTCAGCTTATCAAATGCTCTTTGACACCGGTCTATCCACTACCACTTCACATCCTTTTTCAACAAGTCCGTTAGAGGGGCAGCTAGTAATGAGAAGCCTTTGATAAACTTTTGATAGTAATTTCCCAACTCAAGGAAAGATCTTAGCTGTGGTACTCCCTTCGGCTCTGTCAAATTCTTGATGTCCTTCACCTTCGAGGGATCCATGCGCACACTTCCCTTCCCCACAAGGTGTCCAAGAAACTCAATCTCCTATAAGGTAAACTCACACTTTTTTGGGTTGAGGTAGAGCTGGTGCTCCTTCAACTTGGCCATCACCTTCCTTAGGTGCCTCACATGGTCATCCAAGCTATGGCTATATACAAGAATATCATCCAAGTATACAATGACAAAATCATCGATATAATCCCAAAAAATATTGTTCATCAGGCAACAAAATGTTGCAGGTGCGTTCGTGAGCCCAAAAGCATCACGCAAAATTTGAAGGATCTGTAGCGACTCACGCACGCCGTCTTCGATTCATCTCCCTCCTTGATCCGCACTTGGTGGTACCCGCTCTTCAAGTCCATGTGTGAGAAGTAGCGAGCCTTGCCGAGCCTATCAAACAGCTCTTCACCATTCGGTACAGGATATTTATTTTTCATTGTTACCTTGTTCAACGCTCGGTAGTCCACGCAAAGTCGGAGCGACCCGTCCTTCTTCTCCTGTAAAACACCGGGGCGCCGAAGGGAGCCTTAGACGACCGGATGAGCTTGATCTCTAGCAGGTCTTGGAGCAACTTCCTCAGCTCCTCCAGGTAAGCAGGGGGCATCTTGTAGGGTGCCCCCGTAGGAGGACGTGTACTGGGGAGCAGTTCGATCTCGTGGTCCACATCTTGTTTGGGCGGTAGCTTCGCGAGGAGTTGCACGGGCATCACCCCCGCAAACTCCTGTAGTACATCCACAATTGGCCCTGGTAGTCCACCCGCGATTGCACCGGGGTTGTTGTCATCGTCGTCACCCCAACTAAGTGCCGCCAAACGGGCTGGTGCGCACCCCTGCCTTTCACCCTTTTTCTAGGGTGTCCACCCTCATATGGTGACGAGGAAGGTCTCTTCCTCCTTCCTCAATCCATCCCTAATTTGCATGGCGGACAGGAGAGCTGTGTTCCGCGGCTTCTGGCCCCCTTGGTCACGAAACACGGGGAGATCCCTTTGGGAACAAGATGCCGTGGTACTGGGGGAACACGATAGCACGTGAACCCATTAGAAGGTCGAGACCCAGGACAACCGTGAAGTCATCCATGGGGGACACCATGAAGTTGGTCCGGCCCTCCCACGTTCCCACTTGCAGCAACACCCCCTTGGCCACGGCGACGATGTCTCACGCCTCCTAGTTGACAGCCTTGATCTTCCCCGTACTTGGGGACAGTTTCAAACCAAGCTTCTTAGCTTCTTTCTCCACGAGGACATTGTGTGTCGCCCCCATGTCAACCATGGCCGTGGAGGGCTTGCCGTTGATCAGTACCGAGATGTGCATGAGGTCTAGACCCTCATACTGGACTGGGACGCCCCCCTGTAGTGCCGCTAAGCACGGCAAGGGGTTCAGGGTCACCGTACTGTTTTCTTTGGGAACATCCGGTTGGGCCGGTGGCACGACCATCACATTAACGTTGGTAGCCGCTGCCGTCCCTCTTGGGCAATCCCTCATGAAATGGGGTCCTCCGCAAGCAAAACAAATTAGCTTATTGCCCCCACTGACTAGATTCTGTTTCCACAGTCTTGGGCTCTTGCTCTTGTCTCGGCTCTTACCGTGGCCTTGCTTGAATTTCGTTTTCAGGCCTTGACTGTTTGGTGCTGCTGGTGCCTTGGCGTCCTCTTGGCACGACTTATTCCCTTTCACGGTTCTGTCTCTGCACTGTCTCCTCTCCAGCTCTATCAAGAGCCAGTGGGGAAGGCCCTTGGCGAAGCGGTAGAGCTTGTCCACCTCAGTCATGTAGGTGATCTTCCAGATTATGGACATAAATTGGCCCACATATTCCCTCGGATTGCACGTCATCTTGAGGTTTTCAAGTTCTCCCCTCGCAATCCACAGCGTGTTGAGGCATGAAGCTCTCCTTTATCTCCCTCACAAACTCTTCGTATGTCAGGGGTGGCCAATTTCCACACTCTTCCCTTTGTCGCCACCACGACTTCGCCTCATCTGTGAGGAAGTAGCTAGCCTGTAGTACTTTACTTTCATCCGATAGTTATCTTTTGCCACCATACCAGTCGCAGTCGTATAGAAAATCTGCCACTGCGTCTTCCCGACGAGAACCGTCAAACCGCAGCTCGGGAAGTGAGTGATTCCTTCCGTCGTCGTTGCTGGGGCGATTGCTGGTGCCTTCTTCCAGCTTCTCCATCTAGAGCTTTAGGGTCAGGACCATCTCGGTCAGCTGCCGGATGGTGTCCTCGTGTTGTCTGATTGTTTCTTTGAGGACGTCTTGCCTCTGGCGGGTCTCTGCCCGCAAGTCTCTTACGTCTGACTTCAACTCATCGTAGTTTCTGTCGACATGGGTCTTCAAACCCATCACATTCTTGTGAAGCAGGCGACTAGTCAGCCTCTGCTCTTTCTCCTTTTGTCGTCTCTCTTCATGCAATTGCGCACGAAACACGCAACAGAAGCTTTGCAGATTTCTTAAGATCGCATAGAAGAGGTTAGAGGAGATGCTGCTGCTAGGCACCGTAGGGAATAGTGTCATTGCATTCATATCATAAAAAGTACATCATTGGGGATAATTACATGGGGGAGACGAGGGGTGACACAACGAATGGGACGAGGCCCCTTGCACCGAGGTAATGTCACCACACCGCCTCAGGGCTGTCCCTCCATGCGCGCGCACACTCTATTGCCACACAAGTGCGTCGGGCCGGGCGCTATGCGCCTGTGGGCCTGGCGATCACACACACGACCCCTGCCTTGACGATCACACATGCCACCACCACCAGTGTCAACACTCTAGCACGTAGTCTACGCGTTGCCGCCGCATTCAGCGCCCCCGAGCTGGGCGCCGTGCACCCAGCACTACCTGCAGGAGCGCTACGCGCCCTAATGACGCGTCGCCACCGATCGTCATCGAGCCAGCAGCAGAGGAGCAGCAGGACGTCACCGACCCAGCACACGAGGAGCCGTCACTACCCAGCTCGCCACCGAGACGGATCCAGCCACCACGACGAGCCGCCGCAGCAACACGGGATCCCGAATTCCGTTATACGGCATGACGCAGACGCCGACCACCGGAGCACACCGACACCTTCGGTTATTTTATTCTATAGCTTTTCGCTTTTGTCGTGTTGTCGTGTAGCGAGGGAAGGGCCCATATGAGGAACTCTTCCCCCCCCCCCCGTTTCTATGTTGGGCCTGACAAGCCTGTCTTCCTTATTTCCTTTCCTTATTTCCTTTCCTTTTTTTGTTTTTCTTTTGTTGTTTTTTTGGACTTAAGGAAGGGCCCATCTTCACCCATATATAAGGGGAAGAGGTGGGCGCTTCCCCTCACGCTTGACCTAATTGAGAAATTCACGTTGAAAGAAACAAACGTCAGGTCGTGGAGAAGAAGAGAAGAAAGACAAAGAAGAAGAAAGGAAGAAGAGAAGGAGAAGAGAAGGGGAAGGAAGGAGACCACCGCTGCGCCGCCTCGCTCGAGTCACGTCGCCACAGTCCGCGACCGCCTCCGCGTCGCGCCGATAAGGCCACCGCGGCGCCGCTCCTCTGCCCGGGCGCGCCACCGAGCTCGCGGCCGTCCACCGCGTCCGTGCCGCTACCGAGCCGCCGCGCCTCTGAGCCTCGCGGCTCGCTCGGCGCGCCGCCGACCGCCCTCTTTGCCGAGTCGCGCGGCGCCTCCGCGCCGCGCTGCCAGCGCCGTTGCGCCGCCCGCTGCTCGAGCCGTGCCGTCGTCGCGCGCCGCGCAGCCGCCTTCGCGCCGCGCCGCTAGAACGCCGCTGCGCCGCCCGTTCGAGCGCGCTGATGCCGCGCCAGCGCCGCCAGTCGCGCCGCGCCGCTGCCGATCAGCCGCACCGCCTCAGCCCGCGCTGCCGCGCGGTCGCCTACGCGACCAGCAGGGCCACCAGCTACGCGACTGGTCGTGCCGCTGCCGTGTGCCTGCCCGACCGCCGCCGCCGAGCCACGCCGCGTGTGCTGCCGCCATTCCTGCTGTCGCGCGAGCGCCGTGCGTGCTGCCACACTGCTCGAGTCGACAGTGAGTGCGACCTGCTCGACCGGCACGCCGCAAGCACGACTGCCGGGTCTGCCGTGAGCTTGCACCGTGAGTCCGCATCGATCGTCACCGCCGAGCTGCGCCGCGCACGCCGCCCCTGCTCTTGCTGCTGCACTGCTGCTACTGCGCCCGGTCGCCTCCCCTTGTCACGTGCTCGTGATTGGCATACTCCCTCACCATTGGCTCCTCTCGTGGAAGCTCCTACTCGAGTCAACCGTCGCCCCGCGACGTAGGTACTTTGCTACCCTCGCTTCGGTCCTTATTTCTTACAGTACTCTTTCGTATTGCCTCCACCGCGCTCGGGTTAGATAGGTGAGTGAGACAGATTGAGAGAACGACGAAACAAAGACGAGCGTCTTACCTGTCCGGTACGAGTCGGGACGCCCCGACGCGTGTGAGCATTCCAGTGGGAGTTATCCCATTCGACGGCGTGCGCGCCCTCGACCCACCTCGGACGACTTGGAGGGCTGGTTCGACCCAGCTTGGCGACCCCGTCCCCGCTCCGGGTTGGCTCTCATAGCTTGTCGGCGCATTGCACGTACCAAAGTAGGACCATCATCCTCGTTATCGTCATACATACATTCCTGTTCTCCGCATATCCATCGGTTGACGTCGCGGACGTGAACCGATTAGTTAGTGATACGACACCGAGTTCCTACCCTCGGTGACGGTCGGACGCCGTTGAGACGACGTCCGGCATCACGCCCGCTGTGCCACATGGCACTCTCAGTGTGCCACATGCCTTAGTCTCTTGGTGGGATCTCTCCCGGCCCCCCCCGCACACGCAATGCGCGCGCAGCACTACGGCACCCCACCCGACTTGCGCGTCCCGCACCCGCGGGCAGTGCTTCCCGCCCCTGCGCATAGCGCTCGTCGCTGGCGGGTGGCGTTGGCATTGGCACGTGGCGCTTGGCATTAGCGCGCGGCATGGGCCCGTGCGCGCACACACCGTTCAACCCACACACGCAGCACACGCGGACCGTACCTGATCCATACTGCCTTGGGCATGGACGGGCACGTGCACATTCTGCGGTGTATCACCATGTACACTGACAATGGCCTAAAAGATCAGGTATTTGGGCATCGCTACCCATAATGACTCAATCCTTTAATGTCGTGAGCCGAAATACAATGGACAGGCCCTCCCAATAAGCATGCAGACCTCTGGGCAGGGAATGCCGCTAGGTAGGGGCCTAACACTCAGTTAGAGTCAGTTTAAACTTGCATATCTGATTGACAACATTACCAAATTATTTGTATCGTTGTGACGTAGTACGTGCTGCTGATCCCGACATCCCATGTATTACATCACGAACACTTGAGTTTAGTCCCTAAAAGATGCCAAAGAGTTTTCCAAAACTAACTAGTGAAGCGTGCATCTCTATCAGATACTATACTCTTTTGAAGACCATGGAGATGAACAACTTTGTTAAAAAATAGTTGGGCAACATGCGAACCGTCACAAATTTTGGAGCATAGAATGAAATGGGCCATTTTAGAAAAAATGAATTAAAACTACCATGATGGAATCATGATGCATAAGAGTGAAGGGAAGCCTCAAAACAAAGTTGATGCTCACGTCATCCCACGGTCTGTGAGGGATGGGGAGAGGAGTATAGAGATCTGTATTTAGTTTCGCTTGTTTGGCTAATGCACACACTAGACATTGAGATTTATTTGCCACATCCCATTTCAATGAACGCCAAAAGAATTGATGTTCAACCAGTGCGATAGTTTTATATTGGCCAAAGTGACCACTTAGGCCTCCAGCGTGTATTTCCCAAACAATAAAATCTCTACGAGATGTCTGTGGATGCGTAAGCAATGATCATAAAAAAGAATCCATTTTCAATAACATAATATTTGGTCTTAGGAGTAGGACCTTCCCCTAAGGAATAGATGATAGATGAAAAATCAGGGCAATCTACGTAATAATCTTTCAATTGTTCAAAACCGATCACCTCGATCTTCATAACATTTAACAGATGGGTTCGCTTGTTCAATGCATCTGCAACTCGATTCTCGATTCCTCTTTTATGTTTTAGGACAAAGGTATATGACTGGATGTACTCAACCCATCGACCATGCCTAGAAATTAACTTTTGTTGTGAATGAAGATACTTAAATGCCTCGTGATCAGAATAAAGAACGAATTCCTTTAAAAGCAAATAGAGGCGCTAGTGACATAGAGATTGAAGAATAGCATAAAATATCTTATCATAGATAGAATATTTGAGCTTGGCATCATTCAACTTCTCACAAAAAAATGCAATGGAATGGTTTTCTTGAATTAAAATGCCACGATACCCAAACCAGATGCGTCACATACAACTTTATAGACTTTACCGAAATCTGGTAAGCGGAGGATAGGTGCTTGAATAATTTTAACCTTTATTTCTTCAAATGATTTCCCAGCCAAAGTAGTCCACTTAAAATGGCTACACTTTAAGCATTCGGCCATTGGAGCCATAATAGTACTAAAGTCTGGAATAAAGCGACGATAGAAGGTAGCTAAACCATGGAAACTACAAATATCATGGACACTTCTAGGAGTAGGCTGTTGGGTTATGGCATCTATTTTATCAAGGTCTACTGAAACACCTTGTGCAGATAAGAAAAATCCAAGGAATGAGACATGATCAAAAAGGAATGAACATTTCTTAGGATGAGCATATAACTGTTTGGCCCTTAAAAATTCACATACTCGGTGTAGGTGATGGATATGATCATTCCTAGATTTGCTTTCAATTACTACATCATCAAAGTAAACCACAACAAACTCTCCAATGAATGGTCTAAGGACATGGTTCGTTAGTCGTTGAAAAGTACTAGGAGCATTCGACAATCCAAAAGGCATGACCTTCCACTCATATAAGCCATCCTTAATTTTAAAAACAGTTTTCCATTCATCTCTATGACCAATTCTGACTTGATGATGACTACTCTTTAGATCAATTTTCAAAAAAAATCAGTGAACCAGCCATCATATCAAACATATCATCAATGCGAGGGGTTGGAAATCTGTACTTAACGGGGATCTTATTAATAGTTCGACTATCAATACACATGCGCCACGTCCCATCCTTTTTAGGAGCCAAAAGGGCAGAGACTAAGGCTTTCTTGAATGAATCCGTTGTCCAACAGTTCTTCAACTTACCGATGAAGCTCCTTATATTGTGTGGGATCCATACGATACTGAAGAAGTTTCGGCAAAGTTGAGCCGAGAATCAAATCGATGGCATGCTGAATATCACCCATAGGTGGAAGGGTGTTAGATCCTCAGGGAAAACACACTCAAATTCAGCTAGTAATTTAGAAATCTACGGTGTTGGAGGAGTGGAATTGTCTATAGAACGATCAGGAATCATGGCTAGACAAACAGACAGCTCACTATCTAACTCCTTTTGAAATTGATGCCCTTGAGAAGACATAAACCTAATGATGTAGATTTTGATGTAGGAATCTTAGGAGTTTGGGTATAAGGATGCCATATAATCTTTTTGCCATTGTAAATGAATGAGCAAGTGTTACTCCTAACATAAATATGTACATTTTTTTCCATAGGGCCACGGACAGCCTAAGATAATGCTCTTGATCTTCATGGGTAACACGTCACACAAAGCCTTTTCCTCGTATGATTGTACCTCAAGGGGAATGAGTGACGTAGGACGACTGTGGGATGGACGATTTAGGGCGGATGACAAGGCTATGGGTAGGAATGGGTAAGGGATAAAACAATCCACAGAAATCACGGTCGATTCTCGGACTTAAAACCGATGAAATCTGGTGGTGCAGCTCCGACCCTTATCGAGGGCGGGAGTACTGTCTTCCCCCACCGCGATGATGCCTAAGCACCGAAATCAATACCTCGAATTCACGTCGCGAAGAAACACTCGAGAAAAGGAGAGAAGAAGAGGAAATCCAAGTCTAATTCTGACGGCGGTGGAAACTTCCCGAGAAAATACTGAGCGGAGAACACGCCGACACCACAGGGTTCAGGTATACCTCAGCACCGTAGTGCGTGTAAAGGCTGCAGGTAATTCTGCTCGTGGCAACGAAGGCGGCGTGATACTGGAACGGGCACTCCGGGCGTTGTCCGGCCCTGGTTGACGTTATGAAGCGGGGACGCCGGGTCGGGCGCGATGAACTCCCGCGCGCGCGAGTGCGCTGAGCGCGCGAGCGCCGCGAGCGCCTGCGCCGCGCACGGGCGGAGTGCGCGAGTGCGCGAGTGCGGCGGAGCGCACCCAGCGCGCGCTGCTGAGGCGCCGCCGGACGGCGCGCAGCGCCGCGCGACCGCGGCGTGCGGAGGCGCACGGTGGCGCGCGGGGATGGCACGCGGTGGCATGCGGTCGCGGCGTGTGACCGCGCGGCTGCGCGCGGCGGTGATGACGACGGCGGCGGTGGCGGCGGCGGCGACGACGGTGATGACGACGACGACGGTGATGACAACGACGACGGCGACGACGGGGAAGGCTAGGGCAAGATGAGGGGTAGGGCAATCCTCCAAGAAGAGTTAGAAAGAAAACTCAATTCTTGAATTATGATTGCCTCCTGAGTTCTTGAAACAAATGACCTTATATAGGCCTTGGAGGAAAGAGAAAATAACTAGAAAATAAGACACGCAAGGGAAAACGTGCATCACGTCACGCCAAAGGGCAGTTGTGGATCTGCCTTTGGCGTCATGTCATGACGCGCGTGGAGACGTGCGCGGGTGGTGACGTGGCGGACGACGGTTGTGGCGTGTTGACTTCTTCGTTGACTCCGGTTGACCGAGGTGGGTTGACTTCTGTTGACTTCATCTTTGGATCCGTAACGTCTGTGTTGACCCCGACTGCCTGCGGTGACGTGTCCCGGGCTGATGCATTGGCGTCCTCGCCATCAATGAGACATAATAGAGATGATTGGTTGTTCACAGGGATTTATGTAGCATCGATCTATGAGACATAATAGGGATGAAGATGATCAATCAGAGGTAATTCCAAATGTGATGTCCTGGCATCTAAAACAACGTTGATACAAGTACCGCTAGAAATAACTGTCTTACACATCTTATCACCAATCTTATTGTAAGTATAAAATATGGATCTCAATGCAGATTCATCAATAGAAGGTTGGGTAAGCGTGCAGCGAACGATTCCCCAAGCAGAAGTAGATGGATCAAATTGAGGAAGAGATGGGTTGATCCTCGATGGTAGGTTCAAGTTTAGAGTTTTCATTTCCAATGTGTAATGTTCTTGGTGGACACAGGGATACTCTATGGGCGCGTCCTTGGCATTTGAAGCATGTCATGCCAGACGGGCCAACATGTGCTGGAGTGGGATGAGTGAAGGCTCTTGCAGTAGAGTCGAGAGACGATGAGCTACAAGCGTTGGTAGGTAAAGGGATGGACGATTGAGGTGTAGGAGCAGGAACACGTTGATCAGTGGAGGAATGATTTGGTGTGGGTACAGGTGCTGGAAGAGCTGGAGTTGGATTGCTTGAAGAAGATCTGTTAGGATATGAGGGATATGTGCGGTCGCTTAGAGAGGGACGACCGCGAACGACAGGACTATTGTAAAGGGTTGGGCAAAGTTCTAGATCTTTGACTATTTGGTAGGCTTGCTTAAGTGTAGCAGCCTTTCAAAGAAGCACCTCTATTTCAAGATAGGGATTAAGTACGGGTCAAAAATGGGAGGTAACCACTCGAGGATTTTCTTCTACCCTGCACCTCATGTAAAATTACTCAAATTGTGTGATATATTTGGACACCAAGTGTCTACCATGTTGTAATTTGTGCCACTGATCTAGAGCATTATCCAACTAGGTAAAATGAACGTATATCTCTCAAAGCTTATCCTTCATTTGTGCCTAGGTCTCTATAGGTTCATCTCGTCGGTTATAAGTAGAAAATTCCAGTTTTTCCCTTAAACTCTTTGCTCCACCACTCAATCTCGTCTCTGCATATTGGACCTTTTGCCACTCAAACATATCATACCATTTGAAATAACTATTTAATTTTTACTCCCAATCAAGGTACTCCTTCGGGTCTCTAGATCCCTCATAGTATGGAACATGGACCTTGACACTCTTTTGGATTTGTTGCCATCAGTTGTCCTGATCTAGAGGATGATGATCTCAAATTTGTACTTTATCCTTAGGTGGATAGGGATTGTTTTGTTCAAGCGATTCCCATTCCAACCTCGGCATCTATCCTTAGGTGGGTAGGGGTCATTCCGAGGTGGATGATTTGATGTAATACATAGTGGGCCGGGATCGAACAACACGTGTTACACCATAGGGAAACGACACACGATTATGCCTTAGACGTGATGATGCAAATTTTAAGAATTAACAACAAGTACGAAGAAGAGCTATAAAATCAAAGGATTGATTAAATCGACAAAGTTCAATTAAGTCAAAATCGACTTCCCAATGTCCCTTTGGACAAATTAGATGCGTTAAGATGAGGGGTAGATTCAATTACCTGTCGGCATCCAATTCTCCTTAGTAAACGAGTAATGTTTTACCACAAAAAAAAAAACCTATCTCCCAGTAAATTGAGTTATGTTCAATTCAACAAGGTGCTTCCTATCTCTTGTGGCACGGAGTGTAATTCGAGAGTACTGTAAGTAAAATAATGAACTGCGGCGATATAAAGACAGTAGAACCTGATGGGTATGATGCATGTCAGCTTTTCATAGCAGGGCAGTACGCGCCAACCTGATCATGGGCAGTGCGTCAACAAAGCAAAGTGTGTGACCAGGGTAGAGGCCTGGACAATGTGTAGCAAAGGGCGCCAAAGAGCAATGCCGCGCGTTCATGTTTACTACAAGGTGTGCGGCCAATCGGCAGTAGGCGCGCGCGCGCAGCAGAGAGTGCGCATTCTACTGAGTGGTGCGCGATTAACTTGGACGCAGCAAGAATTGGCCGAAAGAGGGGCATGCACGGTCACTAGTCAGGGTGGATGGGTGCTTGCGGGCGACAGGTGCAAACGTGTGAAGGAGGCATGAGGGATAAGCTAGGTAATGCGCGCACAGCACAAGAATGCAGGGAGCAATGGCTGCAAAAGAGAGAAGGCGCGTAGGGTAGAACTAGAGCCGGTGTGGAGTTTTTTGATACAAGAATCTTTGGGAACGGCGAGCCGAGGCATTGGTGAAGCAGCAGCTAGGTGTCAAGGCCGATGACGTCCAAGTCTTGACGATGATCAGCTGGCCATGAGGGCAACGAGGCAGAACGAACAACAACAACATCTCCAAGTAGATCCAAGAACGTGTTTCTTGAACGTATTCTTGCGGCAAATGAACAATCAAGAAATGGGATCTCTTGTTAGAAGATGGTAACGAACGGCAACTATATGGGGCAAAGGTGGCTCCACGAACCCGGATGTGGAGATGAGGCCACGTTCTACCAGGAACCAGCTAGGGGCTATTTAAGATGAAAACAAGAGAAAGAAACTAAACTCAAACCAGAGAAAGAAATTGAATCTTGAAGAGTCCTCTTGGGCATGCGGGCCTTTATATAGGATCGAAGGCATGCCCAATTGGCCATAACTGGAGGAAACCATCTCGAGGCGAGCGGCTCTCTCAAAACAACGGAAACAAACGGTTTGAAAAGGAAGAGGCCAAAAACACGATAGGCCCTATCATGATGCTGGACGGACGTCGTCGACGTCGTGCGGTGGGTGCGTGCGTCCGTTCGTCCGGTTCAGGGACGATCATCTTGGATGGCACGTCCCCTTTTGGTGGGTGTCCCAGAAAGGTCCTGCGCGGGTCCTCAATTTGTTGGGGACGAAGGGTGCTTCTATCTTCACGTGGTCGACTCTCCACGGGTAATCGTCGAGGCGCTAGTGGGCCCGACTACTGGTGGGCGGGGCGGTTCAGCCGGCCGGATGAGGAAGACAGCGGCGGACAGTTCAGCGGCAACGGACGTCCCGATGTCAATAGCGAGCGACGGCGGCGTTGAGCGACAGCGGCGGCATCGAGCGGTGGCAGCGAGCAGCGGCGGCATCGAGCGGCGGCAGTGGCGGCAATGTCGAGTGGCGGCGGTAGCGGCGTCGAGCCGCAGCGGCGGCGGCGATGGCGGCGACAGCGGCGGCGGCGGCGGCGAAGGTGGCGGCAGCCGGGCGATAGCGGCGAAGAGGTGACACCAGCGGCCCGGGCGGCGGAGGCGGCGGAGGCGGCGGAGGTGGCGTGGCGGCCAGAGGCGGCGGCGGTCAGGGGCGGCGGCGGCGGCCGGAGGCAGCAACAACGGTGGGGTCGAGCTGGGCCGTGGCTGGGCTGCAGTTTGGGCCGCGGTGATGGGCCGGCACGGGGCTGCGGAGATGGGCCGCGGCACTGGGCCGTAGTGATGGGCCAGTCGCGGCCCCATAACGAAGGCCCACAGGGGCTTGGGCTGACGTGACACCCTCGGAAAGAGCGCACGACATCCAAAGGAGCGGCGCCTCGACACACGGGCCGGGCGGCTAGGCGAACTGGTGCCTCGGGGCACGGTCACAAGGGCTGGGCGTGGTGGGCCTGACCGGCTTGATCCGGCCCATTAGGCCGATTGGCCCATTGGGCCGGTCGGCTCAGCCTGGGTGCACAATGGCGCGGCCTGGCTAAGCGACTAGGCGCGGCAAGGCGTGGCTGGGCGCGGCGAGGGGCGGCGCGGCGGGGCGCAGCGTGGTAGGGCACGGTGCAGCTAGGCACCGCGTGGCTAGGCGCGGCGGCGCGGGGCGCGGATGCCTCGGGCTTGGCGGCAAAGGGGTGCGGCCATCCGGGAGCGGAGGCTCATGGCGCGGCGGCGTGCGGGTGGTGCGGGCGGCGCGGGCAGCACGGGCGGCGCGCGGGGCTCGGGATGCGTAGGCGGCGCACGGGTGGCGCGGGGCGCGCGCAGACGACGCGCGAAGGGGCGCGCGGAGCGGCCGGAAGGTGCCGGCGGGGGCGGGGCCGCCTTCTTCTACGGTTTCTCTAACCCTCTCTTCTTGTTTCAAAAATTGTTTTCTCAAAAGGAAAAGTCTCTCCATTCTATTACATTGGGGTCTTTATATAGGACCCATGAGAAAATACAAGGGAATAACCCTAACCTAAAATATGAAAGTTTTATCCTAAACCTAAGGAAAAAACGTAGATAGCTTGAGGGCTTCGCCATCATGTCCACAGTGTGAGAGGAAATTACAATCGAAGAAAAACACAGTAAAATGTGACATGTGCGGTTGAGTTGTCAACTAGAGTACTTGAACGATGAGTCGCGGGCGTCGGCTCGAGTGGCTCGGTAAGGCTATTGACGTCATTCCGTGCTGATGGTGAGATGGTCCCCCATCATCGTCCCCAGGTGGGAGGAACTCTGCTCTAACGAGTTGATGTCGATGACGTCTTCAATTGGTTGCACTAGCTTCGATGGCAGTCGTTGCAGTTTAGCTTCTGAGATCCATGCGTATTCTGAAGTTGATATGCCATGCCAATGAACAATAAATCTGCGGTCCAATCTTACTGCTGCAGACTCAATTATTTCGTACTGTAGTGTCTCAATATTTTTTTCGCCATCATAGGTTTTGAATGGAATGGTGGTGACAAGCGTGTAAGATTCTCACTTCTAGTTAAGCTCTAAGGGCTTGAGGCTTATCGACAGGTCTTGTGGATTGGTAGCTCACTAAGTCGCTTACGTTGAAGGTAAGACAAATTCCCCACTCTGGAGGAATGCTCACCTCATAGGCATTGCTCACCTCATAGGCATTTTCAACGATCACCCAAGCAATCAAAAAAGGCCCAGCGCTATGAGGGTGTAATTTCGTAGCAACACTAGGAGAGTATTCATTAGGCTGTAATCAGATCATGACCTGATCTCCCTCTGTCATTAATCAGCTAGTCCTTTGTACTTGTCATTTTGCAATGCAATGCAAGGATGAATGTTGTGATGCATATTCTTAATATGCAGTGCAAAATCTAACCCATTGCTCTGAAATTCTAGTATGCTCGTTTAGTGGCATTAGGTCTAGGGGTCGGTAGGGTAATGGCCATAGATGATCTTGAATGGGATCTTGTCGGTAGTATGGTTGATTGAGGAATTATAGGCAAATTTGGCTCAGGGCAACACAAGATCCCAAGAGCTAGTGTTCTCTCCGACGATTGACTGTAATAAGTTGCCAAGACTACGGTTGATAGCTTCGGTCTGACCATCCGTTTGGGGATGGTAGGTAGTGGAAAATTTTAATTGGCTTCCCATGAGGACCCACAGCATTATCCAGAAATAGCTCGTAAATCACACATCGCGATCCGAGACTATGGTTTTTGGTACTCCATCTAGTTTGACAATATTGTCAAAGAAGAGTCGCATAATGCGGGAGGCTTTCGAAGTTTAAGAGCAAGGCACGAAATGTGCCGTTTTAGAAAATCTATCAATGACGACCATGACCAAATCATGTCGTCGCGTGGTCGTAGGGAGTCCTAGGAAAAAATCGATACTAATATCATCCCCGGGTCTACTAGGTACTGGGAGTTGCATGTACAAGTTGGAGTTCTGCTTCGTCATCTTGGCTCGTGAGCACGTAAGGCAGCGTGATATGACCTTGCCAACATCTCTTTTGAGAGAGGGCCAATAGAATTGATACTCTACAGCCTGAATAGGCTTGTTGACGCCAAAATGACCACTAAGGCCTCCAGCGTGAGTCTCCCAAATGAGAAAATCGCATAGTGATGTCCGTGGGATGCATAACCTCTTTCCATATAAGAGGTAACCATCTAACATGTATTAATCTCAAAATGCTGAGCTTGTTCTATCTTTCACAGCATGCATAATGGGGCCAAAATCTGGACAGTCATCGTAATTGGCCTTAACTTTCTCGAAACCCACTACCTGGGTCTGCATCATGTTTAGAACTAATGGCCGCCTACTCAAGGCATCGGCCATGGCGTTATGTTTTCCTTTTTTATGGTGGCATACAAATGTGTAATCTTGGAGATACGCTATCCATCGGGCATGATGATCACTGACCTTCCACTGATCATGTAAGTGCCATAGAGCACTATGGCACGAATATAGGATGAAGTCTTGCAAAAGGAGATAATGCCTCCAACGTTGTAACGCTTGGATTGGAGCATAAAATTCACAATCGTAGTTGTCTTATTTCCGGCGCATCTCGTTTAACTTTTCGTTAAAGTACTCAATTGGATGTCCTTAATGAGAGAGGACTCCTCCAATGCCTACTCCTAAGGCATCACAGGTGACTTCGAACACCTTGCCAAAGTCATGGAGTTTTAAGACTCGTGATTTGGTCATCAGCTTCTTTACTAGTTCAAAGGCTTTGTCGGCTGCCGGGGTCCATTTGAACTTCTCCTTGCGCAATTGATCAGTGATAGGGGCAGTAACCCTGCTGAATCCTGGCACGAATCTACGATAGAAAGTGGCTAATCCCATAAAACCCCGGACGTCATGCACGTCCTTTAATTTTGGCCAGGAGGTGATGGCCTCTATCATAGCTGAGTCGACAGATACTCCGTTAGCCAATAGGATGAACCTGTGCAATGATACCTTCAAAGTAAAGAAATTACACTTCTTCGGGTGAGCAAAGAGCTTTTCCTGTCGGAGTGCAAAGCACACATCTCAAAGGTACTGCATATGGTCATCTCTGCTAGTGTTGTAAATAAGTATGTCGTTAAAATAGACGATGACAAATTTCCCTATGAATGGGCATAGTACCTCATTCATCAATCTTTCAAAGGTGCTTAAGGCGTTAATTAGCCCAAACGCCATCACATTCCACTCGAATAGACCGTCTTTTATCTTGAAGATGGTTTTCCATTCATCACAAGGGCGGATCCTTAATGATATCCACTCTTCAGGTCAATTTTCAAGAAAATCGTGGCTCCTGCCATTTCGTCGAAGAGGTCTTGAACTCGAGATATCGGAAATCAGTATTTCATGGTGATCTTGTTGATTGCTCTCGAGCCGCAGCACCTTTGCCAAGTTCTGTCTTTCTTTGGCGCTAGAAGTGCCGGTACGGCACAAGGACCGAGGCTTTCTTGGATTAGTCCTTTGGATAAAAGTTCTTTGACCTGTCCATGAAGCTCGAATTGTACTTCACTAGATCCATTCAATAGTGCGGTAAAGTCGCAAGGGATGCTCCTAATAATAAATCTATTTCATGATGTATGTCACGCAACGGGGGCAATTCATTGGGTAGTTCCTCTAGGAACACTTCCTTGAATTTTTCTACTAACTGAGCAACCTTCGGGGTCGTGTTATCAGGCTCAAGTTCCTTAGTGGAAACGGCTAGTGTTAGCGCAAAATAGACAAGTGTACTCACTTTGTCTTCATCCAACTACCGCGAAATATGTATCCATTCGTAATTAGAGTGTTTTGGGGTTGCTGGGTAGGAGTCGGTGTGGGCAATGCAGGCGGGTTCATTCGTTTGGTCGACAGGTTTCATATTAATTGTTCACCTACATAAATGAAAGTGCAGGTGTTGGCCTGCCCAAAAATTTGGATGTCATGGTCGAATAACCACCATCATCCTAGGATGATGCTACCAATTTTCATTGGTAGTACGTCACACAACACCTTTTCATCATAAGTGCTCATCTTAAGGGGGGCGTAGCACTGTGATCTAACAGGTAGGGTGATGAACCAATTATATGTCATGTATGTATACATATTTTAAGGGCATTTTGGGATAAATTCATGTGTATTTAGCTCTATTTCATGAAATATTGCATGTCATGCACTAAATCGAACAAATGATGAAAATGATGCATTTTAATATAAAAAGATACGCATATTTTACAAATTAAATATTTCATTAGCTAAAACATCCATTTAATACACATTTAATCGTCTCATGTTCTATTTAGTATCTTTTCTATGAAATCGCAGGAGAAAAATCTGGATTTGATTTGCAGGAAGAGATGGAGAAATTTCATTTTGAAAGAAAATATAAAAATAAAAGAAAAGAAATTGTTCTTTTGGGCCGGAGGGAGCAACCAAGGCTGGGCCTCAAGCCAGTAGCTAGGCCAGAAAGCGCATAGCGCTCAAGCCAGCCCAGCCGGCCGGCGAAGCCCATCACAAGGGAGCTCTCCACGGAGCCTGCCTGCACAAGGCGGCCCACAATCGAGCCCGCGCAGGTCCAATATGCGATCGCACTAGAGAGGTAAGCCATTTATTTTAATTCGAAAGACTGGAAGCATCGAGATTTGAATACAGTTTAATATTTTTAAAACTTTTAATATGGGATTACGAAATCCCATTCCTTTTAAGTTAAATGGCATTGGGCTGGGCTTTAAAAATTTTTTTAAAAAAAAACCGACCAATAATACCGGGCTTCGAGCCGATCCGGCCCTAAGCCCGTATTCTTTCAGGCTTTCTTAAGTAAATGGACATGATCTTATCTGTCTGATCTTCTTTAAGAAGATCGAACGGTGGGGATCTATCCCGTTTATTTAACAATTGTTTTCTATTTCTTTTAGGTTGACGAAGCGCGGAACCTGGCAGCGTGGCCGAATAGGAGATCGGGGTCATGATGAGGCAGCTGACGAGTCAGCTGACGGGGTCCGCTGACGGGGCAGGGACTCAGGTACACCGTAAGAGCGGGTCCACGGCTGCGATTTAATCGCAGCCGTTGGACGTCTTAAAGGGGAAATCGAATGGCCAGGGGCATTTCCGTCCACCTCCGCCCCTAGCCGTCGACTCCGCCCGCCTGAGGCAGTTCTCGGCCAGCAAGGGGGGACCAGGAGTGATCCTACGGCCCGAGAGAGTTCCCAGGGCCATTCTCCTCCATCTGACGGCCCATGGAACTCCTCCCTGGCCATTAAAAGGGGCTGAGAGCCCCGAATTTGAACCACCTTTCGACCTTAAGCCCTTTGCGGCGGCGGAGATCCCTTCTGCGTTTGGAAGCAGGGTGCGGCGTCGTGACAGCGCAGGCGGCTGTGGACAGCGTGGGAGGAGCCAAGGAAGCCTTGAAGAAGCTTGGATTCACACCTGGACGGAGGAGAAGACCGAGAGAGACCTTAAACCGAAACTCGGCAGTGGCAATCGGCGCCACCCATCTCGTCTTCAAATCAGGGCGATTCAGGTCGATTTGAGTTATCGCTTGGCTAATTCACATGTTTTCATATTAATCTAGACACATAAATCCTCGAGCAATAGGAATCGTGACCGTGATTTTGTTAATTTCCATTCGAAGACTCTTTCTAGCATTTCATCGAACACCTAGTGTGTTCGATGAGCAACATTTGATTTACCTAAGTTCTACATCCTTCAATCTTATAAAAAATTCAATATATATATATATATCTACGTCTCTTTCAGGCATTCTGTCGAACACCTTGCGGTCGTTCGACAAAAATATCTCTATTAAACAAAACACAATAAAAAATCTACTCCTATCCACTAGCGACCCTCATTCAGGCATTTTGTCAAACACTCGCTGGTCGTTCGACGAAAAGCCATCTTATGGTCGATTTCTCCTTGACTAAACTATATAAAACTTATAAAAAAACTATAGAAACTTAACATAAATACATATATAATCCTCTCTCGACCATCTTTTGGGAATTTGGTTGAACACCCACCTGGTGTTCGACTAAATCCTTCTATATCTTATTAAACCTATCATATAAAAATCTATAAAAATGTATTCTACCACCTTCTTAACTTAGTAATATTTCTCTTCACTTCTACCTACTTACCAAAATCCTTATCATATTATAGTTAGATACTCCTATATAAGTCCTTGCTTCTAACTTCTTACTACTAAGTAATCTTATTAAGTACTCTATATTTCTTTACTACTTACATTACCCCTATTCTTAAATATAATATCTAACTATTCACCTCCTTACTATTCTTAATATCTCTAGTACATATATATATACATAACCAAATATTTTTCTCTTCTCTTATATCCTTATTAAACTAATATTCTCTATACTTTCTTATTACTTATCTCTTCTCATCCTTATTAGATTTAGTATTATCATTATATGTTAGTAAAGATAACTCGACTATCAAATTTAACCTAAAGGCCAGTCCCTGTGGAGACGACCTTACTCTCATCTATACGTCTTTGAGTAAGTTTCAACTTTTTATAAATTTTATTTGATCGAAGGAAAATCAATTGCAACGACAATTAAAATTTTACTAACGCAATTTGCCTTCGTCATAGGGTTGAAGCGTCTATCCAAGAGACGTTATAAGGGTTGGGTGTAGTATGAGTGTTAGACCTATCGTAGTGGCGGTCTCTTCGAATACTGCATTTATGCAACTGCCACTGTCAACTATTAACTTGAATGTATGTTCTCCAATTTTGACGTACAAATAAAAAATAGAATTGCGTTAAACCGAGTCATTGTGATTTTGTCCTATAGAATTCATTGGAGGTGGTAGAATGACCTCAAAAATAGGGTTATGGGACCTTGATTTAACCCGGTGGGGGTGGTCGATTGTCGAGACTGAGTGGACCCAGTCGGAGGGGTCGTAAATGCTACTGTGGTGTTTGGAGCTAGAGCTCGTCTACGAGCTGTCCGAGTTGCGCTCAAGTTGTCAGTTTCTGCTATGCTTCATTGGATCCACAAATTCACTATGGGTGGTTCTGGTGCGGGTACTAGCGGAGTAATTTAGATATATCCTAAGGGTTCGTCATACCCTTCTTCTTTGGAAGTTCTCCCTGAAACTCCTCAACCCCCAAATCGTCTTTCGGTACGGGTTCTACTGGGTTCCCATGATTGTCCATGTGCAGAAGAGATGGACATTCTGTTCGGCGATGTCCAAAGCGCTTGCATTTGAAGCATTGCATGGGTTCTCGGGTAGTGACAAGAGCTCGGGCCGTGGATACTATCGATGAGGCAGTTGGTGCCATAATCATCGTTGTAGCCGGCGGCGGAGTAACACTGGGGACGGTAATAGTTCCCTTCGTCCATCTCGTGTTACTCACTATTTTAGAAGCAGTGGCTGTAGTGTTGTTGACGGTTACTGTCAGAGTGACAACCGCTGATGGTGGATTAAGGTCACCTATGGAGTACTCGTTACTCTCGACCAAGCTGCACGCTTGGTGAACCGTTGCTTGGTTCTGTTCCATCACTTTCACGACTGAGTAACTTCACAGTCCATGAATGAAAAATGCGATCTGAACTTGTGGACTTTCCACAAATTTACACTGCATTCGGAATCCTCTGAATTCCTCGATAAAGTCACTGACATTACGCTTTCCTTGCTTAAGGTCCATCCATTTTAACAGAAGACGGATCATGTACGACTTGAGAACGTACTTGTCTTTAAGTCATCTAGACATCTATTCCCACGTTGGAGAAGGCTCTCCTCGGTGTTGAGCAGCTTCCTTCTCATTCTTCCAAAAGATCTTGGCATGTGTGCCAAGTCTGGCCTCAGTGTATGACACACATAGGTCGTCATCCATGTCATACCACTAGAAATAGCTCTCTAGATCGGATTCCCAATCCGTATAGTCCTTAGTGTTCCTTGAACCTTCATAAATAGGGACTTCCATCCGTACGCTTTTTTGAATCATTGCCCTGTGGGCTTCTCGGCGACGGTCTCTTTTGTTGTCCTCGTATCAACATCAGTACAATGGTGGATGTCGCACATCTTGTGGCCCATAGTAGTCTGCGAGTTCGGGTGTGAGGGCCATGTGAGGGGCTGTCGGTGGGGCATAATCCCCATAACCTTTTTGTGCCAGTTGGACGTAAGTTTGTGGAACCACTTGGTCGGCCACGGGGGCAGTTGGCCCGTAGGTAGGTAGTGCCCTATTGGCTGCCTGATGTGGAGGTCTCGTGACGGACTCCATCTGGTACGTTGTTGGCGGCACTTGTTGTGGTCCATGTGCGCGATAAACATCACGTGACGCATATGTTGGCGTCGGCACATACGGAGGGGCATGGGAAGGGTTTACCGACGGCGCTCCGTATGGGTAAGGCACTAGGGTAACAAATGCCCCATGGTTAGGGACTACGTTCAAGGTCGGACCGTATGGCCTAGGCACGACATTCAATCCGTTTCGATGTGTAGGTCCACTTGGACCTATTGGATAGTTTTTCACAGGAGGCACAACGTACGGGTTGGTCCCGACTACTAGCGGTGGGGCAGCACTGTAGGGGTATGCGGTAACATCGTTCCGAGGACGTTCCATGTAAACTAGACCGCTCTATGGCGGTGGGTAATGAATTTCCATTGGGCCAAATTTTCCCTCTGCCAGCTAGCTTCGATCTTCATGGTATTGGGGAGGACGATACCAGTCCAGTGGTGGCAATCGCCGACGGTGACCTTCCTAATGTTGCTGGCATTTATGACGATAGTAGCGTGCCGGTGGTCCATTATGTCATGCAGCTTGAGGCAGTGTGGCTTCCCTGGCAGACTGTGGCGTGGGACTACTCCTCATTGAAGCCTTGCTCAGGCGGCGGGGAGCTTCATCCGCCGATGAAACTCCTATATTTCCCCTTGACAGCTGCCTAGTTAAAGGAGTCGTAGTGGAAGAGATATGGTCTTTGGACTATGTAGGTGCAACCGTTCGAGGTGTCCTGCTTGGGGGTGACGGGACACAGTTTGCAGTGTCCATAACTACTTGTGGAGGTAATTCAACCTCCACGTCCTTAGGACATTTGTCCTGGAAATGTTCGGATTGTGGAGCTTCTAGTGGAAGGTCCACGACGTTGAGATCATATATGGGATCCGGTCCAATGTACTCCTCTTCTACAGTATTACGTACTTGAGCCCTAGTCTGAACCATCCTATGGTCATTGACGTTTCACACTAGGTTCACTACAGGTTCTAGAATGTAATCCAAATGACACGTGAATTGATGCTATGGATTTTGAACTATGAGATGCACGTTGAAACTAAGGAATTCAAATAGTGATGGCGAGGACACCAGCACATCGCCGTCAAACGCGTCGCCACGGTCAACCAGAGTCAACACGCCTGCTATGGACCCAACGGTGAAGTCAACCAAAGTTAACCCACCACGGTCAACTGAAGTCAACACCAAAGGCAACATGCCATAGCCGTCGAAAAGCACGTCTCCACCCGTGCACGTCCCTACGCGCGTCATGACACGACGCCAGAGGCAGATCCACAACTGCCCTTTGGCGTGACACGGCGCACGTCTTTACTTTCTCGTCCCTAATTTCTCGTCATTTTCTCTTTCCTCCAAGGTCTATATATAGGCCATTGTTTTCAAGAAACATTAGGCAGTCATAATTTCAAGAATTGAATTTTGTTTAACTCTTCTTAGAGGACTGCCCAGCCTCCTTTATCCCTCCTTACCCTAGCCGTCATCACCGTCATCGCCGCCGCCGCCACCGCCGCTGCCGCCACCGCCACCGCCGTCGCTGTCGCGTCGTCTGTCTGTCTCTTCTCCTCCTTCCATCCTCTCTCTCCGTCTTCTCTCTCTCTTACTCTCTCTTTCTCTCTTTCCCTCTCTCTCTCTCATCACCCAAAGGCCACCCAGGCCGCCCCAAGCAGGGCCGCCCAGGCCGCCTGATGGCGCGTCACCACCGGTCGTCATCGAGCCAGCAGTAGAGGAGCAGCAGGACGTCCCCGACTCAGCACCCGAGGAGCCGGCACTACCCAGCTCGCCACCGAGACGAGTCCAGCCACCACGACGAGCCGCCGCAGCAACACGGGATCCCGCATTCCGTTACTCGGCATGACGCGGATGCCGACCACCGGAGCACACCATTACAGTAAGTTACTTTATCTTATAGTTTTTCCCTTTATTCGTATTGTCGTGTAGCGGGGGAAGGGCCCATATGAGGAACCCTTTTCCCCCCCCTTTTTATGTTGGGCCTGACAAGCCCGTTTCCTATTTTTCTTGCTTATTTTCCTTCCTTTTCTTTTGTGTTATTGGACTTAAGGAAGGGCCCATCTTCACCCATATATAAGGGGAAGAGGTGGGCGCTTCCCTCACCCTTTGACCTAACTTTGAAGAATTGCACTTTGAGAAAGAAGGGTCAGGTCGTGGAGAAGAAGAGAAAAAAAGAAGAAGAAGAGAAGAAGAAGAAGGAGGAAGAAGAGGAGGAAGGAGAGAAAGAGAGGGGAGAAGAGAGTGGTCCTGCAGACCGCCGCCGCTTTCGCTCACGCTGCAGCCGGTGCCGGGTTCCACGCCACCGCCGCTCTCAGCACGCTGCTGCACCAGGCCGCTGCGCGCCGCCGCGCAGCCTGCGAGTGCTGCGCCGCCGCCGCGCGCGCCGCCAGCTCGGCCACCCCCGAGGCCACCGGGTCTCCGACCACCGTTATCCGGCGTCTCCCACGCCCTGGTGAGTCGCCGCTGCTCGAGCCCTCCAGCTGCCGTTCCAGCTCACCGCGTGCCACCGCGTACCACTGCGCGTCGCCGCCGCCATGCCGCCGCCACGCGCGCCGCCTGCTCGGCCGCCCTAGAGGGTTTTGGGCCACCCCGTTCACCGTTGGTTGGCGTCTCTCGACGCTCTGGTGAGCCTCGGCTGCTCCGTGTTCCTCCGACCGCCGTCCAGCCTACCCGAGCCACCGCAACTGCGGTCGGTCCCCACGGTCGGTTCTGGCCCCGCTCCTCCCAGCCACCAAGGCGGTTCTAGGAGCGTCTCCCTACTCGGCCAGGACCCGCCCCAGCCGTCCCTCGACCGACCTCCGGCGCCGGCCCGTTGTCATCTCCGGCTGCGCAGTCGTATAGCGTCCTTCCGGTACAGCACGTTGGTGCTACACCCGCCGGCTCTCCCTGTCCAGTGCTTTCGAGATCGGACGCACAACAGCCCGCCGGCCCCTTCCGTGGATTCTCCAACGTGAATCACTCGACGCCGCGTGTCGAAGGTACCCTGCTACCCTAGCTTCTTCACGTCATTTATTTCCTTCAGTATTCTTTCGTATTGCCTCCACCGCGCTCGGGTTAGATAGGTGAGCGTGAGACAGGTTGAGAAAACGACGAAAGCAAAACGAGCGTCTTACCCGTCCGGTACAAGTCGGGACGTCCCGACGCGTGTGAGCATCCTGGTGGGAGTTATCCCATTCGACGGCGTGCGCGCCCCCGACCCACCTCGGACGACTTGGAAGGCCGGTCCGGCCCCACTTGGCGACTCCGTCCCTGCTCCGGGTTGGCACTTCATCGCTAGTCGGCGCATTGCACGTACCATATTAGGGTCATCATTCTCGTTATCGTCACATATTCATATCTGATCTCGCATATCCATCGGTTGACGTCGCGGACGTGAACCGATTAGTTAGTGTTACGACACCGAGTTCCTCCCCTCGGTGACAGTCGGACGCCGTTGAGACGACATCCGGCATCAAATTGTTATCAGAGCCCAGCTGTGGTCGCCCACAGCACGTCTCCGATTTCGCATCGCATCGCATCTAGTGCATCGCATCCATCGATTTTACGTGCATTCATATAGGTACCCAGGGAATGGCCGTAGAGGCGCGATCCGCACGGATGGCGCAACGCGGAGGTTCTACCTCCCCGCGACGAGTCGAACCGTCGCGAGACGAGAGAGGCAACGAGATTGCCCTCTCGGGACTTCAACCGGCCTCGCCGGTTGCGGATCCTACCTTACACCATATCGAGGACACGCCGGTCCCACCCGACGTCACGGGTGCTCCAGGCGCATCGAGATCACCGGCATCGCCCGGTGGTTCACGCCGATCACAGCACTCCCCACGCAGCACACCGCGCGTCCTCGACGACTCCTGATCGAGTGACTACGAAGACCGGGATACCACGAGACGACGACCACACGGGAAATCTCCCATCGTCGAGTACACCCCCAGAGCGACCCCTGCACGGGGTAGAGGACGAGGACGAAGAGGCGCCACTCGCCAGTACCCGCCAAGAGAAGAACTTCCGGAAGACCAAGGAGCTCATCGTCGCACATCAGCAGCTAGGACGGAGCGCTTGGAGCGGATGCTCGCCGACACCCGAGTGTCCGAGCACGGAGTTGAGGCGGGACCGGTTGCACGAGGCCCCCCTCGCCCCCCTTACGGGGCTGGTAGACCCGAATACCGTGGTCACCCCGACCCGGACCTCGCTGATGATTACGAGGTCCCTGATCGCCCATTTTATTGCGTACCGCCACCGGTACGCTTAGCTAGGGAACCTGCGCGCGACCCACAGGATGTCCGCGCTTGGGACATGCATCGCCCGCGGGACGACTACGCCCGTGGCTACGACGGGGATCCTTATGCTCGACCTGACCTCCCTATACGTCAGTACGAGCGCGACCCGAGCCGTGACTACCCGGCTCGTCGGTTCGACCCCGTCCCTCCCCGTGGTCCGCGGTTCGACGAGCCACCGGCACGACGCGAGGACTACCCACGGCCGCCACCCCCGCCATATTACGGGGCTGACGGTGCATACCCACCACCACATCGTCCGGTGCCTTTGGACCGAGCACCGCGGGATGGTCGTCCCTACCACGGGGACGACCGCGGACACGACCCATTCCCGCCCCGTCGCCCCATGGACCAGCGACGAGGGGACTACCCCGTGCCCGAGCGGCACTATGATGACGACGAGCGTCGGCGCGAGGAGCATCGTGCACGCATCCAGAGGAGCGTGCGCGCCGACGTACCCGTCTACGAGGGCTCGAGGAAGCCCAAGGAGTTCATTGACTGGGAATCAAAAATGAACTCGTATTTCAGGTGGTACAGGATGGATGACGACCTTTGCGTCGAGTACGCGGAGACACGGCTTGACGGACAAGCCAAGATCTTCTGGGAGAATGAGCAATTCTCGGCGAGCAGCGAGGACAGCCCATCATGTCATGGGCAGAAATGGCGCGGAAGCTAAGGAACAAGTACGTTCCTCGTCAGTACCAGATGACACTCTTCCTCTCGTGGCTCGACCTTAAGCAAGGTCGACTCCCGGTGTCGGAGTACATCGAGGCTTTCGAGGAATGCCGGATGCGTTGCCGTTTCGTGGAGGACCCCCGCGTCATCATCGGCCTCTTCGCCCACGGCCTTCGGCCAGCCTTGCGCAGCAAGGTCCTCGACTGCCAACCGGCAGAGGTCGACGAGGCATACCACCTAGTGGAACACATGGATCCGCCCGTCGAAGACGCCCCGGCGCCCAACGCGCACACCGCGCCGCGAGTTCCTACGGTTCGGCCTTCACCCGCTCGTTCCACCCTACCCGCTTCCACTCGGGTCACACCGGTCACCGGGGGCCAAGGAACGACCCCAACCACCTCAGTGGGGTCTACCCCGCAAGCCCGGGCCTCGACCGGCGATGCCCCGGCCCGTAGCGCTGCACCAAGTCAAGCACACATCACGTGCTACAAATGCCAAGGACGAGGGCACCGGGCACACCAATGCCCATCTACACTTTTGATTGATGTCGGGGAAACCGAACAGGATTATTGCGATGGAGCCGACGTACCCCAGGAGGACCACTATCACGGGAACGAGGAATGCGCCCTTGAGTACGAGGAGCCCGATGGACAGATAGGGTTCATCCAGATCATCGAGGCGCGAGGAGCCCCACCCGTGACAGGCCGTGCGTCCGTCCGGCCGTTAGCCAACATCGCTGTCGACACACCCGGCAGCAGTAGAGATAGGATATCACCGCGGGTTGACAACTCCGCTAGACTTCCACGGGCTGCTCAACAGCCGACACCGTTCGTTGATGCGGCCACCCGTACATCGATCTTCTACACGTACATCAAGATCAACGGCAAGGCGTGCAAGGTGATCGTGGATAGCGGTAGTTGCATCAACGCGATCTCAGATACTATGGTCAGCGGCTTAGGGTTGACTTCGATAGAGCACCCCACGCCGTACGACGTTTCATGGATCGACGCTTCATCACTATCTGTGAAGCGTCAGTGCCGCGTCCCCCTGAAGGTGAACACCTACGCCGAGGACGTACTCTGTGATGTACTACCCATGAAGGTGGGTAGCATCATCCTCGGTCGACCATGGTTATATGATCACGACGTCACCTTAGCAGGGCGCGTGAACACCTGCTCCTTTATGCACCAGGGGCGACGAGTTACGTGGCACCCGTACACCACGAAGCCGGCCAGCAAGCCGGCCGCGACCCGACCAGTAGGGTTAGTGATAGTCCGAGGACCCTTATTCACTCGCGACCTTGGCCGCGAGGGTGACGATACGCCTTTGTGTCTGGCCGTCACCCTTGACGTCCCTGCTGACAGTGCAGTGATCCCTCGCACCCCAGAGGTTGAGGCTCTCCTATCGGAGTTCGGAGATGTCTTCCCGGAAGAGCTACCAAGCGGATTACCCCCGATGAGGAACATACAGCATGCAATCGACTTGGTGCCCGGCGCGTCACTTCCGAACCTACCGCATTACCGCATGGAGCCGCCGAAGTACGAGGAGTTGCTACGGCAAGTGAGGGAGCTTTTGGAGAAGGGCCTCATTCAGGAGAGCATGAGCCCCTGCGCAGTACCCGCTCTCCTAGCGCCGAAGAAGGATGGCACGTGGCGCATGTGTTGCGATAGCCGTGCCATCAACAAGATAACGGTCAAGTACCGTTTTCCCATTCCGCGTGTGCAGGATCTATTCGACATGATGGCAGGATCCACTATCTTCTCCAAGATAGACTTGAGGAGTGGATACCATCAGGTACGGATCCGTCCTGGCGACGAATGGAAGACCGCCTTTAAGATAAAGGATGGTTTATATGAGTGGAGGGTTATGCCTTTCGGCCTCTCCAACACGCCCAGTACCTTCCAACCTCTCATGAACGAGGTACTGCGCGCCTTCATAGGGAAGTTCGTGGTCGTCTACAGCAGATCCAGAGACGAGCATGCGGACCACCTTCGGCAGGTCTGCACCATCCTACGGCAGGAGCAGCTCTACGCCCACCCCAAGAAGTGTAGCTTCCTTACGTCCGAGGTTGCCTTCTAAGGGTTCATTGTGTCCGCCCAGGGCGTTGCCGCCGACCTGGAGAAGGTCCGGGCCATCACGTCGTGGCCGACCCCGGCAAGCATGCACGACGTTAGGAGTTTCATAGGACTGGCGACTTTCTATAGACGATTCATACGGAACTTCAGTTCCGTTACGGCCCCCATCATCGACTGCCTCAAGGAGGAGTCGTTCGCCTGGACACCGGCAGCAGAGAGAGCTTTCCAGCAGATAAAGCTCATGATGACACAGGCGCCGGTACTACGGCTTCCCGACTTCGGGAAAGTGTTTGAGGTTACATGCGATGCCTCAGGTATCGGCATCGGAGGCATCCTCAGCCAGGAGGGCCACCCCGTCGAGTTCTTCAGCGAGAAGCTGAATGATGCAAAGCTTCGATACTCCACGTACGACAAGGAGTTCTACGCGGTCATCCAAGCCTTACGGCATTGGAGACACTACCTCCTATCATCGGAGTTCGTGCTCTTCTCGGATCACGAGGCGCTCAAGTACCTGCACTCGCAGCAGAAACTGAGCAATCGGCACGCCAGGTGGGTCGAGTACCTACAGGACTATACCTTCGTCATCAAGCACAAGAAGGGCAAGGATAACGTCGTAGCCGACGCCCTCAGCCGGAGAACTCACGTGCTCAACGTCATGAAGGTGACAGTCTTGGGGTTCGAGACCATCCGAGATGGGTACGATAACTGCCCTGATTTCGGCCCCATCATCGCGGAAGTCCGACGAGGACCATCCCAGGATTACAAGGACTATGTCCTTACTGAAGGATACCTGTTCTTTAAGAACAGATTGTGCGTACCCCGCACATCACTACGTGACTTCCTCACTTGGGAATGTCACGCCGGAGGCCTTAGCGGTCATTTTGGCCGTGACAAGACAATCGCCGCCATGGAAGGCCAATTCTACTAGCCTTCCCTAAAGCGCGATGTTGGAAACATAGTTGCCCAGTGCCGTGTATGTGCCTTGGCCAGGCAGGTCAAGAAGAGCGCCGGACTTTATACCGCATTGCCGACGCTGAAGCATCCCTGGGACGACGTGAGCATGGACTTCGTCTTGGAACTGCCCCGCACCGCGAGGCACCACGACTCCATCATGGTAGTCATGGATAGATTTTCGAAGATGGCCCACTTCGTGCCCTGCGCGAAGACGTCTGACGCCGTGAAGGTCGCCCAGATCTTCTTCCGAGAGATCGTGCGCTTCCATGGCCTGCCATCCTCGATCGTGTCCGATCGTGACGTGCGCTTCACGAGTTACTTCTGGAGGACCCTGTGGAGCCTCTTGGGCACGAAGCTCAAGTTCTCGACTGCCTACCATCCGCAGACCGACGGTCAGACGGAGGTGGTCAATCGTAGCTTGGGCAACCTACTACGTTCCCTCGTAGGCGAACACCTCGCGTCTTGGGATCTTGTCATACCACCCACTGAGTTCGCATACAACTCCTCGATGAACAGAACCACCGGGTTGAGCCCCTTTGAGATCGCCTACGGCCAGGCACCCCGTCGACCCCTAGACCTAGCTCCCATAGATCCTCATGTTAGGGTTTCCGAGGACGCACTTGCATTTGCCCAGCATGTCTCTGCATTACATCATCGCATTCATGATAGGATCACGCAGCAAAATGCATTGTACAAGCAAGCCGCCGACTTGCATCGCCGACCCAGAGCATTTGACGTGGGAGACCTAGTGATGGTCAGACTCAGGCCGGAGAGATACTCTCCCGGGACGGCAACGAAGCTGCATGCTCGCAGCGCCGGCCCGTTCCGGATCCTCCGTAGAGTGGGCGACAACGCGTATGTCATCGAAATTCCTCCTACGTGGGGAATAGGCTCTACATTCAATGTGGCAGACCTAGCTCAGTACCGGGCCCCTTCTTCCTCCCCACCCCCAGCCTCTCTAGATCCCTTCAGCGTGAGTGAGTTTGCCGACACCACTCCCCCGATTGTTTCACCCGATAGGCACGAGGCAATCGATTGTGTACTGCAGGAGGTAATTGACCATGCAGGTGGGGAAGCATTGAGGAGATTCCTAGTACGTTGGGCGGGCCACACCTGCGCGGACGACACGTGGATTGCAGAACAGGAGCTCCGACGCCTCCGTCCCGACCTCCTTCCACCGTCGCCGATCCTCCACCCTGACTCGCCTGAGTCGAGTCCTTCCCACCTAGGGAGGGTTGATGGCGCGTCACCACCGGTCGTCATCGAGCCAGCAGCAGAGGAGCAGCAGGACGTCCCCGACTCAGCACCCGAGGAGCCAGCACTACCCAGCTCGCCACCGAGACGAGTCCAGCCACCACGACGAGCCGCCGCAGCAACACGGGATCCCGCATTCCGTTACTCGGCATGACGCAGACGCCGACCACCGGAGCACACCGTTACAGTCAGTTACTTTATCTTATAGTTTTTCCCTTTATTCGTATTGTCGTGTAGCGGGGGAAGGGCCCATATGAGGAACCCTTTTCCCCCCCCTTTTTATGTTGGGCCTAACAAGCCCGTTTCCTATTTTTCTTGCTTATTTTCCTTCCTTTTCTTTTGTGTTATTGGACTTAAGGAAGGGCCCATCTTCACCCATATATAAGGGGAAGAGGTGGGCGCTTCCCTCACCCTTTGACCTAACTTTGAAGAATTGCACTTTGAGAAAGAAGGGTCAGGTCGTGGAGAAGAAGAGAAAAAAAGAAGAAGAAGAGAAGAAGAAGGAGGAAGAAGAGGAGGAAGAAGAGAAAGAGAGGGGAGAAGAGAGTGGTCCTGCAGACCGCCGCCACGCTGCTGCAGCGTGCCGGGTTCCACGCCACCGCTCTCAGACGCTGCTGCGCACGCTGCGCCGCCGCGCAGCCTGCGAGTGCTGCGCCGCCGCCGCGCGCGCCGCCAGCTCGGCCACCCCCGAGGCCACTGGGTCTCCCGACCACCGTTATCCGGCGTCTCCCCATGCCCTGGTGAGTCGCCGCTGCTCTGAGCCCCTCCAGCTGCCGTTCCAGCTCGCCGCGTGCCACCGCGCCACCTGCGCGCGCTGCCGCGCCGCCGTGCCGTCGTGCGCGCCGCCTGCTCGGCCGCCCTAGAGGGTTTTGGGCCACCCCGTTCACCGTTGGTTGGCGTCTCTCGACGCTCTGGTGAGCCTCGGCTGCTCCGTGTTCCTACGACCGCCGTCCAGTCTACCCGAGCCACCGCAACTGCGGTCGGTCCCCACGGTCGGTTCTGGCCCCGCTCCTCCCAGCCACCAAAGCGGTTCTAGGAGCGTCTCCCTACTCGGCCAGGACCCGCCCCAGCCGTCCCTCGACCGACCTCCGGCGCCGGCCCGTTGTCATCTCCGGCTGCGCAGTCGTATAGCGACCTTCCGGTACAGCGCGTTGGTGCTACACCCGCCGGCTCTCCTGTCCAGTGCTCGAGATCGGACGCACAACAGCCCGCCGGCCTTCCGTGGATTCTCCAACGTGAATCACTCGGCCGCGCGTCGAAGGTACCCTGCTACCCTAGCTTCTTCACGTCATTTATTTCCTTCAGTATTCTTTCGTATTGCCTCCACCGCGCTCGGGTTAGATAGGTGAGCGTGAGACAGGTTGAGAAAACGACGAAAGCAAAACGAGCGTCTTACCCGTCCGGTACAAGTCGGGACGTCCCGACGCGTGTGAGCATCCTGGTGGGAGTTATCCCATTCGACGGCGTGCGCGCCCCCGACCCACCTCGGACGACTTGGAAGGCCGGTCTGGCCCCACTTGGCGACTCCGTCCCTGCTCCGGGTTGGCACTTCATCGCTAGTCAGCACATTGCACGTACCATATTAGGGTCATCATTCTTGTTATCGTCACATATTCATATCTGATCTCGCATATCCATCGGTTGACGTCGCGGACGTGAACCGATTAGTTAGTGTTACGACACCGAGTTCCTACCCTCTGTGACAGTCGGACGCCGTTGAGACGACGTCCGGCATCACCGCCCAACCAGGGCCACCCAGGCCGCCCCAAACAGAGCCGCCCAGGCCGCCACTACCACGGCCACCAAGGCAGCCCCTAGGCTGCCCGCTTGGGACCGCCCAAAGGCCGCCCAGGCTGCGCCAACCAAGGCCGCCTCGCAAGACTTCGACACCGGCGGTGCCGGTCGTCGTTGACGCCGTCTGACGCTTCGAGCCACGCGCGCTCTGGGTGCGCTCTCCTCCATTCCGTGCGCTCTGCGCACCCTACGTGTGCTTCGCGCGCACAGGTATTTGCCTACGCCTGACTCTGCGACAACGACATCTACTCTCTACCAGGGCCTATCAACGCCCGTAACGCCCAGAATATTCCTCGTCCAGTGGGCCGCTCAACGCTCAGATTCGCCCAGCCTCGCCACGATCGGAATTTCCCGCATCCTCTTCATGCACTACGGTGTCGAGGTACGCCTGAACTCTTTGGTGTCGAAAGTGTTCTCCATCCTGTGTTTTCTCGGGAAGTTTCCACCACCTCAGACTTAAATTTGGTTTGGATTTCACCTTCTTCTCTCTCTTTCTCAAGTGTTTCTTCACGACGCAAATTCGGATATTGATTTCGGTGCTTAGGCATCGTTGCGGTGGGGTAAGATAGTACTCTCGCCCTTGAAAAGGGTCGGAGCTCCACCACCACATTTTCATCGGTTTTAAAGTCCGACTTTGACCGTGTGATTGCTGTGGCTGTTTTATCCCTCGAGTATCCGATCCATCCCTTTTCGTCCATCTACCCATAGTCTATCCCGTCGACCCATTTGTCCATTCCTTCGTCATCCATTCCTCAGTCGTCCATTCTGTAGCTGTCCTACGTCAAATAGAATTATCCGACCGACCGTGTTGAGCGAGAGCAACACGACTGGCTCGGATACCAATGATGTAATGCGTAGTAGGTCGAGAACAAACAGCACATATTACACCACAGGGAAAGGACAAACGCGATTATGCCTAAGACGTGATGATGGAAATTTTAAGAATTAACGATAAGTACGAAAAAGAGCTTTAAAATCAAATGATCGATTAAATTGCCGAAGTTTGATTAATTCAAATTTGACTTCCCAATGTCCCTTTGGACCAATTAGACGCGTTAAGATGAGGGTTAAATTCAATTACCTGTCTGCGTCCAAGCCTCCTTGGTAAACGAGTAATGTTTTTGGTGGAAATTGCACAATGAGCCAACCCACGTTTGTGGTTGTTGGAGTAGCAACTGCCGCCACCTTCTTTCCCCACGTTTCCCACCTTCTTCTTCCACTCCATGGATCTATAAGATCCCAAAACTTCATTGTTTTCAGGGGTGATTTTAATTTGAAGAAAATATTACTTCGAGAAATCTCGCATACAGGTTTCTCCTCAGCTGTCGCCGTCGCTGAGGGGAGGCCCTCCTGCTGCCATCTCCATTGTTCTTTATCTCTATCGGGCCATTCTTTTCTCCTCCGACAGACTGTTTCTCCCTCTCACTCGCTCTCTCCTTTTCCCAATTAACTCTCTCAGTCCTCCCTCTTTCTAGATCCCCCTCTCATTCGCGCTCTTATTTCCCGTCTCTCTCAAAATCGTCCCTCTCTTCCTAGTTCTTTCTCCTTCGCCCTCCCTTTTCCCCTTGTCTCTCTCAATCGCTCTCTCTCTTTTCCCGTTCTCTCTCTCAATCGCTCTCTTTCCTTTCACGTTCTTTCTCTCAATCACTCTCTCTTTTCCCGTTCTTTCTCTCACTAGTTCTCTCTCTATCACATTCTGTTTGGCATTCTCCCTCCTTCTCTGTCGACTGCCGCTTCTCCGATACGTTCCCTTATTGAACTGCGTTCTCTCTCTCTCCTTACCGTTGTCTCCCTTCTTCCCTACAATACTCTCTCGTTAGATTTCTCTCTTCTTTATTTCTCTATCTCTACCACGCTCGTCTTTCCTTTCTCTATCGCCTTGTTTTCTCTCCCTATCTCCAACATTCTTTCTCTCTATCAGACTCTCTCTCTCTCTCCGGTTCTTTCTCATTCAATTCTCTTTTTAAACTTCGTCACATCCATTTCTCCCTCGCTTCATCGTGGTCCCGCTCTGCCCCGAGTTGTCTATCGTACATCCTCACTCGCCGTCACCTGCCCCCTATCCTCTGTCACCTAATTCTTCTCTCGATCACGGCCCTATCATTCACGCTCTCCTTCTCTATTTTCTCTCATTCTATCTCCCCTATTTTCTCTCACCCTATCCTCTCTATTTTCTCCCGTCGTCTCCCACTTCCACGCTCGTTATAACCAGACCTCTCTCTCTTTCTGTTATTTCCCCCTCTCTCATTAACACCTTCTTCTTCTCACAATAGCACGACTCATCCTCTGACTCTCCCTCTCTTTCTCTCCTCTTTAAATCTCTTTTTCTCTCTCCGGGCCACATCTGCGATCCGTCCTGCATCAGTTTTGCCACAAGAACAAAACCTATCCCACTAAATTGGGTTATGTTCAATTCAACAAGGCGGTTCCTATCTCGCGAGGCATGGAGTGTAATTCGAGATTATTATAAAGAAAATAATGAACTATGGTGATGGAAAGACAGTAAAACCTGATGGGTATGATACATGTCGACTTTTTATAGCATGGTCGTAACCGCCAATCCAATCCTGGGCAGAGCGTCAACAAAGTGAAGTGCGTGAACAGGGTGGAGGCCCCGACAAAATGTAGCGAAGGGCGCGTGCACGACTGGTAGTGGGCGAGCGCGCGCACAACAGAGAGCGTGCGTTCGACTGGTTCGCATGCGGTTAACTTGGACGCATTGAGAATTAGTCGAAAGAGGGACGAGGGCGCGTCAATAGTCGGGACGACTGGTGCTGGCGTGTGACCGATACAGGCGTGTGAAGGAGGCACGAGGGGCGAGCTGGGTAATGCATGTGTGGCACAATAATGTAGGGCACGATGGCTGCATCAGAGAGAAGGCACATAGGACAGAACCATGGCCACCGTGGAGTTTTTTGATGCAAGAATCTTCAAGAACAGTGAGCTGAGGCATTGGCAAAGCACTAGCTAGGTGTCAAGGCCAACAACGTCCAAGTCTTGACGACAATCAACTGGCCGTGAGGGCGACAAGGCAGAACAAACAACAACAACAACTCCAAGTAGATCCAAGAACGCGTTTCTTGAATGGGTTATTGAGGCAAATGAACGATCAAGACACATGATCTCTTGTTAGAAGATGCTGACGAATGGCAACTATACGGGGCAAAGGTGGCTCCACGAACACGAATGTGGAGATGAGGCCACATTCTACCAGGAACTAGCTAGAGGCTAGCTAAGAAGAAAACCAGAGAAAGAAACTCAAAGTTCACTTGATTCCAAATTCAATCCTGAAGAGTCATCTTGGGCATGCCGACCTTTATATAGGGTCGAAGGCATGCCCATTTGGCCATAACTAGAGGAAACCGTCTCTAGACGAGCGACCCACTAAAAACAACATAAATAAATGGTTTGAAAAGGACAAGGTCCAAAATAAGATAGGCCCTGTCCATAGTCTGAGAGGAAATTACAATAAAAAATAAAAAAACAGTAAAATGTGACACGTGCGGCTGAGTTGTCAAGTGAAGTACTTGAACGATGAGTCACGGGCGTCGGCTACGGAGGCTCGGTGAGGCTGTTGACGTCGTTTCGTGCTGATAATGAGATGGTCCCCTAGCATGACTCGTATCATGACCTAGAGGTCTATCCTCAGGCGGATAAGGATCGTCACAAAGAGGACGGTCCCTATCACGACCTTGGGCTCTATTCTTAGAGAGATAGGGGTCGTCACGAGGAGGACAATTCTTTTCACGACCTAGGGTTCTATCCTCGGGTAAATGCAAATCGTCGTGCTCAGGATGATTCTGATAACGACCTCCGGCTATACCATTGGGCAGATATGGATCATCATAATCAAGATGATTCCTATCATGCCCTTGAGGTCTAAGCTCCGATGGATAAGGGTTGTCACGGGCATGACAATTCCTATCACAACCCCGAGTTTCTAATTGACGAGTTCATTCACCAACCTCATCAGTGGGTTGGTAAGACGGTTATCGATGTTGGTTGGACGTGTGTTCACATCACGAAAACCATTATGGACAATTTCTAACATACGACCTACATCCCCACATGACGAGGATTGTGAAGCAGGTGGTGAACACTCTCGGATAAGAATAGAAGCCTCACACTTATCTAGGGAAGGATCAGACATAGCAAGATGAAATGATAATGGATGATGTCTAAGAATGCACGGAAGGTAGGCAGAGACTGGTTAGGCTGTGATACCAATTTGATGCAGGAGGCTAGGCCACCCAGGGCATCCTAAGGCTGCACCCTAGGCCACCCAGGGCATCTCGCCCAAGGCTGCCCAAGGCTGCACCCAGGCCACCCAGGGCATCCCGCCCAGGCCGCCTAAGGCTGCATCCCAGGGCATCCTGGCCCAGGCCGCCCAAGGCTGCACCCAGGCCGCCTAGGGCATCCCCCCAGAGGCCACCCAAGGCTGCACCCCAGGCTGCCCAAGGCATCCTGCCCACTCCGCATTTCTGTCACCCGCGCTTCCGCATGCCCTCCAAGCCTCTTACAGTGGCACATACCGTTTAGGTTTCGGGGTGCTGCCCCGAACCCCGCAAGGGGGCGACTCCCCCCTTGACCCCCCGCCAACTGACCGCGCAGTTGGATCCACGACACTCTATCGTAGCGCACGTCAATCTTCCTGCCAATGACGCCCACGCCCAAGCACTCCGACCTTTGAGCAACCAGGCCGAGTCTCAACCAGGGTCATTCAACGCCCGGAACCTCCAAATCTCGTCGTCCAGTGGGCCTCTCAATGCCCGGATTCGTCCAGCTTCGTCACGATCAGAATTTCCTACATCCTCTTCACGCACTACGGTGCCGAGGTACGCCTGAACTCTTTGGTGTCGAAGTGTTCTCCGTTCAGTATTTTCTTGAGAAGTTTCCATCGCCGTCAAAATTAGATTTGGTTTGGATTTTCTGCTTCTTCTCTCTCTTTATCGAGTGTATCCTCGCGACGCGAATTCGGATATTGATTTCGGTCCTTAGGCATCGTCGCGGTGGGGGAAGACAGTACTCCAGCCCTATAAGGCTTGGAGCTTCACCACAAGATTTTCATCGGTTTTGAATTCTCAATCCGATCGTGTGATTTCTGTGGCTGTTTTATCCCTCGTCGTCCCTCTACCCATAGTTTGCCCCGTCAACCCAATCGTCCATTCATTCATTGTCCACTCCCTAGTCGATCACTCCGTAGTCATGCTACGTCAAATTGGTATCAGAGCCTAACCTATCAGCCCAGACGTTTCTGCCATTGTAGACGTCTCCATTCATCATTTGTCAATCCCATTGCATGCGTACACGCAAACGAGTCTCCGCTCCGATGACAGACCAACCCCAAGACGCTCGTGAGGTGTCCGTCCCCGTCCATGAGTTGTCATGGTCCGTCCCACCAACCTCCTCTTGAGGGGACATCGATCGTGTGTTAGACGCTGTCCATAATGGTTTTCGTGATGTGAATACACGAATTACCAATATGGATAACCGTCTAACAAGTTCGATCGATGCGGTGAGCGAACGGACTTACCAACTCGAGAATAGAGGTCGTGACCGCCATTACCGGGATTGCAAAGACCGCTATCCGCCTGATTCCAGACCTCGAGCTAGTGATAGGAATCATCGCGACCAGGATGATCCTATATGGTCCGAGGATAGATCCAGGAGCCAAAATCAGAATCGTCCCGAGCGAGATGATCAGATTCCTCCTGAGATTCGTACTCCGGTTCATGATAGTTATCGTCTCACACGAAACGATTACTATCCGCCCAAGCCTAAGACCCTAGGCCAAGGTAGGAATCGTCCCCACGAAACGATCCCTATCCACCTGTGGATAGAGCCCCGGTCCATGATGGATATCGTTTACCCTGAGACGATTTCCATCCCCTGGAGGAGAGGATCCCAGAGCGCGATAGGAATCATCCCCCATGGAATGATCCTTATCTGCCTGACAGTTGGTATCATGGATGGAACGATAATCGTCCTGATGTAATACGACCTACCGGGATCGGTCAGCTCGTATTACGCCACAAGAATCAATGGGTAGGTTCGTGATTTATATGAATGTATGCCGATAAATGAAATTGTCGAATGAGCAATTAATCGGTCGTTCGCAAATGAAGGTCCTCATCAATCGAAGGAAAGATATTGATCCTAGATCAAGCTCCCAATGACCCACTGGATCGACTCGACAACTAAGCAGTGAGGGGCGTTTGACGGCCCTAGGGTGTTCGGCGTCTAAGTCAACAATCACCCTATCAACCACAAGTGAAGTCCTATCACTCTACGAGGTGGCTATCCTATCACAAGTTGTAAATTCGGCAGAGGACGTGATAGCGGGAGACGAGACTAGAACAGGTAATAATACTGGGTGTTAATGGAGGAGAGATGAGTGGGTACCTGGTTGGTCGATGGTCCATAGCGCTAGAAGCGTCTGAATCAATGGCGTAGGTTGGAATGACGACGAGCGGAGAAGGCTGATCGATCGGTCGTGGAGCAGGAGAACAGTGTGGACGGCACAAGCAGGGTGGGGGCTTAACGAGGGCGCGCACGCAGGGCGCGCAAGCACGGACGGGTGCGCAGGCGCAAACAGAGCGCGGACGACACGAGGTTGCGGGCGGCGCGCAGGTGCGGGCGGAGGACGGGCTCGGGCGGCGCGCGTGCACGGGCGGTGTGCGCGCGCGCGGCGCAGCGCGGTAGGGTGGCGCGCGCGGCGGGTGCGGCGCGGGCGCAGGCGCGGGCAGGCGCGACGCCGGCGGTGTGCGGCGTGGCGCGCGGACGCGCGCAGCGTGAGTGCAGGCGCGCGGGCGCAAGCAGCGCGGGGGCATGGGCGGCGTGCAGGCGTGGGCGGCGCGTGGGTGCAGGTGGCGTGCGGGTGCAGGTGGCGTGCGGGCGAGGGCAGCGCGCGACCGTAGACAGGCGCGCGGGCGCAGATGGCGCACAGACGAGGGTAGGGGCTGAGGTCGGCGGTAGTGGAGGGCGGCGGTGGTGGAGTTGACGGCGGCAGAACGGAGGATGGGGCCCAAGAAGGGCCTTCTTGAAATGTAACTGCCCAAGAAACCTTCAAGAAGATCGGTTTCTTGAACGTTCTTGGAGGCTCCTTGGTGGAATCTTGAGAATCCCGTGGAAGGAGAGGTGTCGATGACGTGTCTTGAACCTTGGGCACCTTCGGAGTGATCTCGACGAAGGATTCTTCGGCTCCTGGCGGCGTTGTCTTCTTGAAATATTTACTCGTTCCGGAGTGATCTCGACGAAATGCTTGAACACGTCGTCACGGAGTGATCTTGACGTGACGACGAGGACTCTAACCACGGAGTGGTCTTGACGTGGACGAGAATAGCCAATTCCCTCTACTCTCTACTCTCTACGATAGTGGAGACACAAGTTGGAATTTTCTTCAACAAATGACTCAAATGTTCTGTTGGGCATGCTATCCCCTTATATAGTGTGGATAGGTGCCAAGTGAACGTGGGGGGGGGAGGACGAACCATCGTGAGACGTGGTTTCGGCCTCTCCTTACAATTTGAAAATAAGACATAAAATAAAATATAAAAAAAAAATGAGGAAAAGGGACAAGGCCCAACACCGGCCCAGCCTAGAAATCCAAGAACAAAACACATAAAATAAAACAAACAAGTAGAGATACGGATGCTTACGCGGGGTACTTAAACCCCAGGTGGCGTGCATCGGTGCGAGCAGCTCGGCGAGGCTGATGTCGTCTGGTCGTGACGTCTCCGGGATGGTCCCCCATCATCCTTTCGGGGTGGGAGGCACTCGACTCCGACGAGTAAAGCTCCGTGATCTCCTCGAGCGGTTGAACCAGGTGATAACATGATAAATGAACCTATATTTGCATACATTTTAGATGTTTTTAGTATTATTAATTTATAATTTATCATGTTATTGTTTGAATTAACCAAATATTTATGCATTAGCTAATAATTCCAACTTTTGCACATTATGATTATTTTTCACTAACTTCATTGACTTCTATGAAGTCAATCAGTTTTATTTCTGATGAGTATTTTAGAGTTCCAAATGTGCAGAAATTTACAGGAATTAGAAGATATCATTATGAGAAAAATTGAAGGATTTTGGGAGCTTAGTGATTATCAAAATGGGCTGCAAATGATGAAACAAAATTGTGGCCTTTTAAAGGAGAGACCAGAGGGGCTTGGACCACGACCTAACCTACATATTGGGCCTGCAAACACATTACAAAAGAAACAAACTGGAAATTACAAGGCAAAGCTCTCAACCCATGGAGAAAAAGAGGCAAAATGGCAAGAAAAAAGAATAGATAATGCCCAAAGGGGTATTTCAGTAATTCTCACAATGTATAAATAGACCTTTTCTCCCTCATTTTCCCTCATTCTGGACGTGCTCTAGCTAGTGGCTGGCCAGCAGGACAAGGCATTTTTCAGAATCCAGGTTGTTCAACCTGCTTAATGTAAGTTTATTGAAGTTTTCTCTTAATCTCGTCTCTTGCTTGCATTGAAAAATGCCTGATCCTGGCAAAATATAAGGATCCATAGTTGAGAGGAAGCATTGAGGGCTCAGTAAACTTGCATTGAGGCTTTAGGATCTTAGATTTCTACCTTCTCTATCATTTCCCATCCATTTACCCTTAAAATCCATCACTTTCTCACTCTTAACACTAATTTTCTCCACTTTCTCTCTCCAAAATAGGTTTTCTCTCTCACTAGACCTTCATCTATATCCATAGTTACTCCCCAAAAATTTACATAAAAACTCTTCTTCATTTGCTCATCCAAATTCTATCTCAAACTCTTTCTACACTCTCTCTTAATTTTCTCTCTCTATCTCCTCATTTTGGTACTTTCTCTCTCTAGAATCTGTTATTTCTCTCTCTAGACGTCGATCCATATCCACAGTTCATCACCACAAAATTTCAAAAAAAAATCTCCTTCATCTACATCTTCAAATTCCCTCTCAAACTCTCTCTACACTATCTCTTCATTTTCTCTCTCTATCCTCTTATTTCGACCTTTTATCTCTCTAGAAACATTTTTCTCTTACTATAAAATTTTTCCCTTTATCTCACTAGATCCTCCTGCATTCCCTACTTCGAATCCCAAAAAAATTGCATTGAAATATCATTTCTTATCTTCTCAAAGCACTTATTTTTTGTCTTCTAGTCGCCATCGTGCGGTGTCGTGCGGCGCCGTGCAGTGCCTGTGCGGCAGAGACCGCCCTCTGCCCGCCAGTCCGTGCGCAGGCAGCGCACAAGACCTCAGGGCACAGGGTTGTCCTGTGCAGGACTTAGCCAAATTCGGCTAAGTCCTGGCCATTGGGTGAAGCCCAATAAGCTTAAGCCCAATTTGGCTAAGTCTTGACTTAGCCAAATTGGGCTAACCTTAGTGGGCTGACCCACTAAGGAGGCCAGCCCTCTACGGGCCAATCCAGGCCCGCCAGCTCATTCTGCCGCTCCGCCGCTCTGCCGCTCCGCCGCCGCCGCTCCGCCACCGCCGCTCGGCAGCCCCGCTCCGCCGCCGTCGCTCCGCCGCTCCGGCGATCGCCAGATTAGGTAAATTTCATATTTTTCATATTTAAAGTTAATTAAAAAATCGAAAAAAAAATCAAACCAATCGGAAAATATTGTTTTCTATGTTAAAAAAATCCGAAAAATTTTGGAAAAAATCTAGAAAATTAATATAAGCTATTTAAAGTCATTTTAACACCTAAAACATTTCAAAAAAAATCTCTATTTCTCATTTTTAATGCTTATAATTGTGTTTTTTATGTGAATCAATCCCAAAAAATTCTAATAATATTTATTTCTGATTAATTTGCTAAGATAAAATTGAAAAATTAGTTTAGAAATTTGAATTTTGTTTTCTCCTTGTACTTTGGCTTAATTAAAAACATAGGGAATTCTGAAAATTACCAACAAATATAGAAACATCTCTTAATCTAAAAAAATATATAGTATTTTTCACGTTTAAAATCATTTTCTTCATCCCAAGCTTGAGAAAGAATTCTGAAATTAAATTTCTGCCTCTCCGTGGATCGACCCATTACTTGCCCTATATTAATTATAGAGTATTTAAGTGGAAATTTTCATAAATATTGTTGATTAAGTCTGAATCAAAACAACGACATAAAACCCCTTAAATTTGGACTTATCACCAGGTCCGGTCGGAGTCGTCAAAGATTGTCCTCGGAGATCCACGTGTCATCAGATGACGGCCGCCCCTGCCAGTGGACTAACAAAGTGCGACCTACCTGCTCCCCCTCAGCGTGAATTACCTCCTACAGTATCGTTTCTATCTCGTCTTGCCGTACATGGGTGGGAAACGGAGAAGGGGCTGGTTGACTCTCACTTTCTTTTCTATTAAGGCTCGAATGGCTATGAGGCTCGATGATGGGTGGCGAAGAAATGTACCGGGAGAGATCACTGACGTTGAACGTCGAACTAATCCCCCAAGTTTGCGGGATACTCACAACGTAGGCGTTGTCGTTGATCTTTTGGGCTATCGGGAAAGGCCCGGTGCTACGAGCATGGAGCTTCGTAGCGACCCCGGTAGAGAACCTCTCAGGCCTCAATCTGACCAGGACTAATTCTCCCTCAGAGAACGACATGGACCTACGACCCTTATACGCGCACGCCTTATATTGCTCATTCTTGGATACAATGTGTGAATGTATGACATCATGCATGTTCTTAATATGCTCGGCAAATTCTAATGCATTATCTGAAATTCTATGTTTTTCATCTAATGGCATGAGGTCAAGGGGTCGACGTGGTAGTTGACCATACATGATCTCGAACGGCGCCTTACCCGTGGTACGATTAACCGAGTAGTTAGAGGCGAACTCCGCTCGAGGAAGTACTTGATCCCATGCGGCTACATTATCGCCGACAATAGATCTCAGTAGATTGCCAAGGCTGCGGTTAACAACCTCGGTCTGCCCATCCGTCTGGGGATGGTATGCGGAAGAAATTTTAAGTTGTGTGCCCATAAGGACCCACAACCTTTTCCAGAAATAACTAGTAAATTTTATGTCTCAATCCGAGACGATGGTCTTGGGCACTCCATGTAGCTTGACGACGTGGTCGAAGAAGAGTCGTGCTATCCAAGAGGCGTCGGAGGTCTTCGAGCATGGGATGAAATGTGCCATATTTGAAAATCTGTCTACCACGACCATAATTGAGTCGTAGTGGCGCGCGGTTTTGGGTAACCCCAAAACAAAGTCAAGACTAATGTCTTCCCATGGTCTCTCCGGGACTGGTAGGGGAGTATATAGTCCCATGTTCTGCTTTGTGAGCTTCACGCGAGAACAAGTAAGGCATCGTGAAATAAACTTTCCGACGTCCCTTTTTAAGGACGGCCAATAAAACTTCTCCGCAAGTGCATGGATGGTCTTGTTAATGCCAAAGTGGCCACTAAGACCACCAGCATGAGTCTCGTGGATGAGGAAATCTCGGATCGAGATCCAAGGGATGCACAATCTCCTGCCATGGAAGAGGTAGCCGTCGTCGAGGAAGTAATCCACCGACTTTGGACTGGTCACCTTCCTGAGGGAGGAGTAGACCTTGGAGAAATCCGGACACTCGGCGTAGTCATCGCGAAGCCTCTCGAACCCAAGGACTTGGGTCTTCACCATGTTTAGGACTAGAGCTCGCTGGCTCAAGGCGTCGGCGACGACGTTATCCTTTCCTTTCTAGTGTCGAATAACGAAGGTGTAGTCTTGGAGATAGGCGATCCATTGAGCATGGCGATTGCTAACCTTCTTCTGATCATGAAGGTGTCGAAGGGCTCCTTGGGGAGTAAGTAGTGGCGCCAATGGCGTAGGGACTGTACGAGAGCGTAGAACTCTCGGTCGTAGTTGTCGTACCATCTTCGAGTATCATTCAGGTTCTCGATGACGTACTCGATAGGATGTCTGTCTTGGTTGAGCACTCCTCCAATCCCGACTCCAGATGCGTCACACGCGACCTTGAACACCTTGTTGAAATCTGGGAGCTTGAGAACCGGGGCCTCGGTCATGAGCTTCTTAAGAAGCTCGAAGGCCTGGTTGGCGGAGGGGGTCCACTCGAATTTTCCCCCCTTGAGGATGTCAGTAATGGGCGCGATGACCCCACTAAACCCCAGAATAAACCTTCGATAGAAGGTTGCGAGTCCAATAAAGCTACGGACGTTGTGGATGCTCCTAAGCTTGGGCCAGGAAATTATGGCATCGATCTTGGCCGGATCGACGGCTACTCCGTTCGCGGATAGGATAAATCCGAGAAAGGGGACCTCGGAGGTGAAGAAGGTACACTTCTTTGGATGGGCGTACAGCTTCTCTTGGCGTAGTGATGTGCACACGTGTCGTAGATGTTGTGCATGTTCTTCTCGGGTCTTACTGTACAATAGGATGTCGTCAAAATATACGACAACAAACCTGCCAATGTACGGTCGAAGCACCTCATTCATCAAGCGCTGGAAGGTGCTAGGCGCATTTGACAACCCAAACGGCATCACATTCCACTGGAATAGGCCATCTTTTATCTTGAATGTCGTCTTCCATTCGTCTCCAGGTCTAATCCTGACTTGATGGTAGCCGCTCCGTAAGTCTATCTTGGAAAAGATAGATGCGCCTACCATCTCGTCGAATAGATCCTGGACTCGTGGTATGGGAAAATGGTATTTCACCATGATCTTGTTGATGGCTCGCCAGCCGCAGCACATCCTCCAAGTACCATCCTTCTTTGGGGCGAGCAGGGCCAGTACGGCACACGGGCTAAGGCTTTCCCTAACTAAGCCTTTAGGTAGGCGATCCTTCACCTGGGTATACAGTTCTTCATACTTAACCGGATCCGTCCGGTAGTGGGGAAGGTTAGGAAGAGTGGCTCCCGGGATCAAATCAATGGCATGCTGAATATGTCGTAAGGGAGGGAGCTCACTCGGCAGCTCAGCGGGAAATACATCCGCATACTCCTCGAAGAGTTGGGTGATCTCCGGGGGCAGAGTCTCGTGCCCCGACTCAGTAGTTGCATCCGATAGTGTCACGGCGTAGCATATGGGAGAGGACTCCTGGTCATGTTCCAATTTGCTCCGGAAGATGCAGCCATTGGTGATAATGGCGGAGGGTGTAGTGCGGGATGGCGCCATCGTTGACTGCGTGTTTAGTGATGGTAGCCGCAGGGAGGGGTACCATATGAGTCGACGCCCGCCGTAGATGAAAGAGCACGTGTTTGCCCTTCCTGATAATTATACGTCATGATCGTACAACCATGGTCGACCTAGGATAATACTACCAATTTTCATTGGTAGTACGTCACATAGAACCTTCTCGTCGTATGTGCTCATCTTCAAGGGCACGTCGAACTGCATCTTCACCGAAATGGTCGATGCGTCGATCCACGACACATTGTATAGAGTGGGGTGAGGAAACAAGGGAAGTCTGATGCAACACGTCCACGGCCGGGATCGATCGGCGCGTGTTGCAACACATTAATTTCAGCTAACTATTAACAGTGAACGGAAAGACCACAATAAGAATGGGTTGGATGACATCGATTTGGGTGCATTCGATGCAAGAAAACACAAAAACACAGGGTCGTTGCAACGTAGGAATTGGCTCTCCTGGTTCGTCAAGACAGGCTAGTAAGGGACAGATGGCCCGAATGCCGATGTTTGACGCGAGACCTACGGGCATGTGCTCCGGTCAGGGTTGAAGTCTTCACCAAGATGTCAATTAGGGGTGACTAAGCCTCTAGGCGACTAATCCCGACTCAAGGGGTCCCTATAAGCTATCCAACCCGCCTAAAGGGTGAGAGGAACAAAAGAAGGATGTAGGGACGAGGGGAGAAATTCACGTTCAGCAGATGCAAGAAAAGAGATTAAGTAACATCCAAGTTAGGAAAAGAGGATTACGGAGTGACCTTGGGGGAACAGGGTTCCTGTGGTCGTGATGGGGATAAATCCGTGCTAGCGAGAATCGATCCTCGGCTGTAGAAGAGGGGTGGCATGCCGGTCATAATGGTCAAGTGTGATCACCAGTCTGAGCGTGTCTACAGGACCCCCAGGCGGAGGGCGAAGGAGCCTCTAGCAGTTCGCCACGCGACCAAGCCCAAAGGAGCCAACGTCCGGGGGAACCGCAAGAGAGGATCTGCGAGGCCGCGAGAGCCCGACAGCAGAGAATCCGCCCAGAGGAACCACGGGAGAAATTCTGCCGGTAATTGGCGCAGGAAGAAGGCGATTCAAGGGGCGGTTGCTGGGGCAGCGTTGACAGATTCGTGTGCCGCGGCGCCAAGTATGCCAATAGAGGATGTTGGGGCGCTGATGAAACCACGAGAGAAAACCCGTGCTTGTTTGAAGGGGACAGCGTGGATAGCGCCGTGGGTGCGGAGGATGATCTGAGAGTGCAGAAGGAGAGGAGAGATCGGGGAAATTCGGCGGGCAAAGTCAGGGTCGAAGTCGTCAGATGAATACCAAAGGAGGGATCGAGAGAGAGTTATGAGGAGAAGACTAGGGAGAGATAGCGGGGAAGAGGACGGATGGGACTAAGGGAATAACGATGAGAATGCGGCGAAGGGGGAAGAGGGGGAAGGAGGGGAAATGATGGGGATTTTGGAATGGTCGTGAGGGGCAGAGGAGGGATGGCAGGAAGGGCGGTTGTCGGGTGAGGGGTGCAGGATGGGTAGGACCAAAAGGGAGTACGGGGGAAGGAGAGGGAAGGGGGGGAAGGGAAACGAAGGCCGCCAGTTGATGGCGCAGCCCTAGACGCGCTGTCGGAGTCGTCACCGTGGCCCCCAACAACTACTGCTCCAGCACCGGATACGTCTTTGGAGACGTCACCGCCGCACTCGGCAGCACCGGCCGTCCGCGTTCAGCCCGCCTGTGAAGCCAAGGCATCGGTACGCACGCCTGGATTCAAGTATTCCGGGTAAGGAACACCGTATCGTTATATCATACGTCTTTTCTTTACTCGTCTTTTGCTTTTAATCGTCATCGTTTACCGACTCGTCTTGCTCGTATGTAGAGGAGGGAGGTTCGTCCTATAAGGATCTCCCCCCCCCCCATCTTTGTCCTTCGTCGTGTTCTGTTTTCGTCAAGGTCCTAGGATTAGTCCATCATGTTTTCTTATTTCCACTTCTGTTTTGTGTTTTGGACTTAATGGGCCAACCTTCTCCGTCCCCTATATATGGGAAGAGAGTTGCAATAAAGACACTTACGATGTAGTTTTTTTGAAAGAATTATCCCCGCGTTGGGTTTTGAAACTCTGCAAGGTCGTTCCTGGAGAAGAGTTAGGGTTACGCTCGGTGACGGGAGAAGAGGAAGCTAAGGAGGGGAAGGGCCAGAAGCAACAAAAGAGGAGTAAAGGAACTGAAGACAACGGTCGCCCGGAGTTCCTACGGCCAGCGCACGCGCCCCTCGCGCCCTGCGCCCCGCGCCACGCGCACCGGTCGGCGCATCTTCACGCGCCCACGCGAGTCCCCGCGTCGCGGCGTGCTGTTGCACCACTGGTGGTCGTTTGTGCGCCCACTGACCTCCTGCAGACCTTCCCCGGCTGTCGCCCGCTTCCCTATCGACCTCGTCAGTCCAGAGCTCGTTGTCCCCTGGTCAGTGCTCGTCGTGGTCGGATTCTGGCCGCCAGCGCCGTCTTGCACCAACTGGTTGCTAGCCGACGGCTTGGATAACGCCTGGAACTCCCAGCCGGCTCGCGGGCCCATCCGCCACCCCTACTTACGGTGGTTGTTCCCCCCCCGACTCCTGCCTCCCCCGCTCGCGGCGTCCGCAGGTTGCTCCTACCGTGGGCATGCCTCTCTACAGCCACCGTTCCGCGCACAGGACAGGCCCATCCCTTCCGAAGCCGACCGCGTTACTCGATGTCCGCACCCGTGGGACCTGACTGCGTGCTCGGAGCTGGCCGGGTTGCACCCCGTTTGGGCATCTCTGGTGTTTGATACGGTGACTATATCAGCCACCTTTTGTTCAGACCCTCTTGGCCAAGAGGATACCCGCGGTTCCCCTACGGCCACCCCTGCTTCCCTTGCCGACGCCTCTCCTGCCCACGTGAACCACTCCTATCGCCGTCCACTGTCTATGCACTCTTGGTCGGCCCGCCATCACCAAGCCGTCCTAGCGCCAAGGTGCCCTCAGCAACCCATGGCACCTCAGAGCATTGACCTTCCCGCCGGACGACCACGAGGTACGCTATCGTCCCTCGACTCATCACTTATTTCTTTCACTGCATCGTTGGTTGCCTCCACCGCGCTCGGTTTAGACGTAGGTGAGCGAGATAGGACGAGTGACAATGTCGACTACTTGAGCGTCCCACCTGGTTTAGTGCGGGTCAGGCTCGCCCGTCACGTGCGGGTACTATCCGGCGGGGTCAATCCCGTTTGGCGGCGTAGAGACCTCATCTCTCCATACGAGGATCAGGAAGTCCCCTTACCTTCCCTGGGCGACCCCATCGACTCCCGGATGTCGGCTTCCCCCCCGGCTTGTCGGCAACTGCACGTATCATACCCCCCCCCTCCTAGAGCCTTTGATTGTAGTTCATCTCTGTAGGAATTCCCGTACCCGACGAACGCCGAACACTCGCCGCGTACTGATGACTCTAAAATATGTCATCAAATAATCAAGTTCTCAAGTTTAAATTCATTACAATTATCTTGTGAATTCATGCTAAGTTCATGCATATGTATTGTTTTATGAAATCACTAACCCCACTTGATTCTTTGAATCAAGTGGAATATATTTAACGTTTTATGGCTAGTGAACATTCAGAAACAGGTTAAGAAGATCAAGGAAGAAGTGAGGATCAACAGAAGTGGGCAAAAATTTGAAGTGGAAAAAATTACAAAAATGCCCCTGGGCATGACTTAAGAGAAAACCTATAAATACTCTCTTGAGAGAGGAGTTTAGGGTTCAGAATTTTCTCTAAGGAAACTAGGGCTTGGAGAAGAGGATTTCTGCACCCTCCAGGAGCTGATGAGCTTTTGGAGTTGGAGAGGAAGAACAGACTGAAGATAGCTTGGATTGAAGAACCACGCCTGGCCACAAGGACGTGACACCCGACGTGGAGAAATCTCAAGCTTCAGCCCTGTAATCCCTCTCTTCTCAGACAATTTTGGTTGGGTTGGAAGAGTCGCAAGATCTTCCAATGTTTTCCAACTGAGGATTGTTTCATTTTAGATTTGATTTCAGTTGAATTTTGTTTCTTTCTTGTTCTGATCATCCTCCCCAAACTTCCCCAAAAAAATTCCCTTTGACGCAGCAGCACCGCCACGCGCAGCAGCACCGCCACAGCAACGCGCCGCCAGACGCAGCAGCGCTGCGCACAGCGGCGCTGCGCGCAGCCACGCCGCGCGACAGCGCCGCTGCCGCAGTAGCGCCCGCGCAGCGTCGCGCGCCACGCCGCCGCGCAACAGCGCTGCTGCACGCAGCGCGCGCAGCCACACCACACACGCAACAGCGCTGCTGCACGCAGCAACGCCGCGCGCAGCAGCGTCGTCTTGCGCACGCCGCAGCGACAGCAGCGCCGCTGCAAACACGCAAACTTGCGTGCAGGTACCTGCGCAAGGTGTTTGATCCTTTGCCCCAAGGGCAAGGGTACTGTCTCTGAGAACTCCTCAGAGACAGCCTCTATTAAGTTAAATCTTTAACTTAATCAGAGCAATAGCAGTTAAATCTTTCGACTAAACTGGGAATTAAAGAGGAATTCTGTGATTTTCCTGAGGATCATTTAACAGAGTTTAATATTTATTTTAAATTGATAAGTGACATATCTATTGAATAAAGAAGGAAATTTCTACTGTTTTCTCCTGCTCCCTGTGGATCGACCCTCACTCGCCTTACGCCGTGAGGTTTATAAATTTGTTGCATAAGCTCTGAACCTCACACGTCTGAACTGCTAAATAACCAGTAAAAAACGCCCTAAAATTGAGCTTATCAACTGGCGCCGGTTCTTGAGCACGGTATTACAGTAGAAAATTCTATTTTCTCTGAATCTACAGTTATCTCTCTAAACCTACAGTCATTTTGGTGAATCTACAGTCATTTTTGTGAATCTACTGTCATTTCTCTAAATCTACAGTCATTTTTGTTGATTTTTCTAGAGCTGCAGGACTTGACAATCCTCAGCTCATTGTTATTCTAACCGTTTGCTGTAGATTTATGGTAGTAACACGCTCAGGAGCTGGTGAAAAGTCTGCAGAGAAAGACATTAGAGACGCCACTCCGGATTCTACAGTGACAGAACCAGAAATTCAGCAGAGAAATATGGCTGAAGAGATGCACCAGCAGAATGAGAGGAGGAGGACTATGCTGGATAGGTCCACACCGTCGGGAAGCTTGCGTCAAACCGATGTAAATCTGAACATTGGTGACGGTATTTCCTTCGATATGACAATGCATTAATTCATTCCTTACCTGAATTTAATGGACTGCCTGCTCAAAACCCATTAGAATTCCTTGATGATTTCCACATTAGGTGTTCATCTCAAAAGCGTTCAGGGATATCTACAGAAATTTTAAAAATGAAATACTTTCCTCTAACCTTAAAAGATAAAGCATTTTCCTGGTACCGCAATTTAGGAATCACTTTCAATTCATGGGAAGAGATGCAAGGAAAATTTCTGCAGAAATTTTACCCTCTCTCCAAAACTAACTTTTATAGAAGGAAATTCACAACTTCCATCCTCATGATGGTGAGGCGTTTAGTGAATCATGGGAGAGGTTCAATGATCTGTTGAGGAAGTGCCCTCACCATGGAATTGAACAATGTCAACTAGCTCAGATATTTTATGAGTCTCTCTCTGATTTTATGAAAAACAAGGTAAACCTCGCCACGGGTGGAACGTTCTATACTGCATATGAGGATGAAGTTTTTGATATTTTGGAGAGAGTTGCAGAAACTGATTTGCAGGAGATTGGAGCCAATCAGAATGGGAGGAATGTGCAGCCCAAGAGAGCAGGAGTTCTGCAGGTCAACGCCAAGGAGGGAGAGCTACAAGCGGGCCTAAGGGAGACCAACCAGAAATTGGAGGAGCTCACCTCTACCTTGAAGAATGTCTTCCTAGGTAACTCTCCCATCATTAAAGCTAAGATCTGCTCTCTCTGTTTTAGCAGGGAACATGAAGATGGAGCTTGCCAAGCCATGGAAGAAGAGGTGAAGGCTTTCAACCAGCCGCAACAACCGTGGGTGGGTCAAAAGCGGTCAAATTTCCAAAACGGAGAGGCCTTCCACCAAGGAAACAAGCCGGCAGCTCAACCCCCGTTCCAACAAAGACAACAATTCCAGCACAGGCCTCCACAACAGTATCAGGTTTCATCTCAAACTCAACCTGATTTCTCCACATTAACTCCCGTCATTTCAGATATGATCGAAAAGCAAAATCAAAAGTTGCGGGCGGAAATGGAGATGCAGATGCAAGTGATGATGGAGTTTCAAACGAAGCAAATGCTGGATGCTCAAGAGCAGATGAGGAAGATGCTTGAAAGCCTCAGACCTGTCCAATCTGAACACCAAGGTATACCGTTAGATTCTCCTTGCACATCTTATAAACTTCCCACGAAACCGTCCATCAATCCATGCAACTTGCATCATGTGCAGCATTCCATTCATGATGAGACGAATAGAGATGATCCTGAGGTTCTAGCCATCTCAAAATTGAGAAATGGGAAAGAACTTCAGGATCCCTATCGGACTTCTATAGAGAATTCTAAGAAGGGAACCGAACCACAAGAGGAAGAAGGAGAGGACCCCTCGTGGAGGAGCCTCTACCTTCTACGAGTGGGCAGCATGTTCCCTACCCTTCCGCTTTAAATAGAAAAAAACCGATATTTGATTATGAAAACCGACTGCTAGAGAATTTTAGAAAAGCCACCATGACTGTTACTGTCGAAGATATGCTTAGGTGTGCACCTTCCCTAAAGAAGTACCTTAAGGACTCTTGCACCATTAAGAAGCCTAGGGAAGTGGTTAAATTATCTGAAAATGCCTCTAGCATTCTTAATGTCATCCCTATCAAAATGAGAGACCCCGGAGCCCCTTTCATTACATGCGAAATAGGAGGAAACACCTTCTCTAAAGTTTTATTAGATACGGGAGCAAGCATAAGTATCATTCCGACCGCATTATATGAGGAGAGTGGGTTTGGAGAGTTGGAGGAAATTCATATGGACCTACTCTTAGCTGACGGCACTGTTAGGCAACCCGAGGGAAGGTTAACCGATGTCATGATCACCGTAGAGAATTGTGAAATCCCTGTAGACTTTATAATGACAGATGTAAAGATATCGGGAGACATTAGTTTAGCTCCTATCATCTTAGGTAGACCATTCTTGGTTACGGCAAAAACGATTATGGATTGGGAGAAGGGGATGGTTGAGTTTAAAATTGGAAAGGAGAGAGTTCAACTGGATATATCGAAAATGATGAAGTGTCCTGTAGGAAGCAATGAGGAGTTAAAATTGTGTGCACAAGATGAAGGAGAGGATGTGGTTAAAGAATACTTGTCACAAGTAGAGGGTAGAGAGCTAGAGGGAGAGATCATAGACCTCCCTTCGGTAGAGGTAGGGCCAGAATTGAAACCTTTGCCCTCATCCCTCAAATATGCATATCTAGATGAGCAGAAAATCCTACCGGTAATCATATCTTCATCACTATCCTCTGAATAGGAAAAGGACTTGCTAGAGGTACTTAGGGAGCATAGAAATGCCATAGGTTGGACCTTTGATGATACTAGAGGAATTCCATCTTTGATCTGTGAACATAGGATATTTTTAGAAGAGGAAGCAAAACCTTGTAGAGAGCATCAAAGGAGACTCAACCCTTACATGAGAGAAGTTCTTGAGAAAGAAGTGATTAAGTGATTGAATGCAGGAATAATTTATGCTATATCCGACAGTAGATGGGTGAGTCCTGTACACATGGTACCAAAGAAATCTGGAATTACCGTAGAAGTGAACGAAAAAGGGGAAGAGGTGCAGAAAAGATTGACCACAGGGTGGAGGGTGTGAATTGATTACAGGAAATTAAATAAGGCGACAAAGAAGGATCACTACCCACTACCCTTCATAGATCAGATACTAGAAAAACTGTCAGGGCAGCAATATTTTTGTTTTCTTGATGGTTATTCAGGATACAACCAAGTAAACATCCATCCTGATGATCAAGAGAAGACAACATTTACGAGTCCCGTAGGGACATATGCCTTAGGCGTATGCCCTTCGGGTTATGCAATGCCCCCGCCACATTTCAGCGATGTATGAATGCCCTATTTTCTGATTTAGTAGGCGAATGTTTAGAAATATTTATGGATGATTTTTCAGTATTTGGATCTACCTTTGAGAACTGCCTCCTAAGCCTCACCAAAGTATTGAAGAGGTGCATTGAGTCCAACCTTGTCCTAAGTTGGGAAAAATCTCATTTCATGGTGCAGGAGGGAGTAGTGCTGGGACACACGGTCAGCAACCGTGGATTGGAAGTGGACAAGGCCAAAATCGAAATCATCCAGGGCCTTCCACCTCCAACCAACCTAAAAACCCTTAGGGGTTTCCTCGGCCACGCGGGTTTCTATAGACGTTTTATCCTTGATTTTGCTAAAATTTCTAAACCTCTTACAAACCTTTTATCGTCTAAAAATAATGATTTTGAACTAACACTAGAGGCTAAAGATGCATTTTATAAATTGAAAGAAGCTTTGGTTAATGCGCCTATCCTGTAAGGGCCCGATTGGACCCTTCCTTTTGAACTAATGTGCGACGCTTCTGATTTTGCAGTAGGTGTAGTGTTAGGCCAAAGAATTGATAAGAAACCCGTGGTGATCTACTACGCCAGCAGGACCTTAGTGGACGCACAACTGAATTACACCACCACCGAAAAGGAGCTGCTGGCCATTATTTTCGCTTTAGAAAAGTTTAGGTCTTATTTACTAGGTAGTAAAATAACTGTTTATTCTGATCATGCAGCTATTAGATACTTGTTAACGAAGAAAGAGGCTAAACCGAGATTGATTAGATGGGTGCTTTTATTACAGGAATTTGATTTGGAAATTAAAGACAAGAAAGGGTGTGAAAATGTAGTAGCCACCATCTCTCACGAATCATAGGCGCCCCACCTGAACAAATTAATGATGCATTTCTGATGAATTTGTCCTAACTGCACAAGGAACATTCGTTCCTTGGTATGCACATATTGTCAACTTTTTAGTTTCAGGACAAATTCCTACAGGTTGGACTTCCCACGAGAGAAAAAGCTACTCAAGGATGCGCGATTTTATTTTTGGGAAGATCCGGAGCTGTTTCACCAAGGACAAGATCAAATTCTCCGACGATGCGTCCCCGAGAGCGAGCAACGAAGCATCCTAGAATTCTGCCACGCAAAACCAGGAGGGGGTCACTACTTGGCCAAGGTAACAGCTCATAAGATTGTTGAATCGGGTTTCTTTTGGCCTACATTATTTCATGACGCGCAGAAATTTTATAACAGTTGTTTAGCATGCCAAGCATCCATCAATATCAATAGGAAAGATAGAATGCCCCTACAACCCATCTTAGAAGTGGAAATATTTGATTTATGGGGAATTGATTTTATGGGTCCATTTCTTAGTTCTAACGGTTATGAATACATCTTGATGGCTGTTGACTACGTCTCCAAATGGGTAGAAGCCATTCCCTCCAAAACCAATGACAGTAAGGTAGTGACCAATTTTATTGAAAAACACATTTTTTATAGATATGGATGCCCAGCGATCATTAGTGATGGAGGTTCACACTTCACAAATTACAACTTTAGGAATCTCCTCAAAAAGTTTGGTGTTCATCATCGAGTCACTACCCCATATCATCCTCAAGCCAATGGACAAGTTGAATTGTGCAATAGAGAGGTGAAGAAAATTTTGAGGAAAATAGTGCGTCCAGATGGGAAAGATTGGTCCAGGAAGCTAGACGAGGCGTTATGGGCTTATAGGACAGCTTACAAAACCTCTCTCGGCATGTCTCCCTTCCGCCTTATCTTTGGCAAAGCTTGTCACCTACCACTTGAGTTAGAACACAAGGCCCTTTGGGCTATTAGAAAACTCAACCTAGATTTGGATAGAGCCGGCAAGCATAGACTTCTTCAATTGAATGAGTTGGAAGAGTTAAGAAATGAGGCTTATGAGAATTCGAAGATTTATAAAGCCAAGATGAAGATGTTTCATGACAAGAGCTTGAGGAGAAGAATTTTTGTGGAGAATCAAAAAGTATGGCTTTACAACTCTAGACTAAAACTCTTTCCAAGTAAATTGAAAACGCGATGGGATGTTCCCTTCCTTGTTCAACAGGTTTTTGAGAATGGAGCCGTTACAATTTTAGATCCTACGTCTCAAAGACGATTCACTGTGAACGGGCAACGGCTCAAACCCTACTTAGAAGAAGAAGATCTTCACAGCCCCATGAATATTACGTTAGAAAAGCCATCGCATGATAGCTCATGATTCGATTAGTTTTTGTTTTTACTACATTTCATATTCTCTCTGCTTGGTTACTTTCCTTGTTTTATTTTTGTTTCTGCGTTTTTGTTTCTGTTCTCGTGTGCAGCCACTCCGATCCACGCCCACCTAACACGTCACTAGACAACACGCATGCTGATCGCTGCCCTTCCTTCCATGGTTTGGTATTCCTTTCTCCTTTCTCTCATTTATGATTTGTCATGTAGGAACATGCCTTTTATTGAGGGGGGGAGGGGAGTACATTTACATGCATTATTCATGAAATTTTTTTCGTTTTTGCATTCACAAACCATGGATATTTGATGATCTTAGGAGATGATTGTCCAATGATATGCATGATAATTCGATTCTTTTCAAAAGGGTAGAAATGCAAGAGTGGCCAGCTAGGGAATCCTAGGTGAAGTAAGCCTAGCTAGGTGCACTACGATCCATACCACGACAGTCGTATCTATTACCATTATACTTCTCTCACCTCACCATCCACCTCGGGTTGAGTTAGCACTTACATGCACAAAAATTTTTAGCTTTATTGGAGAGTAGTGTTAGTGTTAGCTCATTTGCAGTATTATTATGACGTGAGTGAAGCTCCTGACCCATGAAGAATACATAACCGTCGGGGAATAAGCTGCCGGTCTACTAAGGGCGGCACATGGGTAGTGGATAAGCGCCACCAAACTATCAAGTGAAAGCTGCACTGCGCATAAACAAGCAAAAGCTTGCATCATAGTACTCAAGTTGATTGTCATAAAAAATGACCAACAAGCAGCAAATGCCAAATAAAATAAAGGTGGAAAAGCTGTCTCCGTGTGTTTGAGCCGATGCTACTATAGCCATAGTATTGAGCTAGCATTAATGCCACTCTCTACGCCTCGTTCAGTAGTGCGCTTGGGGTGTTAACTCGATCTTATTCCATATACTATGTACTTACTATATGTACTCCATAGATCATGTGCACTTAGTTGAGGTTTAAGGCTGAGATAGATCCTAAATTTCTTCTACGCTGGTCAATTTTAATTGCTGAAAATACTCCTTGAGAAGAGCATGAATCAAAGTTATCGGAAGTCAAAATTCACCTTGAGATCATCTTTTATTCTCACCAGCATGTCATTACTAAGGGACTAGTAATGATCTAAGTTGGGGGTGTTTGATGACTCTAAAATATGTCATCAAATAATCAAGTTCTCAAGTTTAAATTCATTACAATTATCTTGTGAATTCATGCTAAGTTCATGCATATGTATTGTTTTATGAAATCACTAACCCCACTTGATTCTTTGAATCAAGTGGAATATATTTAACGTTTTATGGCTAGTGAACATTCAGAAACAGGTTAAGAAGATCAAGGAAGAAGTGAGGATCAACAGAAGTGGGCAAAAATTTGAAGTGGCAAAAATTACGAAAATGCCCCTGGGCATGACTTAAGAGAAAACCTATAAATACTCTCTTGAGAGAGGAGTTTAGGGTTCAGAATTTTCTCTAAGGAAACTAGGGCTTGGAGAAGAGGATTTCTGCACCCTCCAGGAGCTGATGAGCTTTTGGAGTTGGAGAGGAAGAACAGACTGAAGATAGCTTGGATTGAAGAACCACGCCTTGCCGCAAGGACGTGACACCCGACGTGGAGAAATCTCAAGCTTCAGCCCTGTAATCCCTCTCTTCTCAGACAATTTTGGTTGGGTTGGAAGAGTCGCAAGATCTTCCAATGTTTTCCAACTGAGGATTGTTTCATTTTAGATTTGATTTCAGTTGAATTTTGTTTCTTTCTTGTTCTGATCATCCTCCCCAAACTTCCCCAAAAAAATTCCCTTTGACGCAGCAGCACCGCCGCGCGCAGCAGCACCGCCGCGCGCAGCAACACTGCCGCACGCAGCAGCGCTGCGCACAGCAGCCGCTGCGCCACGCCGCGACAGCGCCGGCTGACGCAGTAGCGCCGCGCAGCAGCGTTGCGCGCAGCCACGCCGCACGCAACAGCGCTGCTGCACGCAGCAGCATCGCGCGCAGCCACGCCGCACGCAACAGCGCTGCTGCACGCAGCAACGCCGCGCGCAGCAGCGTCGCGCGCAGCCACGCCGCGCGCGACAGCGCCGCTGCACGCAAACACCTTGCGCGCAGGTACCCTGCACGCAAGGTGTTTGATCCTTTGCCCCCAAGGGCAAGGGTACTGTCTACAGAGAACTCCTCTGTAGACAGCCTCTATTAAGTTAAATCTTTAACTTAATCAGAGCAATAGCAGTTAAATCTTTCGACTAAACTGGGAATTAAAGAGGAATTCTGTGATTTTCCTGAGGATCATTTAACAGAGTTTAATATTTATTTTAAATTGATAAGTGACATATCTATTGAATAAAGAAGGAAATTTCTACTGTTTTCTCCTGCTCCCTGTGGATCGACCCTCACTCGCCTTACGCCGTGAGGTTTATAAATTTGTTGCATAAGCTCTGAACCTCACACGTCTGAACTGCTAAATAACCAGTAAAAAACGCCCTAAAATTGAGCTTATCACGTACCGCCTCCCCTCCGACACTGAGTACGAACCCTCGGTGACAGCCGGACCTCGTCTCGGACGTGGTCCTGCATCAACTTGGTATCAGAGCAGGCTGTGGTTGCTCACAGCGCGCCTCCGACGCCGAATTCCGCATCACTAGTTACATTTGCATGCATCGCATCTCATCGTTTTCAAACACATCTAGGATTCCCTAGGGATGGCCATTGTGACGCGATCGAGCCGGAGAGCTCAACGCGGAGGTTCTACCTCCCCGCGACGGTCAGAACCGTCGCCCGACGAGAGAGAGCACGCTACTGCGCTCTCGGAGCATCGTCCCGCAACACCGATAGCCAGCCCGATACCGCTGCCTATCGAGACCTCGCGGATGGCACCCGCCCTTACGGGTGCCCCCGAGTCGTCCGGACCACGAGACCCCACCAGCACGTCTAGTGGACTACAGATCTCCCCGCGCGGCTCACCACCCCCTCGTGGCGAGTCCCCTCCTAGTGACTATGACGAAGAGATGGCCATACGTCGTCACCCGCATGGGAAGTCGCCCGAAGACGAGGATGCCCCCTGGAGCGCCGACGCCCGCGGACGAGGAGTACACCATCAGGAGGACCCGCAGGACGACGAATGGGCATACTTTCACGCCATGGCCGCCCGGATGGAGTGCATGGAGCGAATATTCGAGCGCCCCCGATCCCCCGTACGCGGACCAGAACTGGCATTCCCCACTCGAGGACCCCAACACAACCCACCATGGGTCAACCGATACGCGCCATGACGGAGGAGCCCCTACGAGGACATTGAAGACGCATACGAGGCGTACGATGGATGTTACGATGACATCCCCTACCCCAGTCGTCTAGACCGAGACCCGTGGCGCAACCCGTATGACGCTCGCGCCAGGGATAGACCCCCTCCGCTGGACGACTACGCCCGCGAGTACTTGGCCGACCGTCCGGCCCGAGCGGACCCCTACATCCGACACCGAGATCGCGACCTGGACGCCGACCACCCGGCGCGCCGAGACGAACCCATCCGGCCTCCCGATCGCCCACAGGTAGCGGACATACCTACGTTACCCACCACGCGCGATGCCTGAGGTTCGTGCCCCTCGCGACGGTAGTCCCCGCCCTCGGGACGGCCGTGCTCGCGAGCTGACCCCGCCTCGACGACGCGTCGACCCGCATACAGAGGAGGATGACGAGGAGCGACGATGGGAGGAGCACCGCACCCGCATCCAGAGTGTGCGTGCTGACGTCACCGTCTTCGAGGGTTCACAAAAACCCAAGGAGTTCATCGACTGGGAGTCCAACATGAACTCCTACTTTCGGTGGTACCGCATGGACGATGATCTATGCGTGGAGTACGCGGAGATGAGACTTGGCGGACAGGCAAAGATATTTTGGGAGAACGAACGCGTCGCCGCCGAACGACGAGGACGACCCATCACATCTTGGGTCGACATAGCACAGAAGCTACGGAGCAAATATGTACCTCGTCAATATCAGATGTCATTGTTCCTCACGTGGCTCGACCTTAAGCAAGGTCGACTCTCTATGACGGAATATATCGAGGCATTCGAGGAGTGCCGTATGCGGTGGAGATTCGTGGAGGACCTGTGAGTCGTCATCGGACTGTTTGCCCACGGGCTTCGGACAGCCCAGCGCAACGAGGTTCTCAAGTGCAACCTGGCTGAGGTGGATGAGGCGTACCACCTAGTCGAGCACATGGAGAGTCCGAGTCATGAGGCGACCCCTCCCAACGCGACCACCGTGCCTCGAGCCACACTGGTCCGACCCGTCCCTACGCTGACTACTACGCCTATGATCATACGGGCTACTCCGATTGCCGGGGGGCAAGGAACCGCCCCTGCCACTTCCGTGGGTTCCAACCCACTTGCTCGGGTCATCACGTACGACACTCTGACCCGGAGCATCACCATCAGTCAGGCACACCTCACGTGCTTCAAGTGCCATGGGAAAGGGCACAGGGCTAGTCAGTGCCCATCGCCCGCACTGCTCATCGACATGGGGGACGTTGATCCTGGCTATACGGAGGACGTGGACGAGACGTTGGACGATCACTATCACGTAGTTGAGGAGTTCGCCATCGAGTACGAGGAACCCGATGGACAGATCGGTTACATTCAGATCATGATTTCTCGCACATCCCCGACACCGGCGCCACGAGTTACAGAACGATCGCTAGCCACCATAGCCGTTGACCAGCCCAGCGCTAGCAGGACGCGACCACCACCACAAGTCGCGCCCCCTGTTCGGACCGCCCCCATGACGCCCGGCCAGACCCTATGGCGGACGTGTCGCTCCGCACCTTGGTCTTTTACACCTATGTCAAGATCAACGACAAAATGTATAAATTGATCGTCGACAGCGGCAGCTGCATCAATACCATATCAGATGCCATGATCCTCTGACTCGGGCTGTCCCCGATACCCCACCCGATTACCTATGATGTGTCCTGGATTGATGCTTCATCGCTCCCAATAAAGAGCCAGTGCCGCGTCCCGCTGAAGGTGAGCGCCTACGACAAGAGCGTCCTCTGTGACGTGCTTCCCATAGAGGTGGGAAGCATCATCTTGGGCCATCCCTGGCTATATGACCACGACGTCACTCTAGCCGGAAGGACGAACACTGTTCGTTCTTCTACCAGGGACGACGGGTCACTTGGCACCCGTACACAGCGAAACTGAGAACAAGCCGGCCCCAACCAAGCCCATAGGGCTTATGGTTGTTCGAGGCCCCTTGATGCAGGACGTACGTCTAGAACGTCGTCTCGTCGTCACTGAGTATGATGGCTCGGCGACGATAAAGGATACGTATCGGGAGCCGCGATGTCGTTGTCCGACGATACCCTAACGGGTATGTAACTACGGGGATGAATGCCCTATGTGTTGTACGTGCAGGCTCCGACTCGAGGGGCGCTGAGCTCCAAGCTTTGACGGCTCGTCGTGTGATGGCGACGGTGGCCTCTTGTACCTCGTCGGAGCGACGGAGGCGTCGACGGCCGAACAGACTCAATCCGCAGGGCTCGCACGTAACGGACGTACTCGTCCGCACCGGTAGGACACTCAAGACGTAGTTCTCTCGTTTAACCTTGGTTACCTTCCTAGCCCAAGCGCGGTGGAGACGGGACGAAAGTATACTGCAAACGATTAATGAACGAGCGACGGAAGAGGACGGCGTACCTCGTCGACGGGGCTCGTGATGCAGGATCTCGTCTTCGTCACTACCATACCAGAGCGGGTTGGGTGATGGGGCGCCGGAGAGAGCACGGCGGCTCGACGTTCAGCGAAGTGTCGGAGCGACTCGTAAAGATGGGTCGTCAAGGGGTGGCGTCGGAACGCCTTTCAAGCGGAGTTGGCGATTGCGTGCGGATGGCGCGGAGCGGTGTAGGGCAGCGTGGTCGATGGCGAGCGGCGTGGCGGGACGACGTCGCGAGCACGGGGCGATGTTGCCGCGGTCGGACGACGGCGGTCACGGCGAGCGCGACACGGAGCAACAGCTTTGGTGAGGGCGTGAGCGGAGCGGCGGCACAGCAGTGCTGCGGCAGACGGCACGGTGGCACCGAGGATGGCACGGCGGTGGCGTGGACGGCACGGCGGCACGCTGGTGGCAGCGGCGGCGCGGCGCGCGGCGGCGCGGCGGGTGCGCACGGTCGGCGTGGCGGCGGCGCGGCGCGCGCAGGAGGCGCGGGAGGGCGACGGCGCGCGGGCGGCGCGCGATTGGCGGCGGCGCGTGGCGCGCTGAATGGCGGGCGGCGCTCGAGGCGGCACGTGAACGGCGGCGGCGTGAGGGGGCGGCGCGCAACCGCGGCGGCGGCGATTGCCCTTCCTCCTTCCTCTCCCTCTCCTTCTTCTTCCCTTTCCTTCCTTTCCCTTCTCCTTCTTCTTCCCTCTTCTTCCTCTTCTTTCTGTTCTTCTCAAAACGAGGAACGAGACCCCAACCTCTGTTCGATGAAATGCCTCAAAGGAAAAAAACGGGTCTGATAACCTAGGGCGCCCTCTCTTCCCTTATAACGGGGAGAAGAGTCAGGCCCTAAGTGGGCCATAACGGGTTCGACTTGGGGGCCCTTCTAAATGGGCTCCCCTTAACAAATACAAGACACAACTAAACGAAATAAGGAGAAATGAAATGAAGGGGAATTTAGGGGAAGAAACAAGGGGGAAAAGGGGTGGATAGAGAGATCCATCCCCTTAGCAAAAACAACGAAACACAACTGTCGTGGGGGCGACGAAACAAGACAAAATGGACGAAAGAGGCGGCATAAAACAAAACATGAAAGAAAGAGAACGGAAAGCGAGGAAGATAACCGGAGAAAGGTCACCCGGTCTTCAACGTCGTGGGCGCAGGGCGCAGATGACGTCGATGACGATCCTTGATGGCGTGCGCCATCACCCCTTGTTCACCTGAGACTTGACTCGCGAGGGCTACAACACGCCCCTATACCTCGCCGTCACCCTCGACGTCTGCACCGATCCACTTGTAGAGCCCCGAGCCCCGGAGGTCGAGGCCATTTTAGCAGAGTTTGGAGACGTGTTCCCCGAGGAACTACCCGGTGAGCTACCACCGATGCGTAGCATCCTCCACGCGATCGACCTCGTGCCCGGCGCGTCATTGTCGAACTTACCACATTATCGCATGGAGCCGCAGAGATACGAGGAGCTGCTACGCTAGGTCCGTGAATTACTCGCGAAGGGCCTCATCCAGGAGAGCCTCAGCCCTTGCGCCGTACCGGCACTACTAGCTCCAAAGAAGGACGGTACGTGGCGCATCTGGTGCGACAGTCACGCCATTAACAAGATAACGGTACGGTACCGTTTCCCCATTCCGCGTGTCCAGGATCTCTTTGACATGATGGCTGGAGCCACTATCTTCTCGAAGATAGATCTACGTAGTGGCTACCACTAGGTACAGATTCGTCCAGGAGATGAATGGAAGGCCGCCTTTAAGACAAAGGACGGATTATACGAGTGGCGGGTCATGCCCTTCGGCCTCTCCAACGCGCCGAGTACCTTCCAGCGCCTTATGAATGAGGTACTGCGCGCCTTTATCGGGAGGTTTGTCGTCATCTACTTCGACGACATACTGATATACAGCCAGTCAAGGGAGCACCTTGACCATCTTTGGCAGGTTTGCACCGTCCTCCGGCGTGAGCAGTTATACGCACACCTGAAGAAGTGTAGCTTCCTCACATCGGAAGTAGCATTCCTCGGGTTCATCGTCTCCGCCCAAGGCATTGTCGCGGACCCGAACAACGTCCGGGTGATGGAGGACCATCTCGAGGATGACGCCACGATGACGAAGAACCATCTCGAGGATGACGCGACGGGATGTCGTCAGCCACGCCGAGCAGCTCGCGCCGACGCTCGCCACCCGGGGTTTAAGTACCCCGCGTAAGAACTTTTATCTTTTTACTTATGCTCATTTTCATGTGTGTTTGTATTTTTGGATTCGTGGACTAGGCCAATGTTGTTGGGCCCCGTCCTCCTTATTTTTACTTTTTATGTTTGTATTTTGAATTTGTAAGGGAGGCCGAACCACGTCTCGCGACGGTTCGTCCTCTCCCACGTTCACTTGGCACCCATCCTCACTATATAAGGGGATGGCATGCCCAAGGAACACCTTGGAGTCATTGTTGAAAAGTTTATTCACAATTCGTCTCCCCCCCTATCGTAGAGAGTAGTGTAGGGGGTTTGGCTAGCCCCACCCCACGTTGAGATCACTCCGTGGGTAGAGCCCACGTCTCCCCGTCGAGATCACTCCGAGGGAGATGTGTTAAAGCGCGCCGTCGAGATCACTCCGGTGCGAGGAAAGAGTTTCAAGAAGCCGCCGCCATCAAGAATCAAAAGAGGCCTTCGTCGAGATTACTCCGGGGGTCTTGGGAGATTCAAGAAGCGTCGCCGACACGCCATCAACCGGGGAAATCTGCTCCGTCGAGGGAGCACACCCCAGATCCGTCAAGAACTCCTCTTTCTTGGAGGGTTCTTGGTTGTTACAGTTCAAGAAAGCCATTTCTTGGTACCTTTTTCCACCCTTCCACCATTTCTTGATCGCCCACCCCCCTTTCCCCATCGTTTCTTGATTCCCACCCCCCTCGTCTTGCCTTTCTTGATCGCCCCCCCCTTTCCCCATCGTTTCTTGATTCCCAACCGCCTCGTCTTGCCTTTCTTGATCGCCCACCCTCCTTTCCCCATCGTTTCTTGATTCCCAACCGCCTCGTCTTGCCTTTCTTGATCGCCCACCCCCCTTTCCCCATTGTTTCTTGATTCCCAACCGCCTCGTCTTGCCTTTCTTGATCGCCTACCCTCCTTTCTCCCATCGTTTCTTGATTCCCAACCGCCTCGTCTTGCCTTTCTTGATCGCCCACCCTCCTTTCCCCATCGTTTCTTGATCCCCAACCGCATCCTCTTGTCTTTCTTGATCGCCCACTTTCTTTCCCCTTGATTTCTTGATTTCTTGATTTCTTGATTTCTTGAATTCTTGATTTCTTGATTTCTTGATCTCACCTTATCTCCTTGATTCCCCTTCGTTCTCCCCTTCGCCCTCATCTTTCTTGATTTCTTGATTCCCACCCTCTACGCCATAACCGATTACTTGGTTTTCTGCCCCACCCCCACAACTATTCCCACGATACTTGGTTCGTTGTCTTGCCCGCCCACACGACTACGCCGTGCGCCAGCCAAGCGCGCGCCTTGTGCGCCCTCTGCTCCGACTTTTGTTGCACGCCACCCGTGGACTCAGCTCTCTGCTGGTAGTTACGACCGCACCGTCCGCACCCGACACTAAGCATCCGCTCGACGACTTGGACGCCTTGGACTAAGCGATACAAAGGTCAGTCTCGTCTCCCCTCTATAAACTCCAGTATTATTATCTTCGATAGTCTCGTCTTCCCCTATCGCGTCCGCTACCGTGATATTCTCGAACATCATCGGATATGACTAGCCACCTTGTCGAGCATAGGGATTCTTGTGGTAGACGGACTGTCATCCGACTTAGACGCCGAACGCTCCAGGGCTGTTAGATGCCCCTCACTTAGTAGACGTCTAGTAGGTCCAGCGGGTCATTGGGAGTTTGATCTTAGGTTCACTCGTCTCTCATTGATCGGTACGGCCGACGTCGCTATCCGTCAAGTCCTTATCTGCTCATTCGTATTTTCTCATCATTCGGCTTACATCCCATACATTCGCATCATAACCCTGTGACGTGAAACGCGTCGATCGATCCCGGCCGTCGTCGTATCACATCACCGGGCCATCACATCATGGCCGTCACCGGCCAGCCTCCACAACATCCAGAGCTTTATCGGCCTCGCCACCTTCTATCGACGATTCGTGCAGAACTTCAGTTCTATCACAGCTCCTATCACCGACTGCCTCAAGGTGGAGCCATTCACATGGACCTTCACTATCGAGCGAGCTTTCCAGCACGTGAAGCTCTTGCTGACGCAGGCTCGTGTCCTCCGCCTACCCAATTTCGGGAAGGTGTTCGAGGTTACCTTTAACGCCTCGTGTGTCCGTATCGGTGCTGTCTTCTGCCAGGAGGGTCACCCCGTTGAGTTCTTCAGCGAAAAGCTGAACGACGCGCGACTACGCTACTCGACGTACGACAAGGAGTTCTACGCCTTAGTTCACGCACCACGTCATTGGCGACACTACCTCCTCTCGAAGGAGTTCGTGTTATTTTTGAATCACGAGGCACTCAAGTACCTACACTCCCAACAGAAATTGAGCAACCGACATGCGCGATGGATCGAGTATCTACAGGACTACTCCTTCGTCATCAAGCACAAGAAGGGCAAGGACAACGTCATCGCCGATGCACTCAGTCAATGAGCACACGCGCTCAACATCATGAGGGTGAAAGTCCTTGGCTTCGAGACCATCAGGGAGGGATACGACAGCTGCCCCAACTTCGGGTCGATCATTGCGCGAGTTCGACAGCGACCGTCCCGCGATTTCCAGGACTATGTCATCACGGACGACTACCTGTTCTTTCAGAACAGACTTTGCGTGCCTCGCACGTCACTGCGCAACTTCCTCACGTGGGAATGTCATGCCGGTGGTCTGAGTGAACACTTCGGACGCGACAAGACCATCTCCACCGTAGAGTACCAGTTCTACTGGCCGTCGCTGAAACGCGACGTCGGCAACATCGTTGCCCAGGGCCGCGTATGCGCCATGGCCAAACAGGTCAAGAAGAGCGCCGGGTTATACACCCCGCTACCGACGCCCAAGCGTCCGTGGGATGATGTCAGTATGGATTTTGTTCTAGGACTTCCCCGGACCGCACGACGCCACGACTCTGTCATGGTCGTCGTTGACAGGTTCTGGAAGATGGCGCACTTCGTGCCCTACGCGAAGACGTCCGACGCCACAAAGGTCGCGCAATTATTCTTCCGAGAAATTGTGCGCCTCCATGGACTACCATCTTCGATCGTGTCCGATCGAGACGTCCGCTTCATGAGCTATTTATGGAATACCTTGTGGAGTCTCCTCGGCACACGGCTCAAGTTCTCGACTGCCTATCACCCGCAGATCGAGGGTCAGACATGATAAGCTCAATTTTACTGTGTTTTTTTACTGGTTATTTATCAGTAACATGTGTGAGGATTAAGCTTATTCAACGAATTTATAAACCTCACAAGTTAGGGCGAGTGAGGGTCGATCCACAGGGAGCAAAAGAAAACAGCAGGAAATTCCTTTTCGGTACGTTAAAGTGCAACTTAATCAAGCCGTCTACAGAGAATTTCTCTATAGACAGATCCTTTGCCCTTTGGGGCAAAGGATCGAACACCTGCGTCTTGAGGATAACCTGCGCGCGAGGTGTTGCGTGCTGTAGCGACCTCTGCTGACTATGCGGCGCGGCGGCTTCATATGCACGGAATGCCTGCGCGCAACAGCGTGCTGCGTGCGACTGCGTGCTGCGGCGGCGTTGCGTGCTGCGTCGCGGCTGTGCGCGGCTGTGCTGCCGCTGCTGCTGCACGCGGCTGCCCTGGCCGCTGCGGCTGCCGGCTGCGCGGTCTTTGCTGGTATCTTGTGACTGCGCGGCGTCAGCGCGCTGCTGTGCTGCCACGCATTGCGGCCTGTGCGTGCTGCGCTGCGTCGCGACTGCACTGGCTGGCGGCTTTGCTGCACACGGCGTGGTGGAGATGCGGAGGAGTTCTGTTCTTTTGGAAGATTTGGGGAAGACGATTTGAACAACAAAGGAACAACGTTTAAACTGAAATCAAATCTAAACGAAACAATCCTCAGTTGGGAAACATTGGAAGATCTTGTGACTCTTCCAACCCAACCAAAATTGTCTGAGAAGAGAGGGATTACAGGGCTGAAGCTTGCGATTTCCCCACGTCGGGTGTCACGTCCTTGCGGCGAGGCGTGGTTCTTCAATCCAAGCTATCTTCAGTCTGTTCTTCCTCTCCAACTCCAAAAGCTCATCAGCTCCTAGAGGGTGCAGAAATCCTCTTCTCCAAGCCCTAGTTTTCTTAGAGAAAATTCTGAACACCTAAACTCCTCTCTTAAGAGAGTATTTATAGGTTTTCTCTTAAGTCATGCCCAGGGGCATTTTCGTAATTTTTGCCACTTCGAATTTTTGCCCACTTCTGTTGATCCTCCTCTCTTCCTTGATCTTCTTAACCTGTTTCTGAATGTTCACTAGCCATAAAACGTTAAATATATTCCACTTGATTCAAAGAATCAAGTGGGGTTAGTGATTTCATAAAACAATACATATGCATGAACTTAGCATGAATTCACAAGATAATTGTAATGAATTTAAACTTGAGAACTTGATTATTTGATGACATATTTTAGAGTCATCAAGACAAAGGTCGTCAATCGTAGCTTGGGCAACCTACTACGCTCTTTAGTGGGCAAACACCTCGCGACATGGGATTTGATCATCCCTCGCGCCGAGTTTGCCTACAACTCATCGGTGAACCGCACCACCGGGTTGAGCCTGTTCAAGATCGTCTATGGCCAGGCCCCTCGTCGCCCACTAGACTTAGCGCCTATTGACCCCCATGTTAGAGTATCCGAGGATGGCATTGCATTCGCCCAGCATAGTTTTGCATTGCATCAGCATATTCATGATAGGATCACGAGCCAAAATGCATTGTACAAGCAGTCTGCCGACTTGCACCGCCGACCCCGAGTCTTCGATGTGGGAGACCTAGTGATGGTTGGGCTTAGACCGGAGAGATACTCTCCCAGGACGGCTACGAAGCTACATGCCCGTAGTGCCAGCCCGTTCTCGATCCTCCGAAGGGTGGGCGAAAATGCCTACATCGTCGAGATTCCTCCTACGTGGGTAATCAGCTCCACGTTCAACGTGGCGAATCTGGCTCCGTACGGAACCCCTTCTTACCCCCACACCCCGGCCTCTCAGACCCCTTCAGTGTGAGTGAGCTTGCCGCGACCACTCTCCCACTTGTTTCACCCGATTAGCACGAGGCAATCGACTGTGTACTACAAGAGATAATTGACTATGTAGGGGACGAGGTCGCGAGGAGGTTCTTGGTACGATGGCTTGGACGCACTAGCGCAGACGGTACGTGGATTTCAGTGGAGGAGCTCTGCTGACTTCGACCGGATCTACTCCAGCCGCTCCCCTTCGACACTCCTAACTCGCTAGAGTCAAGTTCTTCTGACCCATGGAGGATTGATGGCGCAGCCCCAGACGCACCGTCGGAGTCGTCACCGTCGCCCCCGACATCACCTGCTCCAGCATCGGATATGTCTTCGGAGACATCACCGCCGCCCTCGGCAGCGCCAGCCATCCGCGTTCAGCCCGCCCGGCAAGCCAAGGCATCGGTACGCACGCCTAGATTCAAGTATTCCCGGTAAGGAACACCGTATCGTTATATCTTACGTCTTTTCTTTACTCGTCTTTTGCTTTTAATCGTCGTCGTTTACTGACTCGTCTTGCTCGTATGTAGAGGAGGGAGGTTCGTCCTATAAGGATCTCCTCCCCCCCCACCTTTGTCCTTCGTCGTGTTCTGTTTTCGTCAAGGTCCTAGGATTAGTCCATCATGTTTTCTTATTTCCAATTCTGTTTTGTGTTTTGGACTTAATGGGCCAACCTTCTCCGTCCCCTATATAAGGGAAGAGAGTTGCAATAAAGACACTTACGATGTAGTTTTTTTGAAAGAATTATCCCCGCGTTGGGTTTTGAAACTCTGCAAGGTCGTTCCTGGAGAAGAGTTAGGGTTACGCTCGGTGAAGGGAGAAGAGGAAGCTAAGGAGGGGAAGGGCCAGAAGCAGCAGATGAGGAGTAAAGGAACAAAAGACAACGGTCGCCCGGAGTTCCTACGGCCCGCGCGCGCCGGTCGGCGCATCTTCATGCACCCGCGCGAGTCCCCGCGTCGCGGCGTGCCGTTGCACCACTAGTGCTCGTTTGTGCGCCCACTGACCTCCTGCAAACCGTCCCCGGCCGTCGCCCGCGTCCCTGCCGACCCCGTCAGTCCGGAGCTCGTTGTCTCCTGGTCACTACTTGTCATGGTCGGATTCTGGCCGCCAGCGCCGTCTTGCACCAACTGGTTGCTAGCCGACGGCTTGGATAATGCCTGGAACTCCCAGCCAGCTCGCGGGCCCTTCCGCCACCCCTGCTTATGGTGGTTGTTCCCCCCACTCGCGGCGTCCGTATGTTGCTCCTGCCGTGGGCGTGCCTCTCTACAGCCTCCGTTCCGCACGCCAGACAGGCCCATCCCTTCTGAAGCCGACCGCGTTACCCGACGTCTGCACCCGTGGGACCTGACTACGTGCTCGGAGCTGGCCGGGTTGCACCCCGTTTGGGCATCTCTGGTGTTTGATACGGTGACCGTGTCATCCACCTTCTGTTCAGAACCTCTCGGCCAAGAGGATACCCGCGGTTCCCCTACGGCCACCCCTGCTTCCCTTGCCGACGCCTCTCCTACCCACGCGAACCGCTGCTGTCGCCGTCCACTGTCCCTGCGCTCTCGGTCGGCCCCCCATCATCAAGCCGTCCTCGCCAAGGTGCTCTCAGCAACCCACGGCACCTTAGAGCATTGTCCTTCCCACCGGACGACCACGAGGTACGCTGTCGTCCCTCGACTCGTCACTTATTTCTTTCACTGCATCGTTGGTTGCCTCCACTGAGCTCGGGGTAGACGTAGGTGAGCGAGATAGGACGAGTGACAACGTCGACTACTTGAGCGTCCCACCTGGTTCAGTGCGGGTCAGGCTCGCCCGTCACGTGCGGGTACTATCTGGCGGGGTCAATCCCATTTGGCGCCGTAGTGACCTCGTCTCTCTGGACGAGGATAAGGAAGTCCCCTTACCTTCCCCCCTGGCTTCCCCCCTGGCTTGTCGGCAACTGCACGTATCATACCCCCCCTCCTGGAGCCTTTGATTGTAGTTTGTCTCTGTAGTAATTCCCATACCCGACGAACGCCGAACAATTTTCACGTACCGCCTCCCCTCCGACACCGAGTATGAACCCTCGGTGATGGCCGAACCTCGTCTCGGACGTGGTCCTGCATCACCAGTGATGAGGAAAAGAGGAGAGAAGGAGGCGGTCAGCGTCAAAAGAGAGAGAGAGAGGAGAAGAGGGCTTGCAAAACGCTGGGAGTGGCAGCTACAGCTGATGCGCAGGACCGCCAGTGGAGGTTGGAAGAGAGGGAGAGGGGGAGGAGGCGACGATAAAAGATAGAGGTTGAAGAGGGAGGGAACCTCTCAAGAACGCAGTTCTCTTCTTCAAAAATTCCCTGCTAAAAAAATGACATCTCTTCCCTCTTATAGGGTGCGGAAGAGAGTGCCCTAGTTCGCCTTGTTGGGGTGATGTTTAAGTTAACGGTGCCACCTAGTGCAGGCATCTGTTCTGAAAGTAACATAGTCAAAAGAAATGGAAAGGAAGAGAAACAACAACACGGAGTTCCCCGAGGCATGTGGGCAGCTCCGCCAAAACAAATGAAAGATGGAAACAGCGTAGGTTCATGATGAACATAGAGAATTCCATAGTTATGTGCGTAGCCATTGGCATGGTTCTATTTCTACATCACCTATGGAGAACTTCAGTTATCGACTGAGGAATCTCAAGCTTCACCTCAAATGGTGGAATCGTCATGTCTTTGGAGACGTTCATTTACCGGTCGAAGAATTAAAGAAGGAGTTAGTTGATGTTGACCGCCAACTACAGGAGTGCTGGACAGATGATATGGGAGAGCGCCAGCTACGTCTCAGAGAGCAGCTTGAGGAGGCCATGCGACGACAGGAGATATTTTATCTCCAGAAATCTCGTATCCAATGGCTGCAAGAGGGTGACAGAAATACACGTTTCTTTCACGCCTCGATCCGTCATAGAGTGCGCCCGAATTATGCGACCCTACTAGAGACGTATGCCCAAGACCCTGCCCAGCTAGCAGCCGCCGGAATGGAGTACTATCACTCACTCCTCTCCTCACAACCCATAGTTATGAGCGAGGATATTCTTTCCTCTATACCTTACCTGGTGACCGACCAAGACAACGCACTTGTGCTAGCCCCCCCGACACGAACGGAGATCAAAGAGATAGTTTTTTCCTTGGGCCGTAACAAAGCCCCAGGACCGGATGGATTCACCGCCAAATTCTATGCGGCATGCTGGGATATTGTAGGCATTGACTTGGTACTAGCTATCAAGGAGGTGTTCAGGCGTAAAGTCTTCGCGAGGAGTTGGAAATCCACTTTTTTGGCGCTCATTCCAAAAGTGGACACTCCAACTTCCTTCCGAGACTTCCGCCCGACCAGTCTTTGTAATGTATGCTATAAAGTCGCATCCAAGATCATTACAAACTGACTAGGGCACTTCCTTGACAGACTTATCTCTCCAAAACAGTGTGGTTTTGTCAAAGGTCGACAGATCCATGACAGTATCACACTAGTGCACGAGCTAGCCCAGTCCATAGACACTTGTATCCTGGGCTCCAATGTCATCATCAAGTTTGATATGGTGAAGGCCTTTGATCGAGTTTAGTGGAATTTCCTCCTCGAAGTGTTACGGCGCTTCGGATTCACGAATGCATTCATGGCACTTGTTGATGCTTGCATTAGGGAGAACCATTTCTCTCTCCTGATGGATGGAAATTCCACCGGCTTTTTCACGGCCACGCGGGGACTCAGGCAGGGTGATCCTATTTCACCTACCCTCTTTATATTGATGGAGGAGGTTTTCAGCCGATCGCTCACCCGAGCGATCGACCAAGGCCTCATCCAACCATACTTTACAAAGAAGAGTTGCCTGATTCTCTCGCACTCACTATTCGCTGATGATGCCATATTGTTTCTCAATGGATCTTAAAAATCCATTAAGGAATTTATGAGTATCCTTACAGCTTACGAGCACGCTTCGGGCCAGCTGGTCAACGCCTCGAAGAGTAGCTTTATCGTGGGACCTTCCACCACTATAAGGTGCTCTGAGCTACTCCAGCTTTATACACGATACTCACGAGGACACCTCCCATTCGACTATCTTGGATGCCCTATCTTTCTTGGCCCTACTCATCATCACTACTTTGATGCCGTGCTAGGTAAGCTTAGAAAGAAATTAGAGGGATGGAAACTTTGTTTCCTATCCCCAGGAGGACGGCTCCAGCTTATCCGACATGTCCTCATGAGTATCCCCCTACACACTCTTGCGGTCCACTCACTATCTCTGACTGTTCTCCGCTTTGTGGAACGCCTATGTGCGCGCTTCCTATGGTCTGGTCACCTCGAGGGAGAGAGCCGCCACCATTGGGTTTCTTGGGAGAAAGCGAGTCGGCCGACGGATGAAAGGGGTCTAGGGATCAGACGCCTCTCGGACGTGTACGACATGCTTCAAATGAAACTAGTATGGCGTATGCGTACCACACACTACCCTACGGCAAATGGGCCCGTCGCGAGATAGATATTCAGGGCCCTAAGAGATGGCGGACGTGGCAACGGCACTGGCTTGAGATGGCTCAAGTCACACATTGGCATATCAGCAGAGGGGACATTAGCGCGTGGTACGATGCCTGGCATGCTGATGTGCCACTCGCTTCCCACCCACAGTTTGTACCACACCGAGTGAGACTCACTGTGACCCAGTTGCTTAGAGGCAACACGTCACACCTATGGGAGCAGCACGGTCTTCCCATGGACACCCTACCCGAGGTCCAGACTACGCCACTCGACTCTAGTTCTAATAGTGCTATCTGGACACTCACATCCAATGGTGCCTACACGTGTCGCTTCTCTTGGGAGCATTTTATGTGAAATCCCCCCCCTAGCACTAGAGTCGCCACATCTGGCATCCGGCGATCCATACGCACGTCTCCTTTTTCCTTTTGAGAATTTTACTCCGCGGCCTCCTGATTGAGGACCGAGTGACTCGGATTGGATATTCTCTTAGTTCCCACTGCCATTGTTGTCCCACCCTCCCACACACGGAAACGATGGACCATCTTTTCTTCCACAATGAGATAGCTATGGAATACTGGCGCCTCATTACCGATCGCCTTCGTTCTCTGACCCCGTCTGAGTGTTTTCACAAGTTTATCCTCTCATCAACCCGCTTTGCATGGAGCCCCATCCTCCTCATCACCATAGGGACATCACCACTTAGGTAGCCCTTTCTCTTGTGAGCGAGTGAACCAAGAGGGGTGAGGCCCAGTTCAATGTGTGAAGTGAGGAAATCTTTTTTTTTTATGGTGTTGAGCCTAGAGAGAAGTAAGCTGCCCTATTATGACCACCAGTTCTGCTCAGACCATGAGAAAAAAGTTCATGTATTCCTGCAAAGGTTTTGACCTAGATTGTCGAAGGAAAATGCTCATCTAGATATGTGATTGATAAACTTAACGCTTCATGCAGATACCTTCTTGGTGTAAAGGCGAGAAGGGAAGTCCAAAGAAAATCGAAGGGCATTGCTAAGGGACTAGCAATGATCTAAGTTGGGGGGTATTTGATAAATCCAAAATGATAGTAATATATATGTGCAATTTCAGCTAATTTATGTACTTCTTTATCTTTATCTGGATATATTATCAACATTTATGTTAAGTTGTGAAACATCATGAAACAAAATCACCTTTTTTCTGATTTGGAGTTAATTATTATCATTTGTGGGACTAACCCCACTTAACTCAATGAGTTAAGTGGAATGAATCTCACTCTCTTCTTAGTTTATGTGGAAGATGCAGGAATTAGGTGAAACTTTCATGAATAAAGGGGATAATTAAATGAAGAGGAAGCTATTTGGACCAGAGGAGCAGGCTCAGCCACAACCCTGTGCCAAGAAAGAAGGCCCAAAGCAAGACAATTGGCTCTAGTCTAAAGGCCCACTAAGGAAGCTCCACTAAGCCCACTATGAGAGGCATGTTGGGCCAAAGAAAGGAGGGCAAGGGGAAGGTCCAGTCATGATTATTTATGAATATTTCAGGGGCTTAAATGATGATTGTAGGACAACCTTAGACGTGGATATAAGCCAGAGAAGAAGATCCAGCCATTCAATCCACAAAACATCCAAGGGTGGAGACTTAAAGATAGCACCTTTAATGCTAATTAAGGAAAGAAGCCTTGAACGTCCAGGGGGTATTTCAAAGGTCTCAATGCTGATTGGAGGACCATAATGGACGTGGATCATGACCCAGAAAAGAAGATCTGGCCATCCATTGTATTAAAAATCCAATGGCTCTCCTTTGCTCTCTCTCCCTATATAAACCCCTTCACCCTATTGTAAAATTCATCTTGTGATTCAATCCAAAGTAATGTTTGGTGGCCTAAGTGCAATTGAGTCATAGATCCATTCACCTCAGTGAGTGCCAGGCTGAGCAGGAAGCATCCATGGCTGAAGAAGCTGGTGGAAAGGAGAAGAAGAAGTCCCTTGGACCTTAGCGGGTGTGACAAAGAGGTTACCTTCTTATTTCTCCTTTTTCATTCTTTTCTGTTCGTCTTTTGTCTTTTGGTTAGTCTTAGATCAGCTAGCCAATATCAAGAAGGTTCCAGTGCATCCAACCACGCTCTAAAATTCGTTCTAGAACTCATTCTAGAGTGATTTTAGTACAGTCCATTTTTTTCTCTCTCCTCCACCAAGGCACCTTCCCCATTTGGCATCCGGACTTAGCCAAATTTTGACTAAGTCCAGAGCGCCAAACTGTTTCATTTCCTATTTTTTTTAGCTTTCAAATACTCCTAAAAAATACAAAAAATTATTTTCTGCCTATTAATATTATTATAATATTATAATAATATTTTATTTTTCTTTGTTATATATTTTTATTTCATTAGTTATTTATCTTCATATGTAGTAAACCTACCTCTAAAATTATTAAAAAATACATAACTAAAGCACAAATTCCTAAGAAAAAAATCCTTGCTCCCTGTGGATCGACCCTTACTCTCCCTATGCTAGTAAGGTTATTATAATTTTTTGTTGTTTTAATTCGGATAAACCAACGACACTAATTAGTGAAGTTAACTCATCACTAATTACCCCAAAATCTGAATTATCACGGGACAACGGCGAGCACACTTTCCCGAGCACCTGCGAGGTATCATCCATGTATCTCTTTGTTCCTTTAAAATGGGCGTGGAAGAGTGGGATCCGAGTGTAATTGGGATATATATACTCGTTCCACGCCTACAAACATTGAAAAACACTCCACTTTATAAATAAAAACTTCTTGGGTGGCGTCCAGGGCACGGATGGATTGGTCTGCGGGCACAACCCTGGGGTTGGCCGTACCCGGCACCGTGTTTTTTGCCAATAAAAAAAAAAAGGTTCATGATGAACGGCGAAAATAACTCACACGGCGTACTTGATTCGCGGGTCCTTAGCGTCAACTCGAGCTGCACGGTGAGGTTGCTTGCGGTCCGGCACGAGTTCCTTCGGATGGTCCCCCATCAAAGTCCGAGCCGATTAGCTGTATCTTTGGATATACTGTTGATGCAGCTATCGCTATCGACCATCAACTTGTACCTACGTCCACCAATCTTGACATACGTGTAGAAAATCAACGTGCGCTGAGCGACGTCGATTGATTCGGGACGCTGAGGTGGCACTAGCCTGCGCGGGGGTTGTCCTGGCACCATCGGTGGTGCACCTACCCCCGGTAGTATCCAATGCGGTGACGGGGTACGTCGAGGATGTGGTGATCGATGTGATTTGGATGTACCCAAGGGGATCATCCACATCCTCAGCATCGGGACACTCGGCCAGGTATTCATCCACCTCGAGGTCATCCTCGGGTTGCTCCTCCAGTGGTTGCCCGTGTATGTCCATAACCATGAGGGTAGGGCAGTCGGTGCATCGATGACCAAAGCCCTTGTACTTAAAACACTGAATTGGCTCGCGTGGAGCATTCGGGGCTCTAGCCGTGGATATGGCCGAGGGCGTGGGTGGCGTCGGCGCCGCGGCCGGTGTCGATGGCGGGGCGGTGGGGCGGGAAGCCATGGTACTATTCCTGCTCCATGCTGCGGTGGTGCGGGTCGTCGTGGACGTCGACGTCGAATGAGTGGGTTGAGGTGCCAAGGAGGTAGTCGACACGACATCGTCATGACTGAGCTCGTTGCTCTCAACGAGACTATAGGCGAGGTCGACGGTCAATGGATTCTGCTCCAACACTCGAGCTCCTAGGTCGGGGCGAAGCCCATGGACGAAGAATGCGATTTGAATTTGTGGGTTGTCCACAAATTTGCATTGCATTCGATACTCTTCGAACTCCTTGATGTAATCGGAGATCTTCCATTTCCCTTACTTGAGGTCCATCCATTTCAACTTTAGATGAGTCATGTAAAGTTTCGGGATATACTTATCCTTCAACTTTCATGACATCTCATCCCATGTGAAGGGTGGGTCTCCTCGTCGCTGGGTTGCTTCCTTTTCGTTCTTCCAAAAGATATTCGCTTGACCTTCAAGTCGAGCCTCAGCGTACGCCACGCACAAATCGTCATCCATATCATACCGCTGGAAATAACTTTCTAGGTCCAACTCCCAGTCTGTGTAGTCTTTCAGGTTCCGTGACCCTTCAAAAATGGGCACCTCGATCCTGACACTCTTTTGGATCATGGCGCGATGCGCTTCTCTCCGTCGTTCATGCTCATCCTCGAGGCGACGAGCAGGGGGGCGACGGAGTGCATCCCGCAGATAGGCATGATCTGGTCGGTCCTCGTAGTACGCGTCTCGGCGAGGTGCTGGGCGATATTGTGATCGTTCTTCTGGGTATTCATCGTGATGTGGTCGTCTCGCTGGCGACGGGTAATGTGTAGGATAGGCATGCTCCGGGTGTGGGAGGTATGCCGGGTGCCTCCTAGGTCCAGACAAATCATCGGGTGGATAATCCCGACGTGGGGCACAATCGTAACCGACGGGGTATCTCGGCGCCACTCTGGGCGGTGTCGGGGCCTCCTCATATGGATCTGGTGTGTGAGCGGGCGCAGTCCTTTAGTGCGGCGGGTAAGCGGAGCTGTCACAATAAGTGGCGATATCCGATCGTCAGACAATGGGTGGTTGCCGTGGGCTACCCGATCGGGACGAGTAGTGCGCTGCATTCCGCACCGGTATGCAGTTGGGGATGGGGACCCCATCCTCGGGATACTCGGGATAGTCATAGCCCCGAGAACTCTGGTTCTCGGGAGGGTAGTAGTTCCTATCCCGAGGATAGGAATGATCGTCGTAATATTGCGGTGCTGGTCGCTCCTCCCGAGGAGGAGATCTTCGTCGATCGCCGTGGTCGTACTCCCAGTCTTCGGCTCGGCGGTAGCGAGTCGGTGGCGCCTCGGGGTCCCGTGGTTGGTATGTCGGGGCGGGAGGCCCCTGTAAAGGAGCCTTGCCGGGGCGTTGGGGAACCTCGCTGGCCGAGGGGTCATCATAGGGTTCATTCACCGAGGCCCTACGAGTAGGTACCGCGGTGATAGATCACCGATCTTCAAAAGTTTGATTCGCCGGTGGTGCCGCTTTGTCTGGAGGCCTCGGAACCCGTGTGGCGGGTTCCTTAGGTGGAGGGGGAGGTAAAGGTACCTCTACGTTCTCCACCTGATCTGCGTGCAGTCGTTCGCCTAAGGGATCCTCTAATAGAGGATCACCTATGACGAGATCGTGGTCACGATCGTCGTCGCGTTGAACATAGTCGGTATCTGATGACTTTCAATATGTCATCAATTATTAATGAGTTTCTTGAGCATTAAGTATCCATTGTATTCATTTAATTTATATTTGTTATCATTCATATGCATTATTTTTCCAACTTACTAACCCCACTTGATTCTTTGAATCAAGTGGATTAGATCTCATGTATTTGATTAATGAGTTCAGATATGGATTAAGCATCCAAAGAAATATGAAATGGATTAAGAGGAGTTAGCAAAAATCAGGAAGAAGAAAAAGCCCTAAAATCTCAAAGAAGCCATATTAAGAGAAACCTTTAAATAGCCTCACAAGGGCTCATTCTAGGTTGTCCAGAATTTCTCTCCAAGAAAGCTAGGGCCAGGAGAAGAAGGATTTCTGAAGACCCTCCAAGAGCTGATGAGCATTGGAGCAAGGAGAGAGACAAGAGCTGCGCGCGAGCACGCTGCGAGCCAGCCCACCCGCGCACAAGAGCTGCACGCAGGCACACCGCCCGCAGCAGCTGCCCGCGCACAGCAGCCGCCTGCAGCAGCGTGCAGGCCCGCCTACGCGCAGGCTGTGCTATTGCGCAAGTGCACGCGCGAGCACAAACACCCGTTGGGTGTTTGTGAGATTGCTTCAAAGAGTTTGGGTAAAATCTTCAGTAAAGAAAATTCTCACTGAAGATTTTACTGAACCAAGACTTTTAAAGAAATCTCTGTAGTTTTTTTACTGAAGAATTTTTAACAGAGTTTGATATTTGGAAATAGAGAATTGAACATACAGATTGAACTGAAAAGAATTACTATTTTTTTATCTTCTCTCTGAGGATCGACCCTTACTTGCCCTAAGGCTGTGAGTTTATAAATTGTGTTGTATAAGCTCAATCCTCACACGAATAAACTGATAAATAACCAGTACAAACACCCCAAAATTGAGCTTATCAGTATCCCGACATTGGGCTCGCTTACGAACCATCCTATGATCAACCATCCACAACCTAACAATTTTCTAGGGGTATGCACGTGATGGATGATATGATATGACGTGTATAATGCAGATGACTTTCAAAATATGACGTGCGTAATTCAATCAATATTCTGATGATATGCTGCTGACCGTGTTAAGCGAAAGCTAACACGACTAGCTCTAATACCAATATGATGTTGTACGAACTGCCGGGATCGGTCGGCTGATAAGCTCAATTTTACTGTGTTTTTTACTGGTTATTTATCAGTAACATGTGTGAGGATTAAGCTTATTCAACGAATTTATAAACCTCACAAGTTAGGGCGAGTGAGGGTCGATCCACAGGAGCAAAAGAAAACAGCAGGAAATTCCTTTTCATGCGTTAAAGTGCAACTTAATCAAGCCGTCTACAGAGAATTTCTTCAGACAGATCCTTTGCCCTTTGGGGCAAAGGATCGAACACCTTGCGTGCAGGGATAACCTGCGCGCGAGGTGTTGCGTGCTTGGCGGCCTCCTGCGCGCTGACTATGCAGCGCGCGGCGGCTGCCTATGCACGGAATGCCTGCACGCAACAGCGTGCTGCGTGCGGCTGCGTGCTGCACGCCGCTGCGTGCTGCGCGCGCGGCGCGCTGCGTGCGGCAGCGCGCGCGCGCGCTGCTGCGTCGCGGCTTGGCGCAGCGCTGCGCTGCTGCGCGCTGCGCTGCGCGCGTGCTGCGTGCTGCGCGTGCGCGCGGCTGTGCGCGTGCTGCGCTGCGTGCTGCGTGCGCGCGGCTGCGCGCAGCTGCTGCGCGCGCTGCACGCGCTGTGCGCTGCCGCGGCTGGCGCGCTGCGCCAGACTGCGCTGCGCACGGCTGCGTGCTGCGCTGCGCGGTGCTGCGCGGCTGGCTGCTGCGCGCGGCTTTGCTGCACGGCGTGGTGGAGATGCGGAGGAGTTCTGTTCTTTTGGAAGATTTGGGGAAGACGATTTGAACAACAAAGGAACAAAGTTTAAACTGAAATCAAATCTAAACGAAACAATCCTCAGTTGGGAAACATTGGAAGATCTTGTGACTCTTCCAACCCAACCAAAATTGTCTGAGAAGAGAGGGATTACAGGGCTGAAGCTTGCGATTTCCCCACGTCGGGTGTCACGTCCTTGCGGCGAGGCGTGGTTCTTCAATCCAAGCTATCTTCAGTCTGTTCTTCCTCTCCAACTCCAAAAGCTCATCAGCTCCTGGAGGGTGCAGAAATCCTCTTCTCCAAGCCCTAGTTTTCTTAGAGAAAATTCTGAACACCTAAACTCCTCTCTTAAGAGAGTATTTATAGGTTTTCTCTTAAGTCATGCCCAGGGGCATTTTCGTAATTTTTGCCACTTCGAATTTTTGCCCACTTCTGTTGATCCTCCTCTCTTCCTTGATCTTCTTAACCTGTTTCTGAATGTTCACTAGCCATAAAACGTTAAATATATTCCACTTGATTCAAAGAATCAAGTGGGGTTAGTGATTTCATAAAACAATACATATGCATGAACTTAGCATGAATTCACAAGATAATTGTAATGAATTTAAACTTGAGAACTTGATTATTTGATGACATATTTTAGAGTCATCATCGGCTCGTATTACACCACAAGAATCAATGTGTAGGTTCGTGATTTATATGAATGTATGTCGAGAAATGAAATTGTCGAATGAGCAATTAATCGGTCGTTCGCAGATGGGGGTAGAAGATCCTCATCAATCAAAGGAAATATATTGATCCTAGATCAAACTCCCAATGACCCGCTGGACCGATTCGATGACTAAGCGGTGAGGGGCATTTGACGGCCCTAGGGTGTTCGGCGTCTAAGTCAACAATCGCCCTATCAACCACAAGTGAAGTCCTATCACTCGACGAGGTGGCTATCCTATCACGAGTTGTAAATTCGGCAGAGGACGTGATAGCGGGAGACGAGACTGGAACAGGTAATAATACTGGATGTTGATGGAGGAGAGATGAGTGGGTACCTGGTTGGTCGATGGTCCACAGCTCTGGACGCGTCCGAATCAATGGCGCAGGTTGGAATGACGACGAGCAGATAGGGCTGATCGAACGGTCGTGGAGCAGGAGAGCAGCATGGACAACACAAGCAAGGTGGGGGCTTCACGAGGCCGTGCACGCAGGGCGCGCAAGCACAGACGGGTGTGCAGGCGCGGACAGAGAGCGGCCAGCGCGTGGGCACGGGCGGCTCGCTGACGCAAACGGCATGCGGGCGCGGGCGGCGTGCGGGCGCAGGCGACGCGCGAGCATGTGCAGCGCGCGGGCGAGGGCGGTGCACGGGCTTGGGCGGCGCGTGGGCGCGGGCGGTGCATGCGCTCGGGCGGCGACGGCGCGCGGCGGTGTGCAGGTGCGGCGCGGGCGGTGTGCGGCGCGAGCGGTGTGTGGCGTGGCGCGCGAGCGCAGGCAGCGCGCGGCGGCGTCGCGGCGCAGCGGCGAAACGCGGGTGGCGTGCAGGAGTGGGTGGCACGCGGGCGTGGGTGGCATGCGGGCGAGGGCAGCGCGCGACTGTGGATGGGCGTGCGGGCGAAGCGGCGCATGGACGAGTGCAGGGGCCGAGGTCGGCGGCGGTGGAGGGCGGCGGTGGAGGGCGGCGGTGGTGGAGTCGACGGTGGTAGAACGGAGGATGGGGCCCAAGAAGGGGCTTCTTGAAATGTAACTGCCCAAGAAACCTTCAAGAATATGGGTTTCTTGAACGTTCTTTGAGTCTCCTTGACGGAATCTTGAGGATCCCGTGGAAGGGGAGGTGTAGATGACGTGTCTTGAACCTTGGGCACCTTCGGAGTGATCTCCATGAAGGATCCTTCAGCTCCTGGCGACGTCGTCTTCTTGAAATCTTTACTCGTTCCCGAGTGATCTCGACGGAACGCTTGAACACGTCCTCACGGAGTGATCTCGACGTGACGATGAGGGCTCTAACCAGGGAGTGGTCTCGACGTGGACGGGAATAGCCAATTCCCTCTACTCTCTACTCTCTGCTATAGTGGAGACACAAGTTGGAATTTTCTTCAACAAATGACTCAAATGTTCTGTTGGGCATACTATCCCCTTATATAGTGTGGATAGGTGCCAAGTGAACGTGGGGGGGAGGACGAACCATCGTGAGACGTGGTTTTGGCCTCTCCTTACAATTTGAAAATAAGGCGTAAAATAAAATATAAAAAAAATGAGGAAAAGGGACAAGGCCCAACACCAGCCCAGCCTAGAAATCCAAGAACAAAACACATAAAATAAAACAAACAAGTAGAGATACTGATGCTTACGCGGGGTACTTAAACCCCAGGTGGCGAGCATCGGTGCGAGCAGCTCGGCGAGGCTGATGTCGTCCGATCGTGACGTCTCCAGGATGGCCCCCATCACATCCGGACAGGGACGATCCTTATTCACCAGAGGATGTGGTTCCCCCTCGTGATCAACGCCGTACATATCACAACAACCAATGGCAGCAGATTCAGCGTAGCGTCAAAGTCGATGTTCCATACTACGAGGGATCTAGGTACCCTAAGGAGTATCTTGATTGGAAGTCCAAATTAAACAGTTATTTTAAGTGGTATAATATGTTAGAGTGGTAGAAAGTCCAATATGCCGAGATGAGATTAGGGGGACAAGCAAAAATCTTTTGGGAAAATCTCGAATTTTTTATTTATAATCGTCGTGAGGCACCCATAGATACTTGGCCCCAAATGAAGGACAAACTGCGTGAGAAATACATTCCACTAGCTTACTTAGACAATCTCCTAGATCAATGGCATAAACTGCAACAGGGTAGACGTCCGGTTTCTGAGTACATTACCCAATTCGAAGAATTCTATATGAGGTGTCGAGTTGAGGAGAATCCCCGAGTCGTTATTTCTCGATTTAGAACCGGTCTTAACCCTTATGTTGAGACAAACTGCTAGTCCGCAAAGCCGCTAGCCTAGAGCAGGCCTATCAGATTGTAGAAGACCTAGAGCTCTGTCAAAATTTATATCATACTCCTGTGTACAATCGTCTTGTTCTCACCGATCGGTCGCACTTATCTAATCCTTCTTATTCCAACCGTGCGACCCAGCATAATCCTCCCTTAGCCCTCCCGGCACCACCACCACCAGTTCCTACTGCCACTCGTACTCCCACCAAACATCGTCCACCCCCTCCGACTCAGTCATATACTACACCAAATCCTCCTACATCACCTTCCCTCGAGTCCACCGCTCGGGCCCCTCCTCAACCCAATCCCGCACAACTCGGTCCTTCCAGCTTGACTTGTTTCAAATGCCAGGGTCAAGGTCATAGAGCTTCCAAATGCCCATCACGAGCCTTACACATAGGACAGGAGCCTCTCGGTAGCGACCCCACCCTAGATGAGCAGCCTATTGACAAGGAGGAGTATAGAGTTGAGAGTTATGTTGTCGATGAATTTGTGCATGATGACGGATTAGTGAGTTTCATTGGCATCACGGACTGCCCACCGTCTCTTCCTCGTCACGACCCATCTATGTCAGTTAGGGGAATTGTCCGCTACAACCTTACTCAGCCTTCCACTGATAATTCCGCATTGAGGACATCCATATTTTACACATACTTTAAAATTGGTGATAAGATGTGTAAGACGATCGTAGACAGTGGTAGTTGTATTAATGTTGTCTCCGATGTTATGACATCACGTTTGAGATTACCTTTGATTGATCACTCTCACCCATATTTTGTGTCTTAGATGGATGCTACATCCATCCCTGTGAAGAGTCAATGCCGCCTCCCTTTGAAGGTTCAATCCTACGAAGAGGAGATATTGTGTGATGTTCTACCCATGAAGGTGGGCAGCATTATCCTTGGCCATCCTTGGTTGTATGATAATGATGTACACCTCTATGGTCGAAGCAACACCTGTTCTTTCATCTATCAGGGCAAGAAGATCACATGGCATCCCTACACTCATAGTCCATGAGGGTCTCAACGAAATCTCCATCCGTAGGCTTGTGTGTTGTTAGCGGTTATCAATTTCAAAAAGAACTTGATAGTGAAATGACTATGTGCTTGGCCATGATAGCTGATCACTCCTCTGCGGATTCCTCTATCCCACCCCCCGAGGTTTCTCAGCTACTAGAGGAATTCGCAAGTGTTTTCCCTAATGATTTGCCCAATGACCTACCCCCCATGAGTGATATTCAACATGCCATTGATTTCATTCCCGGATCCTCCTTGCCGAATCTCCCCCACTATCGTATGGATCCTATGCAGTACAAGGAACTTCAATGCCAACTCCAAAAACTCTTGGACAAGGGATTCATATAGGAGAGTCTCGGCCCATGCGCCGTCCCCGCACTGCTAGCTCCAAAAAAGGACGAAAGCTGGCGCATGTGCATTAATAGTAGAGCCCTCAATAAGATTACTGTCAAATATAGGTTTCCCATTCCTCGTATTGATGATATGTTTGATATGATGGTTGGTTCAAGGATTTTCTCCAAAACCAATCTTAAAAGTGGATATCACCAGGTCCGTATCCGTCCGGGAGATGAGTGGAAAACTACCTTCAAAATAAAGGACGGATTATATGAATGGAAAGTCATGCCCTTCGGTCTATTGAACGCACCCAGTACCTTTCAGCGATGGATGAATCACATACTTAGACCATTCATAGGAAGTTTCGTCGTCGTGTATTTTGATGATATTCTTATTTATAGCAAATCCACACCCGATCATCTCCATCACTTACGTCTAGTTTGCGAAGTATTGAAAAACGAGCAGTTGTATGCTCATCCAAGAAAATGTTCCTTTCTTGTCAGTCACATCTCGTTCCTAGGTTTTATCCTATCTGGCCAAGGTGTTTTCGTTGATCCGCCGAAAATTGATGCCATAACCCAGTGGCTAACGCCTAAAAATACCCATGATGTTCGTAGTTTTCACGGTCTAGCAACTTTTGACGACGATTCATATCCAACTTTATCACCATCATGACACCTTTGACTGAATGCCTTAAGGGAAATCATTTTGAATGTACGGTAGAAGCGCAAAAGTCCTTTGATGAGATCAAACTTAGAATGACTCAGGCCCCTATTCTCCGGTTACATGATTTTGATAAAGTATTCGAGGTCGCCTGTGATGCTTCAGGGTTAGGAATAGGAGGAGTCCTGAGTCAAGAAAATCACCCCATTGCTTTCTTTAGTGAAAAGTTGAATGACGCTAAGCTTAAGTATTCTACCTACGATAAAGAATTTTATGCGATTGTCCAATCCTTACGTCATTGGTGTCATTATTTACTCTCTAAGGAACTCGTTCTCTACTCTGACCATGAAGCCTTAAAGTATCTCGATTCCCAAAAGAAATTAAATTCTAGGCACATTAAGTGGGTTGAATTCATTCAGTCTTATACCTTTGCCCTTGAACATAAGAGGGGAGTTGAGAACCGAGTCACCGATGCTTTGAGTAGAAGAGTCCATTTGTTGAATATTATGAAAGTCGAGGTTATTGGGTTTGATCAGATGAAGGACCTGTATCCTGATTGCCCGGATTTTGCTCTCATTTTACAGGTCCTAGGCAAGTACCCGAACCCTGATAACCAAGATTATAGCTTAGAGAATGGATTCTTATTTTATGATCGTCGCCTATGCATCCCACAGTCATCTCCTAGAGATTTTCTTGTGTGGGAGACACATGCCGGAGGCCTTAGTGGTCATTTTGGGAGATATAAAACAATTGCTATGGTCGAGCACAGATGCCAGTGGCCATCCCTTAAGCGAGACATAGCTAACATAGTCTCCCAATGTCGTGTATGTTCCCTTGTCAAGCAGGTTAAACAAAACACTGGCCTTTACACCCCTCTTCCGATCCTCAAAAAATCGTGGGACGATGTGAGCATTGACTTTGTGCTAGGGCTTCCGAGGATGAACAAATGCCATGATTCCATCATGGTGGTTGTGGATCGTTTCTAGAAGATGGCTCATTTCATTCCTTGCTTTAAAACTTCTGATGCTTCTCATGTCACTCAATTATTTTTCAATGAAGTAGTGCGTCTCCATGGACTTCCAAAAAGCATAGTGTCAGATAGAGATGTCTGATTCACTAGCTACTTTTGGAAGGCCCTTTCGGCCCTTAGGCATCGTCTCGGTGGGGAAGACAGTACTCGCGCCCTCGATAAGGGTCGAAGCTGCACCACCAGATTTTCATCGGTTTTGAATTCTGAATCCGATCGTGTGATTTCTGTGGCTGTTTTATCCCTCGTTGTCCCTCTACCATAGTTTGCCCCGTCAACCCAATCGTCCATTCATTCATTGTCCACTCCCTAGTCGATCACTCCGTAGTCATCCTACTTCAGGGGGATGACTGTCTTACAACCACCGCGGTGAAAACAAAGCTCCAAATCTAGTATCTCGAACGGTCAATGACGAGAAGATTCAAACCTATTCAACTAAGTCTGATGGTGGAGGAAAAATACACGAGAAACACTAGACAAGAAACACCAAAACCAAAGAGGGAAGAATGGACCTTTGGCACAAGAGTAGTGTGAAGAGGCAATGTAGTAAATTATTGACGCGTCATTGGCAGGGGCGAGTGACGTGAGCTTTGACACGGTGTCTTGGATCCAACTGCGAGGTCATTTGGCGAGGGGTCAAGGGGGGAAACACCCCCTTGCGGGGTTTGAGGTAGTGCCCCAAAACCTAAACGGTACATGAGGCATGCACTTGTAGAATGAGGGTCTGAAGCCCTTGGAACCAGAATGCAGGGGTCGTGTGTACAAGCGACTTCAAGCGGCAGCGGCATGGGTGGGTGGCTGCGGGGGCGGGTGGCCACGTGGGCGTGCAGCCGCGTGGGTGGGTAGCCGCATAGGCGGGCGGCCACGTGGGCGGGCGTTCGAGTGGGCGGGCACCTGCGCACATTGGCCGCATGGGCGAGCAGCTGCGCACGGCGGTCGAATGGACGGGCGGCTGTCTACGGTGGCCATGTGGGTGAGTAGCTGCATGAGACAGTTGCGTGTGTAGCGATGATACTGGTAGGAAGGCCTCCTCTCAACAGCGGTAGCGATAGTGGCAGCTAGTAGTGGCGACATCGGCCGAGGAGAGGAGACTAGGGCCAAATTCTCTTAGAAGAAAACTTAAATTCCAAAAGAAAATTCACCAAGTAGTCCATTACAGGATTAGCCTATGTATAGTACTTGGAGGAAAGAGAACATAAAATAACTGTAAATAAAATTCAAATCTAATTTTAAATGACGCTCAGGTGGGTCCCTGTTCTGAAGTTGACGTTGGTGACGTGTCATGACACGGGACGTCTCGTGCAGTTGTGGTGTCATGTCTGGTGATAGTGCGTGGTCATGTGGGCCATCAAATTTCCTCCAATGTTTAATAGCCCTCGTTGTTCATGTTTTTTCTTTTAAATAGCCAACCAGGTTCTCTTAAAAACTCGTCGCAAACACAAATGTGACATGTGAAAAAAGTTTTCATATATGACTCCTGACACCAACTTTTAAAAGCATATGTACATAATGTATAAAATAGTAAAGGAAATTTTCTATTATCTTCTAAATATTACTTACCATGGCAGAGATGATACTATGGCTAGCAATATTTTTTTATGTTTGTAAAATCTTCATGTTACCTACATAAACAATATATGTTGTAACTTTTTTGGGACTAATTCCCACCTTCAGAAGATTATCTTTTTGGTTTTCACATATTATTTTAAGAATGTGTCCCAATGATTTCTCGTTCTATAAATCTATTAAAAAAAACTACAATCTTCCAAATCTTATCTCCACCTTCCATGAAAGTTTTTAAAATCTTCCTATCTTTGTGTGGTACTATCATAGAGATCCTATTCACACTCTTTTAAAACACACAAACAGTTTCCTCAATCATCTTTTCATACACTATCATTTAATATTACCTTAAGTTAGGAGACCATTCAATGTCATTTACAATTTAATAACACTAAAATAAAACATGATTTTATTTTTGTAAAATATTTTATTTTTCCTGCATCATTTTAACCATGAAAGTTGCAATTGGATTACCAGTGTTGCGACAATTTATGTATTAAAGTATATATGGTATCTAAATAACTATATAGAAAATTCATACAATTTGATAGCTTAAAATATATGTTTTATAATGCAATAACTTCAGTGTTTAATAGGCATCATTTTTCATTTTTGTTCTTGTAAATAGACAACCAGGTTTGCAAAAAACGTGTGGAAAACCCAAATGTAACATGCGAGTAAAGTGTTAGTTTTCTTTCCATGGCTCCTGAACACCATCTTCTAAAATCATATGTACATAATGTATATGATCATTCAAGATTAAAGAAAAATTTGCATTATCTTGCAAATATTTATTTCCCATGGCGGGGATGATACTAATGGTTTACAATTTGTTTTATGGTTGTAAAAATCTCCGTATTGTACACATAAACGATCTATGTTGTAACTTTTTTTGGACTAATTCCCACCTTCACGAGATTATTATTAAAAATTTTAGTTTTGACATATTATTTTATGGAATGTCTTCCAAATGACCCTTCTTTCTATAAACCATTTACAATAAACTACAGTCTTCCCTATCTTAGTATGCTTATATTTTTGTGGTACTATAATGCAGATCATATTCATGCTCTTTAGAAACAATCAAATATATTTTTCAATCATCTTTTAGTATACTATCCTTTAATATTACCTTAAATGATAGAACCCTTACTATCATTTGAAAATTAATAATATAATAGTAAAATATAATTATAGTGCTGCAGAATGTATTATTTTCCTGCACCATTTTGCGCATGAGATATGCAATCAAATAACCAGTGTTGCGACAATTTATTTAGTAAAGCATATGTGGAATCTAAACAACTATATAACAATTTATTACAATTCGATTGCACCAAATATATGCGGCGTAATGCACTAACTCACTTCAATAATGAATAAGCGTTGTTTTTCATGTTTGTACTTGTGAATAGTCAACCCGGGTTCGTAAGTAAATGTTGTTCAACCCGAAGGTAACATGCGAGGAAAGTGTTAGGTACCACCCATGACTCGTGAACTCCAACTTCTAAAATCATGCATACATAAGGTATATTATCACACAAAAATGAAGAAAAATTTGTACCTTCTTTCGAAATATTTACTTCCCATTGCTGAAATGATACTAAAGGTGTGCATGATTCTTTTTATGTTCTTAAAACGTTCAAATGTTGTAACTTTTTTGTGACTGATTCCCTACCTCACGAGATATGATCTACATTATATATTCATTGCATTATTATGTATAAAATATATAATGTATGATTTACCTTCTTGTACTCGTCCACGCTTCTTAGCAAACCTTTTGAATGAGAATTCGATGAGTTGGCACATTTCCCTTTGCCGTCTCATTCGCTAGCCATTCTATTGATGTTACCATTTCACAACTTCAATGTTTGCTGATTGGCTATAAAAAAACTTCGTCTGTTTCCAAAAGATATGGCTGAAGTGATCACATAGCCAAAGTATGGTCCATTGTGCCAGGTTGACTCTATCCATGGCCGTCTCATCAAAATAAAGAAAAGCTAAAACAACATCTCACCATACCGAAAGGTACTGGCCTAAGCCCAACGCGCGAAGTACATAAATTTTAATCTCGGTGTACCATGAAGGCTCGAGAGTTTAAGGAAACAACAACAATCAATTATAAGCTTAAATTCTAACTAAGAAAATTTAAAGGTCTGCTGTACCTAGACCTCCGACTATGATATACATGGCCTTCCAAAAGGAATATTTCAAATCTCATGGAACGTTCTTTTGTGACGAACAATATATTATTCTGCTTTGGTGGGTTAGAATTCTAACAATTTATTTACTTTTTAATCGCACAAAAAACAATTATAAGGGATCCTTTAGCTTTGCCATATTTTCTGCATGGATGGCACATTTTGAAACATCCTCACCGTCGAGGCAAAAACTGCAACCTTCAATTATCTAGCAGAAGACCATGTTCTTAGGCATTGTGTCCCGAAAGCATCAGGAATAGAAGTTGTAGACTAGCGAATCGGACCCGGAAATATAGGTCACTGAAAAGTGTGTATCCAACTATAGCAAAAATAAACGTCGTTATTCTTACTTATGGGCGACATCGAGCTTCACAAATCATCAATTAACAGGTCTTAACTCTCTAAGTGGCTACAGGGGTATGTGTAAATAGATCGTGGTTTTGCACCTTAATCTTATTATCAACTGGTTGGTTCCTATTTATACATTGTACTGGTATTAAAGGCTAGTATTTGGAAGTTAGATATCAAGATTTGTAACTTCCTAGCTAGCTTTAATTTTAACTCTTAGATTATTTAACAGTTATAATTGTTTCCTATCCAGATTTAATCCTATCCATCTATCTTATCTTGTATTTAATCTTATCCATCTGTTTGATCTTATATCTAATCTGGACCATCTATTTCTCATAACCAGTATAGATACAAGTCCAATTCTTACTAGTCCAAAGATATTATAGTCCTTATTGGTCATTGCCAATGCTGACATGGCTTGAATCATTGACTTGAAACATCTTTACCCCCCCCCCCCTCAAGCTTATCGGTGGAGGAGGCACCATTGAGCTTGGATCGAATCTCCCAACACCTTTGCTTGGATAGGGGTTTGGTCGCGGCATTAGTAATGGAGTGCCCGCTTACCTCATCAGATATGTCATCGAAGCCATCATCATCGCCATCAACGACCTGCGGGCTTGCCCTCAACACGTCCGGCACGCCAAGGCAATGGCGAAGACATTCGGGTTTAACACCCTGGGTGAAAAGCACGACCGCGCCATCGATTGTTTGAATTTCTCACTGCTTCGTGTTCATTTTATTTCTCATTTTACCGTGCTTGTATGTTTGTTTTCATGGAGTCAGTTCATCATGTCATGTTGCGTTCATCGTGGCGCATCCGTATCGTGCATATTGTCGCCTCGTTTAAATTTCCGTAGTTTATTTTATTTGTGTTGTAAAAAGTAGTCCTTCTTGTTGTGTTGGACTCTTTGTAAAGGGTCCATCATGGCCCTATATAAGGTCATGATGGGCATCGCACCAAATCATATTTGGAACTTGTATAGGCAGTTACTTTTGTCCAGGTCTCACCAAGAAGAAGAGAGGAAGAGAGGAGGAAGAGGAAGAATAAGAAGAAGAGAGGGAGAAGGAAGACGAAGAAGAAGAGAGGTAGAAGGAAGATAGAGGAAGAAGAGGGAGGAATACAAGCCATACTTGATGTGAGATCCACCCGCTTGCCTGGCAACGGTCGCCGAAAATACAGGCCGTCTTCGTCGTGAGTTCCACCCGTCCCCCCGCCCATGGTCGCCTGATATACAGGCGGTCATCGCCGTGAGATCCACCTGTCTGCCCGCCCATGATCTCTGGATCTTCCTGACTCGGTCAGTCAGTTGGTCTTCCCACTCACCGTGTTGTGTCCGAGTAAAGGCTAAATCCACCGGCGGCGCGTTATGAGCACATTTCGGCATCGCTAAACAAGGCATGGGATCTCGATGGTCCCTCGCGCTACTGCCGATGCCCATTTACCACAGTGCCGACTACCTGGTCTCCTTCGGTGCCCATTGTTAGCTGACCATCCAACTGCAAGATTCACATGCCTCTTCCACCGAATGTTGATCTCAGCAATCAAACAAAGCACTGACTGACATTCCACGCCTGGTGCAAGAGTGACGCGGAATTCACGTGCGACACCATCGGTCACGTGCAGGCGACTAACACAGAGGTGATTCACTGATCGACTAAATACCTTGAAGGTCAAAGTTTTGTCCGTGCGACACCCCTCCGCTCGGATCTTGTGGACGTCGCCTGCCAGTTTGGGAAGCTGGGACGCTGCACTCATTTCACTACTAGATCGTCCGAGAATCAGCAGATCTCTACCTATCTACCTACACCTCGGGTGATAGACGTGTCCATTGGAGGTTGATGTCAGGTTGACGATACTGCCAGTGGATGCATTGCTCCACAAGCAGATCAATTGACACCTAGTAATCCTGCTGGTTCGCCAGCCTCTGACCCGTTTGTTGCACTTGTCCACTGGCATTCACTTGTCCCTGAAGACTCACAACTGTGGGGAACGCTTCAATCTCTTGTTCAAGCTGCTAGAACCCTCGGTCGCACCTTCGGAGCTCCTGTCCGTGATCATCGATAACTATCATTGGCATCACCGTCATTGTTTCCGTGATGATGAATGTCATCCAACTACTCTGGCTTCGTCGATCCAGTAACACGCATGCACCCGTCGAGCCTGGACCGTTCACCCGTACTACGTCGACTCTACGACTCTCGCCCTTGCTTCCTTCTTGCCTCCAACCTCCGGTATCACGCTTCTGCACTGCGACGCTGCTGCAAGTCGAGCCAAGCCGTACCTGTCAATGGCACGTCTCTACTTATCTACTTGCACTGGTCCGTGGCCCAACAAAGACATGGACGATGAACAACACCACCAACGAGGTACATCGTTCCCCTTGCTTGTTAGTTATTTTAAGTCTTCTAGTAAATTTTTGGCTGCACTCCACGGCGTTCGGGTTAGGTTAGGTGAGAGAAATATTTATTGAGAAAATTTACGCATTGAATGAATTCTTAGGTACAGGTCGAGCCCGTCCGTTACGTGCGAGCGCTAATAGAATTATTCCATTCTACACCATAGTTGTCGTCATCTTCATTGGTCAGAAGGTCACCATCATCGTCATTGGTCACCCGCCCTAGAGCTCGTTACTCGGCGAATTCCTAAGAGTCAGCCCTACACGTATACACTGTCTAGAGCATTGCACTCGCGTAGTTACATTCCCCGTTAGTAGATTACCCGTCTGACAATGCCATCGACAACATCCGACATCAATTAGCTATCTGTCCATCACCTACAACAAACTTGATTTCAAGTGTCTTGGCAACAACTTGCTCTTGTACGAAGTGAAAATCGATCTCAATATGCTTCATGTAGAAGCAGACGATGGTACTATGTGAAGTTTGTTGAGAAGAAAACTGATCCAAATAATTTTGGATCCCACATTTGAAAAAACATTATACTCTGCTTCAGTTATAGATCAGGAAATTCTTGATTGTTTTTCTGAACTCCAATAAATTAAATTCTTAACAATAAAAACTAAATAAACGCTAGTACATCATCGATTAGTTTTATTAGCTGCCCAATTCTCGTCACCAGAGTCATTGAAGGATAAGTTTGAATCAAAATGAAAAATAAGCCGATGTGTAGTACTACCCATAAGCTAACAAAGTCGATGTTTAAGAGCTTGACAGACATCAGTCGATGGACTATGCATATTTTGACATGCTTTGTTAACAGAAAAAATGATATCATGATGTGTCAAAGCAAGATATTTTAATCCACCAACTAAACTTGTATAGCTAGTATCATCGGATAAGGTTGATGAAGAAGGGGTTCTGGATGATTGACTTAGAGGACATGGTGTGGGTAGTGGTTTACTATGTTCCAGAGTATCACGTAATAAAAGCGAATGTATGCGATTTGACTGAGATGACAGAAAAAATTAGCTGGACCAAGATCTTTAATTAAAAACTGTGTTTAAAGATCTGTAAGAAGTGTACGAATTTTTTAAGTATCGGGATAGATGATTAGAATATCATCAACATGATCAGAATAAAAATGGGAATAGTATAATCAAAATTTTAAAATAAAGAAGTATTGGTTTTTGATCCAAGAAAACCAAGCGTAGTGATAAAAGATGTGAATTTGTGAAACCAAGCTCTCTGAGCTTGTGTTAGGCCCCTAACTAGGTGGCATTCATTGCCTAAAGGCTTGCGTGCTTATTGGGAAGGAGTGTCCATGTAATTCGGCTCACGACATTAAAAAACTGAGTCATTATGGATAGCGATGCCCAAATACCTGATCTTTCAGGCCATTGCCACTATCGGTGGTGATTCACGGCAGACTGTGCACATGCCCATCCGTGCCCCAGGCAGGACGGATCAGGTTTGGTCCACGCGTGCTGGGCGCGTGGGCTGAACGGTGTGTGTGCGCGCGCCCCAAGCACCGCGCGCCAATGCCAAGTGCCACATGCGGGCACCAATGCTACACGCCAGCGCCGAGCGCTGCGCGTGCGAGCGGAAAGCATGCGAGTAGGTGCGGGATGCGAACGTCGGGCGGCGTGCTACGGTTGCAGCGCGCGGAGTTGTGCAGGGTGTCGTGCAATGACCGCCCGGGCAACGCGCGCAGTGCATGTGCGGGGCGCGGGGCCGAGAGACATCCCGCCAGGAGACTAAGGCATGTGGCGCAGTGAGAGCGCCGAGATGGCACAGTAGGTGCGCAGCGCCCAGCTCAGGGGCATGGAATGCGGTAGCATTGCGCAGACTCCGCGGCTAGCCCTAGAGCGCCGCCTAGTGGTCACCGGACCACTAGCTCGTCGGGAGATATACCCCAACGCCCGGGCAAGGCCCCCATGCCGAGCAGCCCCGCCCCGGTCCCAGCTTATGTTCCCACGAGACCAGCCGTAGCACAACACTACGATCCACCGGCGTGGCAAGCTCGGCGCCACAAGCAGAGGAGCTGGGAGCATCACCGACGACGATCACCACCACCCGACAGGTATCGCACGCAGTGTTACCCCGAGGAACACTCCTATCGGCAGGATAGGGAGCACTACCCCTCGGAGACGAGACCGCCCCCACACCATGGCCAGCCCAGTCAGCATCACGGGGTTCCTCCCATGCAGACCTATGCCCCGGCGCCTTATGCGCCGACCTATACCGCAGGACCGAGTGGGCTTCCTTATGCCGCCCCTCCTCCGGCGGCCCCGGCTACCTACAGGCCGCCAACGTACTATAGCATGGCACATGTGTCCGTGCCTCGGCCCCACAGCGCACCATAAGTGCCACCTATTGCGGCCCTACATTACCCCGCTGGGTACCCGCCGGCACTGCAGCCGACCTACCCGATCGGCACGCACGGTCAGCCTGTCGTAGCGCATACTTACGCTCCTCATCCATATCCGGAGCCAGCTGCACACACCGGACCACCCGCGCCGACCGCGGCGTACCCACACCCGGGCTACGCCCCGGAGGTGCTCTACTACCCACAGCCGGCCCCATCGGCCGCACCCGTCCCTGACTATGTAGGGCAAGTTGGCCCTAGGGAGGTCCCTCGACCCCCACCCGCTCGATATCCAGATGATGAATGAGAGAGACGACGCGAGGTGCATCGCGCTATGATTCAGAAGAGCGTGCGCATGGAAGTACCTATCTTTGAAGGATCCCAGAACCGGAAGGATTACACTGATTGGGAATCCGACTTGGAGAGTTACTTCCAGTGGTACGATATGGACGACGATCTTTGCGTCTCATACGCTGAAGCTCGTCTTGGAGGGCAAGCCAAGATCTTCTGGAAGAACGAGAAGGAAGCTGCCCGACTCCGTGGAGATCCACCCCACACGTGGATCAAAATGGCTCACAAGCTGAAGGATAAATACATCCCTAAGCTCTACATGACCCGCTTGTTGCTCAAGTGGATGGACCTAAAGCAAGGTCGACGACGGGTCAGCGAGTACATTGAGGAGTTTGAGGAATATCGCATGAGGTGCAAGTTCATGGAAAGCCCTCAGATTCAAATTGCCTTTTTCCTCCATGGATTACGGACGGATCTAGGGGTCAAAGTTCTAGAACAGAACCCTAGCACCGTGGACGTAGCATACGGCCTCGTGGAGAGTAATGAATACTCATGATGATACTACCCCGATGAGCGCCGTCACACCCGGGTGAGCAGCACTAGCTCGTCCACGAGCTCCACCCCTAGAGCAGCACCCGGGTGGACACGAGGAGCCCCGGCTACACCCCAACCGACCACTCCGGCCCCCCCTCCGGCACCCGCTCCGGCACTGTCGACCCCATCCGTGGTGTCGACCACTAGGGCCCCGGTAGCCGCCTGTGAACCCATGTAGTGTTTCAAGTGCAAGGGATTCGGACACCGCCGCACTGAGTGTCCCTCGCTCCTGCACATGGACATTCACGGGAACCCGGTAGACGCCCCGCCGGAGGATGACTTGGAAGTTGATGAGTATCCAGGGGAGTGCCCCGATGGGGAAGACTACGAGGAACCCCTCGGGTACATACAGATTACTCCGGCACCCCCGACCCCGGCCCAGCCTGTTGCGACCCTACGCATACAGCAGGGCGCTCCTTCTAGGGGCCATAGCACCCGGGCAGGCCCCGTCACCACCCCACCAGTGGGGTCGGCCCCCGTGGCCATCGCCATAGCCAGGACGAGCCCGCGTCCCACCAAACTCGGTTCGGCCGCGCCCCCGCACACACCCACCCCGGCCTCGAAGCCGACTACTCCGGGAAGTGCGGACACGACTCAGCGCACTTCCATCTTTTACTTGTACGTGAAAATCACCGTGCCAACGTACAAGCTTATCGTAGATAGCAGAAGCTGTGTCAACGCCATATCCGAGGACACAGTGATGGCGTAGCCCTCAAGTTATCTAGTTATTTTTTTTGTTTTTCTAAGTCTAGGTTAAAATTTCCTGTTTTCGCTTAGGGTTTTTCCTTTGTAACCCAAGGGGCCTATATATAGGACCCCTAAGGTAAGAGTAAGAACAAGTCTAGTTGGATTTTTGGAAACAGTTCCCGTTCCGTTTAGAGAGTAGAAGAGTGAAGGGCGGCCGGGACAGGACCGACCTCGGCCGCCCGTCCCGTCCCCCCCCCCCCCCCCCGTTCCGCCAGGAAAGACCGACAGAACCCTAGGCAGCCGCCGCCGCCGGGGTCCCAGGTCGGTGGAGCGCCGCCCAGATCGCGGAGCCGCCGCCCAAGTAGGGGCCGCCGCTGTGAGCGACCGCAGCGACCGCCGCCGCCCTCGGCCGGCGCCGGCGCAGCGCGGCCGCCGCAGCGACGCGGCCAGCGCGGCCGCAGCCGCCCTCGGCGGCGCAGCGATCCGGCGCGCGCGGCGGCCGACGCAGCCGCCCGCAGCGACCGCCGCCGCCCTCAGCGGCCGCCCTCAGCAGCCGCCGCCCTCGGGCGCGGCGCGACACCGGCCGCCCGTGAGTACAGGCGCAGCCACCGGCGGCGCCGCCGCGGCAACGCGCGGCGCGCAACCGCCGCGGCCGCCGGGCCGCGCAGCAGCCCGCAGCGGCCGCAGCCGCGCCGGCCGCTGCGGCCGCGCCGCGTAGCGGCCGCCGCGGCCGAGCGGCGCCGCCGCAGCGGTGCAGCGATCGCCCGCCGCGCGCAGCGCGCGCCGCCCAGCGGCGCAGCCACCTAAGCGGCGCAGCGCCCGCGCGCCGCGCCCTAAGCGCGCCGCGGCCGCGGCGTAGCGCGCCCGCGGCAGCGGCCGCAGCGACGCCACCGCCCTCGCAACGACCGCCGCCGCCCTCGGGGCCGCAGCCGCCGACACCGGCCGCGCCGCGTACTGCCGCAGCGCCGCGGCGGCGCCCGCAGCAACCGCGGCGCCGCGCAACCGCGTCGCGCCGCCAGGTCGGCCGCGGCAGCCCGCAGCGGCCGTGGCCGTCTGCAGCCGCCGAGCCCGCAGCAGCCGCAACCGCTGAGCGGCCCGCGGCGCCGGAGCGCCGCTGAGCGCCCGCGGCGCCGCGATCGCCCGCAGCCGCCGGATCGGCGCGGTAGCCCAGCGGCGCATCGGCCCGCAGCCGCCGCAGCCACCCGCAACCGCCGGAACCACGCACGTTGCCGCTGCACCGAGTCGCAAGGCGCCCTGGCACGGCCGCCCGCCGTGCCGCGCCCCACACTGGTCAGTCCTCAGCCGTGCCGACTCCGCCCATTCGGCCGGGGCATTATGGGTCGGTGCCTCTATTCCGGTCCAAGGGGCCCACTCGATGAACTGCTCCGCGTCCCGCGTGCCGCATCCGCGCCTCAAGGCGCGTCGCCGCCCTCGAATCCCGCGAAGTCAGCCGCCAGCCTTCGCGCCTCAACCCACTCGCCGGGAAGCCCAATGGCCGTGCACGCATCTCGAGGATGCCACGACAGCCGTACACCCATCACGGGCCTAGTTTTAGTGGGCCGCTGCAAATCTCGGTGGCCCGATCTGGTCCAAGCCCGAGGCCTATAACCGCGAAGGAGGGCCATTACCGCGGCCTGCTATCTTGGCAATCTCCGGCCGCCGCCATCGCTATCTCCGGCTACCGCCGCTGCCACCACCTTTGGCCGCCGCCATCTCCTGTCGCCGTCATCTCTGGCCTCCGCCGCTGGCCACACGACGTCGCCTATGGCCGTCCTATGCAGCTGCTAGCTCGCCGCTATCCTCGCCCTCCGGCCGGCTGAACATCCGCTTCCACCGGTAATCGGGTCCATCAACGCCTTGAAGACTACCCAAGGAGCACATACCACATGGAGATAGAGTCTACTTCGGCCCTCCAACGAATTGAGGGCCCAGGACAAGATCTTTCAGGGACACCCACCAACAAGGCGGGCGTGCCGCCCAAGATGAACGTCCCCGAGAGGGACGAACGGACTGCACGCTCCCGCCGCACGACGTCGACAATGTCCGTCCTGCATCACACAGCTCGCAAGCTAGGGCTCACGTTAGTGCCGCACCCGACGGCGTACAACGTGTCTTGGATTGACGCATCCACCCTCCCCGTACGGATACAGTGCCGTGTTCCATTGAAGATGAGCACGTACGACGAGCAGGTGCTCTATGACGTACTATCAAAGAAGATTGGTAGTATCATTCTCGGGTGACCATGGTTGTTTTACCATGACGTCCAACTAGCGGGACAAGCGAACACGTGCTCTTTTATCTATGGGGGTAGGCGCCTTATATGGTACCCCTCGACCCGCACCTATACCCCTCCGCCAGCACCCCCTAGCGGACAGGAAGTCCCACCTCCGACACCAGTCATTACGAACGGTTGCATATTTAGGAGAGGCCTTGAGCCCGTCGAGGACACACTACCGGTCTGCTTCGCGCTCGCCATCTCAACATCATCGCCACCGGAGGAGACGGAGCCCATGGACCCTGAGGTGTCCCGGCTAGTAGCCAAATTCGCGGAGGTATTTCCCGCTGAGCTCCTTGCGAGCTTCCTCCACTGAGGAACATCCAGCACACAATAGACTTAGTTCCGGGAGCATCTCTCCCAAACCTACCTCACTACCGGATGGACCCGGTCAAGTACGAGGAATTGCACAGGCAAGTGAAGGAGCTACTCTCCATGGGATTGATCAGGGAGAGCCTTAGCCCGTGCGCCATACCAGCCCTACTTGCGCCCAAGAAGGACGGGACTTGGCGCATGTGTTGTGACTCTAGGGCCATCAACAAGATTACGGTTGAGTACCGTTTCCCGATCCCTAGGATACAGGATTTTTTCGACCAGATAGTCAGAGCCACTATCTATTCGAAGATAGATCTTCGGAGTGGATATCACCAGGTTCGGATCCGACCCGGAGACGAGTGGAAGACGGCGTTCAAGATCAAGGATGGATTATACGAGTGGAACGTCATGCCATTCGGGCTCTCGAATGCCCTGAGTACTTTCCAGAGGCTCATGAACGAGGTACTCCGCCCATTCATAGGAAACTTCGTCGTCGTGTACTTTGACGACATATTAGTTTATAGTGCTACGAGGGACGAGCACCTCCAGCACCTCCGGCTAGTGTGCACCACGCTGCACCGCGAGAAGCTGTACGCTCACCCGAAGAAGTGTAGCTTCTTCGTACCCGAGGTATCCTTCCTCGGGTTCATCTTGCCAGCACGAGGAATCGCCGCCGATCTCGCCAAGGTGGAGGCCATCACCACTTGGCTGAAGTTAAAGAGCGTACACGACGTCCGCAGCTTCATAGGACTCACCGCATTCTATAGAAGATTCGTGCCCGGTTTCAGCGAGGTAACTGCACCTCTCACGGACCTCCTCAAGAAGGAGCACTTTGAGTGGACCCCAGCAGCAGATCACGCCTTTGAGCTAGTGAAGAAGCTCATGACAGAGGCACCGGTACTCCGGTTACCCGACTTTGCGAAGGTCTTCGAGGTGTCATGCGACGCCTCGGCAGTCGGGATAGGGGGAGTCCTCAGCCAGGAAGGACACCCCATAGAGTATTTCAGCGAGAAGCTGAATGACACGCACCGGTGATACGACAACTACGATAGGGAATTCTACGCCCTAGTGCAGTCGTTGCGCCACTGGCGCCACTATCTCCTCCCGAAGGAGTTTGTCCTCTTCTCGGACCACAGTGCGCTACGCCACCTTCACGATCAGCGCAAGGTCAGCGATCGCCACGCGCGGTGGATCGCCTATCTACAGGATTTCACGTTCGTTGTTTTTCACAAGAAAGGCAGGGACAATGTAGTAGCCGACGCCTTGAGTAGACGACCGCTGGTCTTGAACGTGATGAGGACTCAAGTCCTCGGGTTTGAGCAGCTACGCGAGGATTACAACCATTGTCCCGACTTCGGGAAAATCTTCATGCAGGTCCACGACAGTACCGTCCCAAAGTCCCTGGATTACTACATCGACGACGGGTACCTCTTCCACGGCAAGAGGCTATGCATACCCCGGACATCCCTCCGAGATTCATAGTATGGGAAACGCACGCCGGCGGCCTGAGCGTACATTTCGGCATCAACAAGACGATCCAAGAGATGGAGCATCAATTCTTCTGGCCATCTCTGAAGCGAGATGTGGGGAAAATCATTTCCCAATGCTCAACATGCACAAGGGCCAAGATGACAAAGCAAAACACGGGCCTCTACACACCCCTGCCCGTTCCCCACAAGCCATGGGAGGACGTCAGCGTGGATTTTGTCTTAGGCTTACCTAAGACCTTGAGAAGCCATCATTCTATCATGGTTGTCGTCGACCACTTCTCAAAGATGGCGCACTTCGTGCCATGTTCGAAAGCATCCGACGCATCTAGAGTCGCTCGACTCTGCTTCGATCACGTGTTTAGGTTACACGGCGTACCTAAGACCATCTTCTCTAATCAAGACGATAAGTTTACCAGCTACTTCTAGAAGACTCTTTGGGTTCTCATGGGGACCCAACTAAAGTTTTCCACCGCGTACCATCCTCAGACGGATGGTCAGATGGAGGTTACCAACCGCAGTCTGGGTAACCTCCTTAGGTCACTAGTGGGTGAGAACCTTAGGACGTGGGATCAAGTCCTACCTTGCGCTGAATTCACCTTCAACCACTTGGTGAACCGCACGATGGGAAAGGCCGCGTTCAAGATAGTGTACGGTAAACTTCCAAGGAAGCCCATTGACCTTATACCCTTAGATTCATGTAGTAAATTTTGTAACGACGCATATGATTTCGCGAACAAACTTAGGAGCATGCATGAGCATGTTCATTCACGCATATCATCCCTCAATGAGCAATACAAGGCTACCGCCGACAAGGGACGTAGGTCCAGTATATTCTCAGAGGGCGATCTAGTGATGGTTAGATTGAGGCCTGGTAGACACTCTCCAGGGGTCGCTACGAAGCTTCATGCTCGTAGTGTCGGGCCTTTCCGAGTAGCCCAACGGATCAACAACAATGCATATGTCTTGAGCATTCCTCCTAGTTGGGGAATTAGTTCTACCTTTAACGTCTGTGATTTGGTCCGATATCATCCCTTGCCACCCATGGAAGAGCCTCACAGCCACTCGAAACATGATAGCGAAGTGAGTGAGAGTACACAGATTCCTTTTCCACTTCCCACCCGTATGCGGCAGGAAAAGATAGAAACAGTACTGCAGGAAGTAATTAACGTTGTAGGGGATCGAGTGGAGCGCACATTTCTGGTGCACTGGCAGGGACGCCCGACATTAGATGACACATCGATCACGGAGGACGATCTACGACGACATCGACCCGACTTGCTCCAGCCCATCGACGACATCGTGGAGGCCAGCTCAACGGAGTCGAGCTCTTCCCGCCCCGGGAGGATGATGGGGGACCATCGCAACGACACCGCCACAGGACGCGTTCGACCTCTCTAAGCCGCCCGTGCCGACGCCCGCGACCCCAACTTTAAGTACTCGTCGTAAGTTTTTATTATTTTCTTGTTCTGTTTGTTTGTGATAAACATTCGGACTCGGCCAGGTGTTGGGCCCTTTCCTTTCTTTTCACGTCCCATCTCTTTCGTTACGTGTAAAGAGGAGGGCCACGTCATGCGATGGACTCCTCCTCCCTTATGGCTTCTTGGCACCCTTCCCCCCCTTATATAAGGAGAAGGCATGCCCCAAGGGCCTTTAGAGAGTCTTGAGAACCACCCTTTGCAATGTTCAATTTTCCGTTCAGTCTTATGAGTTAACAAAAATAGAAAGTCTTCTTCTTCCTCCCCGAGCTGCATGTTCGTCTTCCCTTGGATCCCTAGTTCGAGCTTGCTACTCCTCCCGCCAAGGTCAGCATCGCCTCACCCGAAGCTCGCCATTGATCGGGGTCACTGCATCCCATCTTCCCCGACGGCCCCCCCTGTGTTGGCGCCCTTCAGTAGCTAAGATCCGACGCCTTCCTCTAACAGCGCCCTAGTCTTTCTTCCCGCGACCAAGAAACTGCCCGCCCTCCCTGGAGCTTGCTTCCTCACCATCAAGATCGACATCACCAGTCCTCAGGGCTCATCCAACTCGGATTCTCGGTGACACCCCCAGTCACTCCTTGCAACCCTCAACGCCAGTCGTCATCAGGGGTTACCTCGTCACTCTCGGGAATCATTCCACCGGTGGAGCCTTTCTCCTCGACGCCAGGCCAGTCCCCATCCCGACTCCCAGACAACCGACATCACCGCGCGATCGGTCGACCCGCATTTGAGCCCACCTCCTAGGCCCTCCCGTCGCTGCTGTTGGCACGCTCGCACGCGCATCTCGATCTGCGCCCGCTCTAGCCCCTCCTCGCCCAACGCACGCGCACGGTCCTCGGTCTGGTCGCTTGCCTCTGCCGCACCCCCACGCGAGCCACACAGCGCTCCCTCTCACCGGGCGATCCCTCTTGCGACCTGCCACGGTTCTCACCTTCCCTGCGCGCCCGCACTATGGGTGTTCGTCTCGGCACTCCTGCGCGGTGTCCCTCGTCAACCAACACCGGCGCCAGTTTCGTGGATGACTGTTCATCCCTCGCCAGGCGTCATTGGTCTCCAAGGATTTTGGGCACTATTCATGCTTAATGCTGCCTAGGATCGCCACTGCCAGGCTTACTACTGCCTACAACCGCCACTGCCAGGTTCCTATTTGATTCCCATTTTACACTTACAGTATCATTATTTCCTTCAGTATTGTCTTCCGCTATCGTATTCTGCCGCCGTCTAGTTCATTGACGTTGGATAGGTTAGCCACCCCATTCGAGAGATAGGACTTCTTTGAGATTGACGAACAGATTATAGCCGTCGAGGGTGAACTCTTGCGGGTCGTCAAACGCCCTCACGTCGAGCTCGATCGTGAGATCTTGCGGGTCACTTGGAATCGACCCGAATCTAGTCGTCCCCTTTGGGCTTACTGACCGCCGCCCCTCCATCGGCCCGTCCTCGTCGTTCTAAGAGGAAATTTGAACGTGCATTCATCTTCTTAATTGTCACGCATCGTGCATCGCTGTGACGTAATATGAGCTGTCGATCCCGGCGTTCCGTATTACATCACGCGGGGGCGCGGCGCCCGGCCAGGCGCACTTGTGTAGCGGCAAAGCAGGTGCGCGCGCGCGGAGTGGCGGCCCTGAGGCGATGTGGCCACATTACCTCGACGCAAAGCGCCTCGTCTCGTTCGTTGTATCACCCCTCGCCTTCCCCCATGTAATTGTCCACAATGATGATGTACTCTTTGTGATATAAATGCAATGACACTATTCCCTGACGGTGCTGAGCACCACCATTTCCTCTAACCCCTTCCATGCGATCTTAAGCAATCTACAAAGCTTCTGTTGCAAGAGATCAAGGCTGCTCAGTGTTTTGCCCTGAACATTGAGGCCGGCACACGCCAAATTCGAGCAAGAGACCTAGCTCAAGATTTAACCATGCGACAGCTTGTTACAGACCACAAATGGATTTTTTTTAGTTGAAAAATGTGATTTGGAAATGAGAATGTTTAAAACCTAGAGGATGTTCCATATAAGCAATTCTTGAGAGATCTCTGTTCAAGAAAACATTGGAAACATCCAATTTATGACTGTTTCAATGATTACTAACAGCTAAAGATAAAAGTAATTGGATAGTTGTATGTTTGACCATAGGACTAAATGTTTGAAAATAGTCAAAACCTTCTTGCTGACTATATCCTCTTGCTATTAATGGAGTTTTATATCGATCAACTTCTCTAGATGATTTATACTTTAGTTTGTAGACCCATTTACATCCTATCACATGCAAACTGGGATTGAGGGGAACTAAAATCCAGGTATTACTGTTTAAAAGGGCATTAGGCTCAGATTGCATTGCTAACATCCGATTATTATTTTTGGATGCTACTGAAAAAGAAGTTGGTTCTATTAGTGAGTTCACAGAAGTATGAAACATTGACGGATGGGATGTTTAATAAAGGCTTTTGGATTTGTTGAAGAGTGAACTATTGTTAAAATGAAATTTCATAAAATATAGCATGTCGATAATTGAAAAACTTCTCAGTATGGAGAGACAAACAGCTATACCCAAAAGGATAAGTGCTATATCCCATGAAAATACATTTTTCTGATACATCGTGTAACTTATGTTTTGAATATAGTCATAAGTAGGGAAAACATAATCACCCAAAAGCTCGTAAGGAAGAGTAGTTTGGAGGAGTGTTAAAGAGAGTCTCAAAAGAGGACTTATTTTTAAGAAATGGGGTCACCATTCTCTTCCTATGAAATGCAGATGCAGATACTGTTTCATCACAGAATTTTCTAGGCATATGAGCTTGATGAAGTAAAGGTAAAGCCGTTTCAACTAGGTGTCTATGTTTTCTTTCAGTGGTGCCATTTTTTCAGTAGTTTGTGGAATGAACAATGCCATTTTGTTTAAACTATGAATGCAGAGATTGAAACTCTCCATCCCAATCCGATTGAAAATATTAAGTTTACTGGTTCTCTACTCGTTTCTGAAATTCATCAAATTTAGTTGCTACATCTGACTTTTTTAAGTGGATATGACCATGTAAATTATCCAAATCATCAATAAAAACAACATAGTAAAGAAAAACAAAATGAGACTGAATATGTGAAGCCCCCCATAAGTCGGAATGAATTACTTCTCGATGCTTATGTGACATATGATTTGTAGGGGTACATGGAAGTTTGTGAGAATTGCTAACACAACAAGATTCACGCATATAATGTTTGCAAATTTGAGAAACAAGCAAGCCCAATTTGTTTAATAGAAACTGTAAAATACAAAAATCTGGATGATCAAGTCGAGCATGCCAAGTGTATGGAGTGGTACTTGTAGAATCACGACAGCAAAGTCCATCTTTGATTGATCCTCGAGGAAGCATCTTTTTTTTTCTTGCCCTTTACGAGACACTACAAATAATGAAACTCAACATAGGCATCATTATCCAAAGTAAAATTTTCAAATTGATAATAATTTTATGTTATATCTGTAACATGAACTACATCAATTAAATAAAGATTATTATTACCTGTTGTGCCCCTTTCGGTGTTTCCTCCCACTCCATCAACTATGCGTGTTGTACCTCCTTCCACCAATCCTACAACTCCTCCATCGACACCATCTGTTGTAATCCCTTCATCACCTCCTCCCACTCCTCCATTGATAAGTCCATTAAATGCGCCCCCTTCCTCGCCTCTTGCCACTCCTCTATCCTCAACCCCGCCCATTGTACCCCTTTTCTCGCCTCTTGCAACTTCTTTGTCCTTGCGACCGCTAGATGTACCCTTTTCCATGCCACCTTCAACTCCTCCATCGTCAACACCACCCATTTTACACCCTTCTCTCCTTCTGCAACTCCTCAATTGTCAACCCCACAAGTTGTACTGTCGTCAGCCCCTTTGTAAAACTCCTCCATTCTCTATTCCACTTGTTGTACCCTTTTCTTCACCTCCTGCTGCTCCTTTATCATCAAGACCACGAGCCGTAATCCCCTCTTTGCCCCCATTCATTCTTCCATCACCAGTGTCACCAACTAGACATTCTTTATCTCACCTGTAGTTCCTCTAGCTACACAACCACCTCCTGGTTTTTTCACCACTTCTTTGTTTCTATGACGCCTTGAGACAAAGGGCCTAATCTGATGTACTGCACATACATGAAAGGCGAGGAAGGCCAGCGAGACATCCTTGTTGTGATGTTATGCATGGGCTATCCCACCAACAAGTAGCGGGGTGCCTTTGCTTCGCAACGAAAAACATGCTACTTTGTTTAAGGCTTCAGGTTCCTTAAGATATCATCTGTCTTGTGACTTTCTATGGGAGACCAGCTATATTCGGGCTGACCTTCCCTTGAAGGCAACACCACCTGTTGTCTTTAGAATCTATTTCCCTTTTGTGTTGTTGTATATCTATTGAATAAATGCCCATCGTCTTTCAGGTGAATCTTTGCCACATAATAAGATGCATTCAGGCCATTAATTCGCAGTACAGTCTTTCTTGTAGATAACTGATAACTTGCAAGTTATAATGTTAAATTGAGGAATATTACATTACAAATATGTGTTTTTGCTAGCCATATTTGCATGTTAACAATATTAAATGGACATAAATGGTTTGCACTACAGTTTAATTTTTAATTTTTTAATTTTTTAGTATTTTTACATGACATTTAACCTGAATGCATTGAAGAATTATTTTATGCAGGGCGTAAAACACTTCGCTAGAATTTGTAAATGGTTTTAGTGAATTTTCTGGAGTTTTCCATATTTTATAATTTTCTAACCATTAAATGGACAAGAAATAATTTTTAGAATCAAACACATAATTTTATGATTTATTTAGTAGTTTAAAATGATTTGTGTGAATTTCGTGGCATCCACATCATTTGACCGAGAATTCAGGCAAATGATTGGATGCATTAAATGATGCTTTATTGGCTCATTATGGTATCGCAATGCGCGATGCCATAATGTGCAAATCATAATTTGGAATTTGGAATCATAACAACTGGCGCGGGCGGCAACGAAAAGGTATGTTTTGTTTTTTTTCTTCATTGTCATTTTTGTGCAATAAATGTACGTGCAGAATCAATCTCTGCGTGCATTTATAAAGTGAGAATATTTCTCATACACATAATGCCATGTGCATTGATTGCACGCAGTAATGGACTCTGCATGCCTTTAATAAATTCTTAGCTTGTCATTTTTTTTATGAAAACAAAGGAGACACAGGGCGACATGGCGTGATCTCAACCACACAAAAGGTATATTTTTAAATTCTCTTTTATAAGCTAGGATTATGCCAGTTCAGCACACAAAAATGTGGCAATGCACAATCCGAGGGCGGTGAAAACAATGCGACAAATCCAAAAATGCCACTTCTAGCTGTGTGGAGGATGATACAATAAATCTAACGGCTAGGATTAATTGCCAATAAAATGGTGATTTCTTGAGATCTAGCCATCCGATTGTGCCCAGATTTTGAGGGTATGTTTGTCTTTTCACCTTCTACGATCCATACGGTTGGGTTTTAAATAGAGGTCAGGAAGAAGGGAAAACTCACTTTTGGAGGATCTTCCCCAGCAAATTGGCCAAGAAGGGCACAGGTGCTGCTTGTGAAGTCACCAGATCTTGGTTCAGTATTCGAAGTTGTAAGTTTCAACTTTTCTGTTTGAACTTCTTCATGAGTGATTCTAAAATGCCAATGCATGGGCGAAATGTACATGCCCTTGAAGTTGGTTTGAATGGTGATCCGCATTGCAATTTGATTTTGATTAAGGATCTGATTCTTAATCCTTAGTTCTACATTGATTTTTATCCCATTTTGCATCCTAGATCTCTAGATTAGGGTCAAATTTCATCTTTAATTCATTTTCCCAAAATGTTCTACTTTACCTCTCTAGGTTATTTTGTGTACTTTCCCTCACTAGATTTAGTAATCGGTTGCTTGAAAATTCAATTAAACTTAAATCCAAAATTTCATCCAAATTTCTTCCATCTTCAGGTCCAATTTTAGAACTCCCTTTCTTGATTATTAATTCCTAATTTTAATACATAAAAATTATCTTCATAAATGATCCTTATTGGAATATTGGTTATCCGAATTAATCTGATATAAGAATCAAAATTATTCTATCTAGAGTATCTTGAAAGAAAATATTAAGATCAAAATTTAGCTTTTATTTAATTTTGATTAATTATAAACAAAACTAACCAAAATTAAGGCCCATCAAACGCAAAATTAATTTCTTGAATTAATTCATTTAAAATAGGATAAAATTTCGTACAAAGTGCCCTCTTGTGGCTCGACCCCTTGCTTGCTCTATACCTAGTATTTAGTGATTAAGGGCTATTACAAAAATTTTTGCATGAGTCTAAAATCGAAAATAATTACATATTTTACATACCAATTTTAGGCTTGTCAACAGCCACAATATATTATACAAAAATGCCATTATACCATACATATGCAAACACCAAACACTATGTTTTTATTACCCAGTATGGCATGTTGTGAATCATAACATATGAAGAATAATGAGGACAAGTACACTTAAAAGGATTTGATTTCAGTAATTTTACTTATTGAAACTTTGACACTATGCGTGCTTGGGCTAAAATTTAACAACCAAAAATTCCTGATAGGAAACTAGAGATTCTACATGATACATAGTCTTATAGATATATAGTTGTTACATCTTACATAGACAAAAGTTCAACTGCTACAGGTTAAAGAATTTAATCCCATGAGTTGGTTATCATGGAAATCTTCAGAAAATTCTTAGATGGAAATAAAGTAGAAATCATATCAAACTCTACATACTTTATCTAATGCATACTTTATCCTGTGAATTTACAAATCATGTCAGTCTGACACCTGCATAGCTCTAACAATAAGTTTGCTGCCTCATGTCACCTCACAATGGAATATCTGTAATGAATTTCAAATCTGAAGTTCAAACAAACAAAACAGGTGCTGGATAGAATCAGTGAAGCTAAAAATTTGGCATACATATGATGCTTCATGGATGATTGCATCTTGTTTTAATTTGTTCCAACACAACAGGCGTTGTCTTTAACGATGACATTGACAACAACCGTACTTGATGTTAGGAGCACTAACATTCATAGTCTTGGTAACACTAACAGCTGCATCAATAGGCATGGAAATTTCTACCTCTGAGTCACCACATATTACATCCAAATAATTTCCAACAGCAGTTGTTTAGAAAACATTTCCCTCTAGTGTTACAAAATACAGAATTTTCCATATTAAAAAATTCAAACATGACAACTTTTTATTACAAAGAAAGATTAAAATAATAAAATTCATTTAATTGCTTATTCCATGCCAAATCAGATATAATCCTCTAAATTTTCCATTTTGAGATAAACTTTTTAGTAATATTTTTATAGTATAATTATTTAAATAGCTTGTATTTCAACACCCAAAGGCAATATATGAATATCAAAGATCATCATAGAGGGCATCTACCCCATTGGACCAAAATATTAATGAACTTGGCTCATTGGGATGATTTCATTCCTTATAGACAAATGGATTTTATCAACATGTGTACTTCGGAATATTAACACATTCATTCACCATCCTAAATAGTATTTCTCAAACTAACTCCATTCATTACACAATATCTGTAAGAATGAAACGGAATTTTCCACGATGTCCAGGACATATCTTTTATATTTTATTAATTATTTTAGACTACAGATATAATCAAAATTCCAATTACCCTCACCAAAAAAAAACTAATACTTGGAGTATTTTTATAGTAGTTAATAAACTTTTATAAAATATTGGCTACTTTCATTACAATCATTATGCCAGAAAAAGTAGGATTGTATATGTAAAATATTCCATTTAATTACCCATGTGGTGTAAAAAATGTGACCTTTTTCAAGTATTGGCTTTAGTATGTGGAAAGTTTATTATATTTCGTGATTAGGAGACAAAAAGTTGATTATATTTAAAAAAATGAGAGGGAGATCGAAGTAGAAATGGCAAGGTCATAAAGTTAGAATAAGTACACTGAATATGCAGCAGTGTATGAAAGGCTAAATATTAAAGAGGCTGATATATGACTGCATGACTACTTTAGGCATATAGAGATAAAACTACCCTTGAATTTCACCTACGACCTCCCTGTAGATTGTATCATGTCAGACCTGGAAATTATCTAATTGTATATTGTTGATTGTACTGCTCTCTCGTTTTAGCATCATCGGCAATTTGCATTTGATTTCCAGTATGTGAAAATCTAATGAAATTAATTTTCTGGTAGTCCATTTAATGTGTAACTTTGTGGATCCAAATTCACATGACAAAGTGGTGAGCCGTGCATGGCACTGGTAGTACTGTAATTGCAAGTGGTGGTGGTGGCGGTGGCGGTATCGATGATAACAGTGGCATCAAACAACATCCCCTATAATAGGAGCCGATTGGGTGTCACAAAGTATTCCCAAATTTTTTATGGGAATTTTATAAATGTTGGCTGAATATAAATTTAATAAAATAAGATAAATCATAAGTTTTTCTCCCTTTCCTTTACTAGAAGTGAGGGTTACCCATCCCCCCTTACATACAGATATTAATGGGCTTCCAGAAGTACCACACTTGGATTCCACCTACCCAAGTCCAGCCACAAGGCATAGGGCTTGATACCTTGGCCTAAAAACGAAGAAGACATGCTAAAAGTATGAGCAAGGATCATGTCAATTACCAGGCCCATTGACTAGGCCAAATACTTCAAAACTGGATGTTTCAACTAAGTGTTGGCTCATCACACTGGTTAAGATTGAGTATTTGGTGCTACATGGTCCCCATCATCCTTCCGGGTTGGGGGAAGCTCGGCCGCAGCCGTTTAGAGACGGGACCGACCTCGGCCGCCCGCCCCGTCCCGCCCCCCCCCCCCCCGTTCCGTCAGGACAGACCGACGGAACCCTAGCGCCGCGCCGGGTCCCAGGTCGGTGGAGCGCCGCTGAGATCGCGGAGCCGCCGCCGAGTAGGGCGCCGCCGAGTAGCGGCCGCAGCCGCCGCGGCGGCCGCCGCCGCCGCAGCAGCCGCAGCCGCCGCAGCGCCGCAGCCGCCGCGGTAGCAGCCACACCCACCGAGCGGCCGCTGCAGCGGCCGCCGCCGCAGCGCCGCAGCCGCCCTGGCGCCGCAGCCCGACGCGCCGCAACCGCCGCAGCGGCCGCAGCGCGCAGCGGACCGCCACCGCCCTCAACGGCTGCCACCGCCCTCGGGGCGCGCCGCCGACACCGCCGCCGCCGTACCGCTGCAGCGGCCGAGCGGCCGGCGCCCGCAGCAGCCCGCGGCGCGCCGCAACCGCCCGTAGCCGCCAGGTCAGCCGCGCAGCCCGCAGCGGCCGTAGCCGTCTGCAGCCGCCGAGCCGCGCCGCAGCAGCCGCAACCGCTAGAGCGGCCCGCAGCCGCCGGAGCGGCCGCTGCCGCGCCCGCCGCGCCGCCGCGCGCCGCAGCGCCGGATCGCCGCGGTAGCCCACGCGGCCAGATCGGCCCGCAGCCCGCCGCAGCCACCGCACCGCCGAACCACGCACGCGCCGCCGCACCGAAGTCGCAGGCGCCACGCACGCCGCCGCCGCCGCGCCCACACTGGTCCGTCAGTCACGACTCCGCCCATTCGCCGAGCATTATGGGTCGGTGCCTCTATTCCGGTCCAAGGGCCCACTCGATGAACCGGCTCCGCGTCGCGGTGCCGCATCCGCGCCTCAAGGCGCCGTCGCCGCCCTCCGAATCCCCGCGAAGTCCAGACGCCAGCCTTCGCGCCTCAAACAACTCTCCGGGAAGCCCAATTGCCATGCACGCATCTCGAGGATGCCACGACAGCCGTACACCCATCACGGGCCTAGTTTTAGTGGGCCGCCGCAAATCTCGGTGGCCCGATCTGGTCCAAGCCCGAGGCCTATAACGCGAAGGAGGCCATTACGCGGCCCGCTATCTTGGCAATCTCCGGCGCCGCCATCGCTATCTCGGCTACGCCGCTGCCACCACCTTTGCGCCGCCATCTCCTGTCGCCGTCATCTCTGGCCTCCGCCGCTGGCCACGACGTCGCCTATGGCCGTCCTATGCAGCTGCTAGTTCGCGCTATCCTCGCCCTCCGGCGGCTGAACATCCGCTTCCACCGTGTCGGGTCCATCAACGCCTTGAAGACTACCCAAGGAGCACATACCACATGGAGATAGAGTCTACTTCGCCCTCCAACGGTGAGGCCCAGGACAAGATCTTTCAGGGACACCCACCAACAAGGCGGGCGTGCCGCCCAAGATGAACGTCCCCGAGAGGGACGAACGGACTGCACGCTCCCGCCGCACGACGTCGACAATGTCCGTCCTGCATCAGTCTGCCTCCATGACCGATAGTGCACCACCACCATAGGTACGTGACCACCGCCATCTGGCCACAACCAACCGGCCACCGCCGCCCACAAGTCGCTGCTGCATCCATGGATCCGCCGTTGCCTACAAGCCAACGCCGCTGCAGATCCACCGCCACCACAGGTTTATCTCCGTAGTCGATAGGCCACCATCGCCGTAGGACGCAGCCGCCACCATCAGGCCGTCCCTGCCCATACGCTGCCGCTGCCTCTGTAGATCCTCCGTCGCCCATAGGCCGCCATCACCGTTGCGGATCTGTCACCATGGCTGATAGGTTGCGGCCGCCAGAGGTACGCGGCTGCCGCCAACAGGCTGGTGCCACTACGCTTTCGCTATTGTAGTCGGATTGCCGCCGCTATAGGACCTCTACGGCCCCATCTGCCTGCACCAGCCTGCGTGGCGCTGAGGACTGATCGTGAAGCCCATAGCCCATCCGTTCAGTCATCGTCATGCTGTCACAGTGTTGCGTTACTGTCCACGCTGTCGTCACTCACATCGCCGACTTGCCCCGTGCCTCTGCTGGGCGCCACTGCCGCGGCGCCACTACTCAGTGTCATCACTGCTCGCACCATTGCGCCTCCAATTGAGCCCCTGCTTGCACTACCGTCATCGTCGTCGCGCCGCCACAGCACTACCTCATTGACCACGTTGTCGTGGCTTGCACCGCCACCACCTATAGTGCCATCATTGATGCATTGGCACCGTCGCTGCCCCCGCTTTGTGCCCCTGCCCTTCCAACTCTGCTCTTGCGTCAACCCTCCTAAGCCACGCCGCGCCGCTAGTCGAGTGACATCGTGCCCGCCTCCGGTAGGGCTCCACCGACCCCGCTCGCCAGTATCCATGCATCGATAGACGTACGGCCCTAGAACGACATTGCCAAGAAGTGCCTCACTCCTCTAGCCCTCCCATTAATCATCTATTATCGTTTACATTTTGATTGCTTTCCACCGCGCTCGAGATAGAATAAGTGAGTGTATAAACGGACACGACAGATTGTCTATCAGGCGTCTATTCTAAGTACAGGCTGAGCCCGTCCGTTATTTGAGAGCACCAGCAAGCTCAGTCCATTCGGCACCGTAGCCTCCTTCGTCTCTTTAATGAGGGTCAAGAGGTCACTGTCATCACCATTAGTCGCCCGCCCTAGAGCACGGAGTCTGGGGAACTGCACGAGTCAGGGCATGCACATACACTCACCTAGGATCGCATCGCATCATGTAGATGCATCTCCATAGGTCCATACCAACGTACGATGTCATCAACGACGCCCGCATTAAATCTGGTATCCGAGCATCACCTCGGTACCCCTCGGAACGGTGACAAGGATGTCGTCCTGCATCATCTTGGTATCAGAGCATTTGATGGTGCAGCACCACCCAGAGCCCCAGAAGCATCTTCGGAGACATCATCGTCGCCCCCAACATCACCACCGGTACGTGTTCAGCCCGCACAGCAAGCTACGGCGACGGTACATATGCCCGGATTCAAGTAGTCCAGGTAACGGGCACATTATCCTCGTTTTATGTCATCGTCTTCATTCACCGTTTTGGTTTTTATCTTCGTCGTTTTAAAACCACCATGGTCATATGTAGTGAGGGAGGTTCGCCTTATAAGGATCTCCCTCCACGTATCATCTTCTTTCCCCCGTCTTCTCCATTTTCCTTAGAGTCATGTGTTTGAATTTAGGTCTAAGGGGTCACCCATATCCCCCTTATATAAGGGAAGAATGGGTGCCCTAGCACGCACCCCCTGTTTTTTTTCTTGAAGAAGAATTATTCTCACATAGAGAAGTGGGTCACATTCAAGGACAGGAAGGAAGGGATAAGAGAGGAAGAAGGGGAAGGGTTCAGATCTGAACCTCCTCTGTCTGCTGCCACCGATCCGAACCATCGTCGTTGAGTCAGACTGCCACCGCTATTGACTCAAATCATCGCCGTCGCTTCAGGCCGCCGCTGCCGACTCAGGCTGCTGCCCCGCGCGCTGCCCGCCTTACCCGCCGTCCAGCCGCGCCGTGCCGTCTCGCCACACCATACTACCAAGCCACAGTGCCGTCTAGCGCCTTGCCACTCGCGCTACGCAACGCCCGCAGCCGTGTGAGAGCAGTCTCACCACGTTGTGCCACTCTGTTCACCCGTACCGCATGCTACGTCCGCGATCCTGACCGTCGTTACGCCAGTGTTGTCCCGATGCCGCCTGCGCACTACACCGGCACTCCTACCGTGTGCTTGCCCAGGACGGCGGTTGCACTACCGACTGCAGTTGCCCCACTCCGTCCAGAGCCTATGCCACCTCGCCCCGCTCATCCATGCCATTCAAGCCACGTCTCCGCCTGAGAATGCCCTCATCACCAGGCGCCTGCCGCCCGCCCCATCGTCGCCCGCTCGTCTTGACACTGCCGATCGCAGTGGAACACTTGCCACTAGTCTCGTGCCGCCTGCACTTGACTCACGCCGAGCGCAAGTGCCGTCTGGCGTCCGCGCGCCCTGCTAATGCTGCGCCACGCCACCAGCCTTCGAGCATCCTGCACCTAAGGGCTCGACATTCCTGCCAACGCCCGACGCTAGCTCAAGATTCAGACCGCCAACTGTCTTCGCTATTCCTCATCACCGACGACGCCGCAACCAATCTATGCCCCTATTAAGATGACCATTCCCAGGACGACGACAACGTATGCCTTTCCGTCCCCTCTCTTGTAGTGCACATTTCGGTTGCCTTCACCAGGCTCGAGTTAGACATAGGTGAGCATGAAAGGTTAAGTAAAATTACGCTGCATTTTGAGTGTCTTACTTGTTTGGTACGAGTCGGGTCCGGCCGGCCCGTGCCATCACTACCTGATGGGAATTCTCCTGTTCGGCGTTGTGTTGTCCTCGCTCCGCTCGGATGAGGCTCAGGAGGAGGTCTATGATGCCAGACGTCGTCAAGAGGTCGCCCGATCGTCACCGAGGGTAACGGCTCAGTGTCGAATCAGGATCTCAGTCGGACGAAGACGAGCAACATCGTCTGAGGATGCTAATGGATAGGTAGAGATGATGACGTGAATGCGAGAACCCTACATGTAGTACGTGCATGCGCCGATGAGCAAGGGTGCCGTTCCAGAGATCGACGGGATCGCTATACGTGAAGTCAGACGGACCTCCAAAACCTCGCCCGAGAGGGTCGAGGGCGAGCACGTCGACGAATGGGGAAACCCCGCTAAAGTACTCACACGCGTCGGGTGGACCTGACTCGTATCGGGCAGGTAAGACTCTCGATAAATATCCGTCGCTTTCTCAACCTATCTCACTCTCACCTATCTAACCCGAGCGCGGAAGAGGCAAATGGAAAGAGCACTAAAGGACGTAAGAGACTTAAAGGGCAGGAGCAGGGGAGTACCTTTGTCGCGCTGGCGACAGATATCACAACCGGAGGAGAACCCGAAGATAACAAAAGGCCGGGGTGCCGACGTGACGCGGGTGCAGGGCAGAGGTAGGCGTAGGCGTGAGCGACTCCTGCTAGGTGAAGTGGCGGCGCGGTGGATACGGTGGCTAGTGATCGCGGATGGAGCGAGCGCACGCGCGGGCTGGCAGCGCGCCTGCAGGTGCACTGGGAGAGGCCGCACACAAACGGCACGATGGGACCGAGCAGCCTTGAATCACCATGGCCACAGCGATGGTGGGTGCACCGTGTAGCAAGGGCAAGACTCAAGCGAGTACGTCGCGTGCAGGGGCACAACACATCGTGGCGCGCACACTGGCAGGCCAGGCGCGGGTGGATGCGTAGGTCCCGGCAGCTGTGAATCCCGGCTAGTACCGAAGGTAGGCTCGCGTCAGGCGGGCGGTTCGGGGAGTTGGCGGACCGGCGGGCGAATCGGGCTGGCGAGTCAACCGTCGGGCAATAGCGGGTCAGACAAGTGCCGGTGAAGTCGATCCGCGGCGGGGAGAGAGACGGCGGTGTAGCAGGGGCAGGCAGTCATGCGGGGACGCGTCGGTGCTCCGAGCGGAGGGCAGCGTAGCGGGGGAGCCCCGGCAGGAGTTTGCGGGTCTGTGGAGACAGCGGGATGGCAAATGAGCTGACCGGCGAGGTCAACCGTCCGGTTGGCAAAGCAGGTAGGGCGACCGGTGACGTTGGCCTGCAGCGGAGGGCGGAGAGTCGGCGGGCGGCAGGAGCTGGCGGAGAAGTGATGGCGCGGCGCCACTCCGGCGGGAGGACGGCGGCGCGGCGCCACTCCGGCGGGAGGACGGCGGCGCGGCGGACTTCTGGCAGGAGGGCGGCGGCGCGACGGATACCGCCAGGAGGGCGCTAATGCAGTGGAGATCTCCTTCTTCTTCCCCCTTCTCTCCTTCTTCTTCTTCTTCTTCTTCTTCTTCTTCTTCTTCTTCTTTCTTCTTCTTCCTCTTCTCACGTACGTGACTCTTCAACTCCTCAAAATGTATAACTTCCAAAATTCAAGAGTGCTTCCCTTGGGCGCCCACCCCCCCCCCCCTTATATAATGGGTGAAGATGGGCCTCCTTAGAACAACAAAAAAGAAAGAAATAAAAAGGGAAAATAAAAGGAAAATGGGCTTGTCAGGCCCATGGGAGGGGAAGATGTCCTCATATGGGCTCTTCCCCTCACTACACGACAACAAGGGAGACGACAATGACAAAAGATAAAGAAAGTAAAGATAAGAAAAGAAAACAAAGGATAAGTGGGATGCTCGGACGATGAAGTGGCGCGTTCGTCATGCCGAATATCTGAACTCGGGGTCGCGCGTCGTTGCGGCGGCTCGACGTGTCGGCTGGACACCCGTCGGTGGCGGGCGCGGTGACGACAGTGGCTCCTCGCGTGACGGCTCTACGGCATCCGGCAATGCTGCGCCATCAGTCTAACTACCACCATCAGCGACTCCATCGACGTCCCAGAGTTGGAACTTTGTGCTTGTCGGCAGTCGCACGTATCAAAGCCCGTCACCCCTTGCATCTTATCATAGGTCTACCCTTATAGGATCCCACAGTCAGATGACAACCCTAGGTCGTTGTCCGTCATTGTCCATTTCGACACCGAGTCCCTACCCCTCAGTGACGGCCGGACATCGTCCCCTAATGTTGTACTGCATCAGCATTGCCTCGATACCTGACCGAACAAGGTCTGGCATCACACCAGGATTTGAGTATCATCTCGGTACGGATCAGACGACATCACCGACGCCGTCCTGCATCGCCAAGAGTAATCCGTCGTTGGGTGACCCTCCCATTGAACTAAGAACCACCACTGTGATCTGCCTCTCCTCTACGTGCTCATGCCTATATGTGGTGTAAACTACGGGAGCTTGACTATCAAACTTGTACACATTGGAATGTATACTAGTGGAGCCAGAATGGGATGGCACTTTGGTGGAGAGAAGAAGCTGCATGGGATGATATGGCGCAAGGTCAGGCACGTTGAAAGTGGAGCATATCCCCCGATCAGGCAAGATACTAGCAACATATGTGCTCTCCCCAACCTTCTGGGCTATTGGGAAAGGTATGACACTACGAGCGTTGAGCTTTGTAGTAACCCCTATAGCATATATGTCAGGCCTGAACCAAACAATGACCAAGTATTCCTCACAATAACCAATTGGATGTCGATGTTAATTGATGACAAATTTATACTTTTCATTTTGGGATGTAGTGTGTGGATGAATGTCATGATGTAAATCTCTCACGCGATATAAAAATGCAACTCCATGATCTCATACCTGAATATGCATGTCTAAGGTGTGAGGTCATGAGGTCTACATGTTATTTGGCTATAAACAATCTGAAACGGGGTGTGCCTAGTAGCATAATTGTCCAAGGAATTGAAGGCAAATTCAACCCTTGAATAGATAATATCCCAAGTTGTGGGGTTATACTACATAATGGATAGTAAGTTCCTAAGACTACACTTAACTACCTCTAGGTGTCAACTGGTATGAGGAGTGTAGCCCGTCGAGAATTCAATCCACATTCCTAGTAAGAACCATAACGTCTTCCAAAAGTAGCTCATGAAGCAGACATCATGATCTGTGACGATTGTTAGGGGCAGCTTGTGTAGCCTAAGGATGTCATGGAAATAGAGGTAAACCACCTCGTACGCGTCAGCAAATTTTAAAGATGGCTCGAATTGTGCCATCTTGGAGAATTAATCCATGAAAACCATGATCGAGTCATCCATCATAAAGTCGCAGGGAGGCTGAGGTTGAAATCCATGCTGACATCTTCCCAGCGCATTGTGGGCACTAGAAGACGATTGTAAAGGCCAGTAATCTGGTTCGTGATCTTGGCCTTTGCACACATCCAACACTAGGATATGTTGCTTTTGACTTTTCTCTTTAGTGACACGTCAAACACGTCAATGGTCTTGTTGCACCCAAAATGATTACTAAGACCACCAAGGTGGGTCTCCTAGACATGGAAGTCATGCACTGACGTGTAGGGTACACACAATCTCTTCCTATAGAAGAGTTAGGTGTCTAAGAGAATATACTCTTAATCTTCGGTCTTGGGTCCATCTCGAAGAGCCTCAACGACTTTCCTGATTTCAGGATAATGTGCGTAATCATCCCTAGCCCGCTTAAAACCTGAAGTCTGCGGCCCCATCATGTTCACAACATGCACCCTTTGGTTGAGGTCATCAGCTATCACGTTATCTTTTTCCTTCTTATGATGTATATTGAACACATAGTCATCCACGTACTCTATCCATCTAGCATCGTGGTCACTAATCTTCTTCTGGTCACGTAAATGCTATTGGGCATCATGATCAAAGAATATTGGGAAGTCCTTTGAGAGTAGGTAGTGGCACAAGTGTCATAGAGATTGAATGCTAGCATAGAACTTGTGGTCATAGGTTGTATATTGCTGTTGCACGTCATTAAGCTTTTGGATGTAGAACTCAACATTATGTCCTTTGTGGCTAAGGACAACTCGAACACTAATATGTGAGGCATCACATGTGATTTCAAACACCTTGTTGAAGTCAGGTAAGCACAGGAGAAGGGCCTACCATCACGAGGAGTTTGACCCGCTCTAAGGCTTCCTCCACTACCGGAATTCACTTAAATGGATCACGCCTAATGACATCCATGACGGGCATGATGACTCCAGTAAACCCCAGCACAAACTGTATGTAGAAAGTGGCTAAGCTCATGAAGCTCCATAATGTCATCAGTTTTAGCGTTTGTTGCCACTTGGTGATAACCGTGACCTTTCCGGGGTTAGCCGCTACACCGTGGGCCACTAATGTTGAACATCATCAATGACTTCGTCCGATGGATAATTCACTTGGGATGTAACTACGTGAGTGCAAATGACCTAGGTGGAGTGTACGTGCACGTCAGACTTGTGGGAATTGCCGAGTTCTGAGCTCCAAGGCGGGCGACCAATGACAATTACTATGACCTTTTGACCCTCGTTGGAGTGACGACAGTAAGTACGGTGCTGAACGAAACTAATCTCATAGGGGCTCGCACGTAACGGACGAGCTCGACTCGTATCTAGGGAATCACTTGTGATGTAGTTTTCTCAATAATTTCTCTCACCTAAACTAATCTGAGTGTAGTGGAGTGCAGTCAAAGATATATGGAAGAATCTAATGTAACAGACGAGCAAGGGATGGTGTACCTCATCACAAGTGAAACTCATCGTTGGGACCTCCGTCAATGGAAGTACCGGTGTGGGTTGAAGTAGTGAGAGATGTGTCATCGAGGGAGTATGGCTGGACTCGACTGGCGACAATGTCATGGCATAGGAGTGGTAGGGAGGGGGCCGAAGGCATGGATGAAGACAGATGGTTGGTAGTGCCGTGAGTGAGTGAAAAGAGTGGTAGCCAAATCTCGCGGCGTGGCCCTAACGAAGTCGACGCGAGGGGCACATGGCGGATACGTAGCTACAAGCACTGGTTGAGTGGTCGTGATGCCACAGGAGATAAGGACACCCATCGACCTCCAATTGGGAAGTAGTATTGTAACACTAGATCCAGCAAACGGTAGAGGCGGCCACTCAACCTTCCAATAACACGGTCAACCTGGGAGTTTCAATACTACAGCGCCACGCTGAGAGCCAAATGTGGATACGGTTGATCAATGCTAGAGTATGGTGACAGGTGATGTTTCTTATCTCTCAAATATTCACCAGGCGATGCGGTGGAATATAGGGCCATCAATTGTCTGATGAATCACTCAGAAGAGAGGCAAAGGGATAATTGGGACTCCCTCCAATCCACTTGACCAGTACAGGGCACAAGAGAACCGGTAGGGTCAACGGTGCTCTGCTCCTGGTGTTGGCTGGTGCGTGGGCTCTGAATAAGATGATGCGTGGTGCAACTAAAAGAATTTTCAGAATCAACGCAGCACGAATAGGCAGCGAGTGTGAAGCTATGGATTCACGGATCAATTGAGCGACCGTTCAAGGGGAATATGTACAACACGCATGATTCACGGGAAGGCCTTCTCAGGAACACCTTCAGGATTTGCGGGAAGATCTTTTGAAAGGCAGGGACGCATAGTCACTTTGACCGTCAAGAAGCCGATAGGATTCGCGGCCATAGAAAGGTCCCACCATGCAAGAACGTGGTCATGTCTTGGTTCCAAGCGATAAGGTAACCTGGCAAATTGATCATGTACAAGCCGTCTTGGGAAAGAGAGTCAATGAGGGATGACACAGGAGAGACCCTCTCATGGATCTATCCCCTTTCACTCCTTTCTTATTCTCTCCTTCTTCTTCCTCCTCTTCTCCATCATCCTTCTCCTCCCTCTATTCGATCCATGGGTGAGATCTGAAACGAGAAATAACTGCAACAAAAGATAATTCCAGATCTGAATGAATGTAGTGCCCATTAGGGCCTTATATAGGGCCGTGATGGGGCCCTTACAAAGAGTCCATAAGGGGGGATCCAATAAGAGACCCCCTTTTACAACATAAATAAAGAACCTAAGAGATTAAATGATGTGAAAATAAAATGATAGGACGGATACGACAACATGATGATATGGACACATCATGGCCCTATATAATGCCATGATGGGCACTCGTCATGATAAACACAAAACAGAAATCAAAAAAATGAAAACTGATAATTAAAACATGAGCATGTGCGTGGACGTGCATTACCCGGGGTATTTAAACCTGAGCATCTTCACAGATGCTTTGGCATGCAGGTCGGGTTGGACACGGACTGGCGGTGACGTTGTCGATGGTGAGGATGGCTCTGATGATGTTCAGTCGATTTTGTTTAGACACGCTCCATCAGCCACCCAAGTGAAGCAAAGAATGGAAACCTCAGTCATGAAGAAGCTACATTTCTTTGGAGCTTCTCTTAGTGTAGGGCTGCACAAATATCTTGGAAATGCTGTAGTTGGTCTGACCAATGAATATAGAAAATGAGAATGTTATCAAAGTAGACAATGACAAATCTCAGGATTAACAAGCATAGGACCTCACACGTCAAGCGCCAAAATGTGCTTGATGTGTTCAATATCTGGAACAACAACACATTCCACTCAAATAGGCCATTTGTAATCATGAACGCAGTCATCTATGCCTCTCCAAGATGGATGCAGATCTAGTGGTATTGGCTATGTAGATTAATCTTTAAAAAAGTCATGGTGCCCGCCATTTGGTCAAATAGGTCCTTTGCTTGTGGGATGAGAAGGGGTACTTCACCATGATTTTGGTGATGGCACAAGGGTCACAACACATTCACCATGTTCCATCATTCTTTGGCTGAAAAAGAATCGCAATAACTAATGCTTTTACCAATGAAACCCTTCTCCAGGAGTGACTGAAGCTGATGTATCATTCATTCTACCTTTCTAGATCTAATCGATAGACTTGGGAGTAAAATGTCTGGTAAGAGTTCAATGGCATGTTTGATTCTGCGCATTAGTGGGAGCTTGTCTAAGCGTTCCTCGAAGAGAGCTCTACAGATCTGGGCATGCGCGTGAGCACCTCTAGCGCATTAACTGAAGGAGAAGAGTTCCTAGTCCGGACATATAACCCGAAGATGCACCTATTTACGACTAATTGATTAGTCGGTGTAGGGGCCAACTCCACATATGGGAGGAGTTTGTGGTCAGCTGTCTGGGTGAGGGATACCAATAGGACCCTTCAACCGTTGAATAAGATGCTTGCCCGACAAGCTTGCATCATGGTGAAACAGCCATGGTCATTCTAGGATGATGCTGCCAATCCGCATCATCAACACATTCAAAGAATGGTTTCTTCGTACATGCTCATCAGGTAGAGATGCATCATTGATCGAAGAGACTTTATATGGGACTAGGTGTAGTATCATTAACAAGCTGAGTCAAACGGTGGATTGTTTGGAAACTATGTTAATGCAGCTTCAGCTATCCACAATAAGTCTCACTGTCTTATCTCCAATCCATACGTTGATATAAAATATTTCCATGCACCAAGTTAGATCAACAAGTGCAGGTGTCAATGCGTTCAATGCTTGTCATGTAAGAATCGTGGGAGAAGTAGCCCTGAATGAAGAAGTGGGGGTGAGAGATTTCCGTGCAAGAGGTCACAACAGTATAGCCTAAAGAGAATGTGTGTGGGCAATCTAACTCACCGATGGGTGGTAGGGGTGGCAGGCTGTAGAACCGTTGGTAGTGTTGGTGATGGGACAACCTGTTGTGCCGACTATGGAGCCATCGATGTAACCAATGTTGAGGGTATATCCCTAAGTCGAGTGGTGATCAATGGGAATTCAAGCTCCTCGAGATCCAGGGTAAGTCCAACGGGATGATCATGATGAGCCTAATGAACTGCTCACACTTCGCGTTCCACCTGATATTCCTTAACCTTGTCCTGTTATCTATGTAACTCTTGTAGGCCATCCGCATCATTCATTCCCATTAGGACAGAGAGGCATCCATACTACGAATGCCCTTGACATCCACACTTCAGGCACTCTATTGCGGGTAAATTTGTGGCGGGGCACATCAGGCCACTTGAGAGGAACCCATGGAATTGGGGGGTCTAGCTGCTTGTGTGGTGGGGAACTCCTAGAGGCCATTGAGGTACACTTTTTCCATCCTGTTGATGCGGTTGATCTCATGGTCGATGAGTGACAGCTATTCGTGTTCGGAGTCTTGGTGTACTTGGCATGTCCTCTTGAGCATATGATGCGCTCTCAACTATGCTATAGGCCTGGTCTAGTGTAGCACGGTTCTACTTTAGTACCATAGCACAAAGTGTGAGGCTGAGTAGACAGTGAAGGTGGTGATGTGGACCTGGAGATCGTCTATAAACCTGCACCGCATGTAGTAGTCCTCAAACTCCTTGATGTAGTCACTGCCTGGTTGCCTCCACTGCTTTAAGATGAGCCACCTTCTCAAGAGGTAGGTAGTGTATTGCAACACAATGTACTTCTCCTATAGCTTTGTGATCATAGTAACCCAAGTAGTGGGATAATCTCCCTATTGCCTCCTTGTAGCTTGGGCACTCTTCTTGAAGATCTTCATTTGTTTGCCAAGCCTCATCTCAGCATAGGAAACGCACAAGTCATCATCCAGGACATGCCCTTTTTGGATTTTGGCACGACGGTCGCCTCTCGTGCAATCAGGGGTATCATCTAGAGGACCAAGGCCATAGAGGAATCACTGAGTATCCTATGCCAAATCGGATGCTCTAGGAGGAGGTACCTATGACAACAGTTGTGAATGATCCAAATGCGCACTCTAAGTGGTGGGTATTAGAGGTCTCAGAGGGCGGTTTGTCCTAATTAGGACTTTGTATGACACAGTTGTGGTTAGTGAGCGAATCAAGGCCGTCATGGACGAGATTGGTTTAATAGATTGTCCCTCAGTGAAGATGTGTGACATCATCAATGGGCATCCGTGACACATGGGAAGAAGTAGTATATGCGGCTAGAGCAGGTGGTGTAGTATTCACGAAAGACAAAGGCTGGGCAGCGACACTTTGATAACATGATAAATGCATGTATATTTAGTTACATTTTAGTGGATTTTGGTATTATTAATACAGAATTTATCATGCTATTATTTGAATCAGCTAAATATTTAAGCGCAAGCTATAAATTCTATTTTTTCACATAATGGATGTCTTGAATAAAGTTTGTTGAATTCTCTAAAGTCAAGCAGTTTGAATACAATAAGTATTTTGGATTTCTGAATGTGCAAAAATGTATGCAAATGAGAGGATAGGATTCTTAACTAGTTGGGGAAATTTTTGGAGCTTAGTGATTATCAAAATGGGCTCAAAGGATGATATGTTGATGCAGGCTTCTAAAAGAGTAATCAGAGGGGGTTGGGCTACGGTCTGACCTACATATTGGGCCATAAAACACCTTACAAATAAATAAGCTGAATATTATAAGTCAAAGCTTTCAACCAATGGACAAAAGATTCAAAATGGCAAAAAAATAGAATAGAAAATGCCTAAAGGGGAAGTTTAGTAATTCTTCCAATGTATAAATACTCTATTTACCTCATTCTAGACATGCTCCGGTAAGCGATTGGCCAGGAGGAAAAGGCATATTTCAGAATCCAGGTTGCTCAACCTGCTTAATGTTAGTTTATTTAAGTTTTCATTCAATCTCGTCTCCTGTTTGCATTGAAAATTGTATGATCTTGGCAAATTACAAGGATCCAGATTTGAGAGAAAGTATTAAGCACTCTCCAGTCTTGCATTGAGGTTTTAGGAACCTAGATTTACATTTTTCTCATTATTATAAATCAATTTACCCTTAAATCCATCACTTTCTCACTCTAAACACTCATTTTCCCTACTTTCTCCATCTACAGTCCACTATTTCTCTCTTTAGACCTTCATGCATATCCCTAGTTCATCACCTCAATGCGAGTAAATAAATATTTTAATTATTTTAAATAAATATTTTAGGTATAATCAATTGAATTTATCATCATTTCCCTAGTTACAATAAATTTCCATTAAAATTGGCACATTATTTTTTGTGACTATCAAGGATCCCATTTTTCTCGAGTTGTAGACTTAGGTAAAGTAAATTACTTGAATCTAGGATATCCTCAATATCAAATTTTATGAAAAACCTAAACCAATCCCGAAATTGTAGGTTCAACCAAATTGAGCTAATCTTTGATCGAATTGGTACCAAACATAACTTTAGATTTCTGTTAAGGTCTTTCCCAAAGACAGATATCTAAAATACTTTCATTCCCTTGTTCAGCACCTAGGGTAGAGTAATCTATCAGGAATCCCAACGATTCACTTTTAAGAGCTTCGCTCTCTTTTCTATAGGAATCCCAACGGTAATTTCTCCATAACTATCGCTATAGAGCTTGGCTCAAGCTGATTCTTGTTTCATTGGATTCGGACCGCTTTAATCCATTGGAATCAAATACAAAATCATCTCAAACCAAGCAGTATATCTTCAAAGGGATTGAAGTTCAAAGAGTTTCTCTCTCCTCAAAATTCAGCGATTTCCCCATAACTTTTGCTGCAGAGCTCTCATCAAGCTGATATTTATTTCATTGGATTTTTACAGCCTTATTCCATTGGAGTTGACTACAAAATCATCTCAAATCGAGCAATACAGATTCGAATCGAAGGGTTTAAAGTTCCAAGAGCTTCTCTATCCTCCGAATTTGGCGATTTCACCATAACTTTTGCTACAGAGCTTGGATCATACTGATTTTTTGTTCCATTTGATTTGAACAGCCTTAATCTATTGGAATCGACTACAAATACATCTCAAACTGGGCAGTATAGCTTTGAATCGAAGGGATTGAAGTTCCAAGGTAAGTTTTCTATTTTATAATTTAAATCTTTGGTATCTGTCGATTTAGAGATAAAAAATATACCAAATTGGTGCTTCATTTGTTCATCTCAACTAGGTGCGTGTACTCATACTAATTATTTCAATGTTTCTTTTAGAATTTCAGAACGTTTTATGTTTCAAATTGTTCTTGTTGTGAAAATTCTGCGGCCCGCAATCTGATGTGGGTAGAAGAAGCTAAGCAACCTCCTGGCTGGCCGGCTGAGTGTGTCAAACACATTAGCAGGCCAGTGGAGCGTCGTTCTGGACATGGCCGAATTGGTGCCCTGCCCGTTTGATGTGGTGCCCACGTCAGCCGAGTATTGCTTGGCCATGTCAGCCATGGGATTCAGCCAGGCCGTTGAATCCAACAGCCCGGACACATCAAATGGCTCTTGTTTGACGGAGAAAGTAAAAAATAAAAAAATAAAAACCCTAAATCCGCATCTGCTACACCATCAACAGCATTAAATATTGTCAAAAGCGGAGCCGTCAACATGCCCATCGTGATCATCGCGATGCCCACGTGTCGCGATCGCGATGGTCCAAACAATGTACCCGTGGACCCTTGCCTCAACGTGTTATCGGGAGTTCAAGTTACCGTCCTAACCGTTATTTTTTACTTTTTGCCATTTAATCCACCACCAGATGCGAAGAAACACATCTAAACAAATGGGTATCGAGGGGGCATGTTAGCAACAAAGCCGACTGCACCCTTGACTTGATCAAGTCGGGGTGAGTCAACTCGACTGAGCCTAGCCGAGTTGACTGAGATGCTTCAGCCCGGGTTGATCAGGTCGACCTGGCCGATCCTAGCCGGGTCAACATGTTCGAATCGACTGGGTTTGACCGAATCAACTTGACTGATATTGACTAGGTCGAATCGGTCTACTCTACCAGGGCTAACCCGATCGACTTGGCTGAGTCTGATTGGGTCGACCGGATTAACTTGGCCGAGTTAGGCTAGGTTGACTCGATCGAGAAAGGCCAGATCTACCTGGTCGACTCTAGCCAGGTCGACCTGGTCAATCTAGCCGAGTTCAACCAAGCCGACGGGACAAAGTTAGGTGGACTCGACTTTGTCATCTCAGTTGATCCGGACTGGGATGATTCGGTCGACTCAATCGAGTAAGGCCAGATCGACCTAGTCACCTCTAGCCAGGTCGACAGGTCAATCTAGCTGAGTCCGGCCAAGCCAACTCGACAAAGTTAGGTTGAGTGGACCCGGTCATCTCGGTCAATTTGGATTGGGATGACTCAGTGGACTCGGTCAAGTCAGCCCAAGTCGACCTAGCTAAGTTTGGTCGAGTCAACTTAGTTGACTTGAATGACTCAGACCATGCAGATACAGCAACCCCGAATGAATCACCCAGGTCCGACCTCATCAACCCAGCCGATCTCGACCGGGTTAACTTGGTCAAATTGACTAACAGAGACCGCGAAAACTCAGTTGCTTCGGGCGACCTCAAACTGGTTGAATCAGACGACCCCGACAAAACGGACCTGGCCAAAACGGCCAGACCCAACGTGACCAAATTGACCAACCTAGGTTGGGTCAACCCTTCCTCACTAGTTGGGGACGACATAGTCAAATTGGCTTATCCTGCACAATTCACCCCACTAGACCCAATACAGCACAATGAGGTCATACGCGCTACTCGTAAGATCGGTTTAGATGTCCCCCCAATTGATTTTGTGGAAGAGACGAGTGGACCAAGTAAGACTACAAGCAAATGTGATTAAATATTGCTTTAGTTTAATGTGATTAAATTTGGCTTTAATATTGCATTTATTTATTTGATTTATTATTTGCAATATTATATTATGGAATGTTGGATGGAATGAGATACTAGAAAAACTCTAGATGGACCTAATGCAGGATCCCTAAGTTTTGGTTATCCGATATAGAGTGATATTGGGATTAAAATTTTGACTATGATTGATGGTCAAGATACATTCATATCCTACATGACCCATATGTATTATTCATATGTGCTAGATGAAGACATGTGATATGAGATGTCACATTGTGCTCCCCGTGATAGTTGAGACCAAACCTAAAATCCCTCAAAATTAAACTCTGAGTCATAACACGAAAGTGATGAACTTGAGCGTGGTCCTCCGTCGTTATAGCCTTAGGATCCAAGTCCCTTCTAAGCTAGGTTGGTGGAGCATACTCCAGGCCTACTTCTTCGGGAGGAGGAACTAAGAGCTAGTGTTTGACACAAGGTCGAGATAGAGGAACCGTGTAGTTTGGTGGAGCATACTCCAGGATTACTCGCAAATCTATTTTTGACAAGTATCGACGGTATTGCTCAGACCAAACTCAGTGGTTGGTGGAGCATACTCTAGGCCGCATGAGCGTTGGGGACCGAAATATGATTGGATATTGCAAAGAGTTGCAAGTCCCATGAGATGGGTGTTCAAAAATGTGTATTATGATTGGTGGAGCATACTCCAGGTCATATTACATGTATTGAAATTCCGATCCCCACTAGGAGATAGTTGGTTTCTCCGCTTCCGTACACTTGAGGGTTGTATGGATTGATAAATTTTAGTGGGAGCCCTTTATTAATGAATAGAACATCTGCTAAAACTTTCTAGGTCCTTCATTGACCTAATCTCCGATAAACACTCGTCATCAAGTAGCCCATTAGATTGCATGTATGATGCAACTCATTGACAAGTTGATAATTATGATGTGCTCATGGACTTGATGAGAGTCTTCAAGTCCAAAATGTTAGTTTATGTCCTTACAAACAATGAGGATGACGGTGAAGGGATACGAGTAAAAGGATGTAGTGAAAAGTTCACTATGACATGGTTCAATGTTAACACGCCGTCAATGAGCTGTTAGCTATTGATGTAGCGCGAATACAAAGAACCTAACGCCATATGATACTATATGATAGTTATTTGGATGTGCAATCCAAAAGTCAATTCAAGGCTCACATGGTCGAGGGATCTTCTGCATATGAGGATATGCTGAAGATGATTGAAATGGCAAGAGACAGACACCTACTAAGAGAATGGTTCTCTGTTCAGTTTATTGTTGATCTCGTCATTCAATTCCTACATGACTCGAACTTAACTTGCTTAAGAATGTCAAAGGTGAACCTTTAGAAGGTAACATCCTGATACACCTTATTTGGTATGACCAATTGGAAGGTGTTCCGTGTTCTTGCGAAGGACAAAGGAACAAAGCATGTTAAGGTGTCCCAGCCACATAAGGATATAAGCAACAATAAATATTTATACCACGGTCTAAAAGGTCACTAGAAGAGTAACTACACGTAGTAACTCGTTAAGATTGCTCAGAGCAAGTTGAAGCATATGGATGTTTTAATTGCTTAAGGTGTGGAAGAAAGTTGAGAAAAATGAAACATAAAGTTGAGGTTACGAAGTATCGTAAAGGTTACGATGATCACTATTTGGATAGTGAACCTCAATTTTCACTTTGGAGATATGGTATATTTGGAAGATAATCATGTTCCTATCATGAATAAGAACATCACATCTGTTATGAAAAGATTAAGATATTCCCTAACTATTGAGGACAATAGTTGTTCCGTTCATTTGATTGCTTTAGCAAGGATAGAAAGGGAATAATCATAGTGGACGATTCTTACCATTATCTCAAAGTGATGTTGCCCCTAACAAGTGCAAGAACTATGTGAAGAAAGCTCATCTTTATGAGAATAAATAGCATTGGCGAAAGGTAGAGAACTTAAGATGCATGAGATGCATAATTAGCACATTTGATTTTGAATCATATGCTAGATGCTAATCGAACCTTTTGGATAAAGTTCCCATGTTTCCAAACTTATGAAGTGGAGAACATGTGAATGATTTATTGTAGTTGATACATGGGGATGTACGTTTCTACACACCTGAAAGAGTATAAAACTTTTCGATGTGATCGAAGAGAATAGTACTTGAGTATGGCGTTCACATAGTTCATACATGAAGATGTTACTTATCTCAACTTAGTCATCCACATATGAGATGAATGGTTCGTCAAAAACATGGATTCACATTGTGTTGGACATAGTGGATTCCATGACGAGCAACTTAAGACTTCTAGTGAACCCATGTGTAAATGCAATCATTGCAATTGCATAAATGTTGAACATGTTATCCATTTAATCTGTGAATTCTATTTCATAAGAGTTGTGGAAATAGAATGAAGCCCAAGTTTACAAATGGAAGTTTTTCCCAAAAGATGAGGCTTGACACAGATAAGATGGAGTTGAGGACTATAAAATATGGATTTATGGATACCCAATTGGAAATTTTGGATACTACTTTTACCATCCTAGGAAACAAAAGTGTTTTGTTGACTAAGGATTGTCGTGTTGGAAGACACATATTTTCTACGAGAAGATAGTGGGAGCCAAAGTAGTCTCGGAAGGAATTCCTGATCCATAAATATCATAATCTCATTGGATGAGGAGTTAGTCTTAAACTTGTTCAGAAGTATACCGAAGAGGTTCATATGTTTGGTAGAAGTGGATAAATAACTCGATCATAATGTTGGACATCGTGATTTTGAGTTAATGTCAGAACACTCTACCTGAGATGTTGATCTCTGACATATGAAGAGGCTATTCTAACTTTTGGAATGAGCGAGAACATATTAATTCTGGAATTTGGTCCACACATCTCAACAAAGTTGTGAACTTGGTTGACACTCTAAAGGGTATGGTACCCCTTACGAGTAAGTAATCTTTTGATAAAGATTAGGTACTGATGGAAGGATTGAAATTGTTCAAAGGAATAGTTCGTGGAGTAAGGGTTCACACTAGCTGCCATGATACAGTCCACCAGAATCGTTCTCGCCATAGATGCACACTATGATTACGAATCAAGAAATGAATGACGGTGTATATGATACAACCTAAAATCATACATCCAAGTATGCAAGATGCCAGAATCCAATTATGGACTAAAGCAGACATTCTGAAATTAGAATATGAGTTTTTGATAGAGTGATCAAATCTCATGTCTTCATTGAGAATGAAGAACCAGCCATGCAAGTATACACGATGACCAGTGGGAGCACAAATACGATCATAATTATCATATTCTTTGTGTAGAGTACATTCTACTCATTGAGAATGATGTAGGAATGTTGTACTCTATGAAAGAATGACTGTCAAATATCTTCTCCATGAACGGATTTTGGAGAAGTAACCTATGTATTGAGAATACCGAACTATAGAGATAGGTTAATAAGGTTACTACTCTCCAAATCCATAAACATAGATATCATCTCCAAAAGGAATTTTGGGATGGGGAACTCTGAGAGAGGTTCATTGTGTCATGATAATGAGATTAGTCATGCACATCATTCTATGTGCAATGCCTGAAGTGGCTCAAGATCTAATAGTTATGAGCACTAAAACAACATGATATGTGTTTTGGATGTCTTGAGAAGACAAAAGGAAATATTGCGTTCATGGAGAAGATGCGTTGAAACTCAAGGGCGACATAAAATTGAGTTTTCAATGATATTCAAATGATAGAAAGTCTACATTTGAAGTTATGTTTTATTATATGAAAGTATAACCTATTGGAAGGTTTCCAAGTAGGTCAACTTAAAACTTGACGACGAGAGTGGAGTACATCATTGTAGTTGATGTTACCACAGAAGAAATAGTGATTGAAATGTTCATCACTAAACATGCATTTATATTGGATCATAAACCCTATTCCATTGTTGTGTAACACCAATGGTGCTAATGCACAAGTGAAATAGTCTAGGCCTCATTTGAAGTTGGAGAACTTCTTAACACACTTCACTTGATTAGGAAGATCATCTTTAGTAGGAGGTTACATAATGGAAGTGTTCCGTTGACTGACATTGTAGCAGATCCATAAACGGAGCCATTAGCTCAATGTATCTTGAGTATTACTTGTAAACAAAGGGTTTGTTCACTAAGAGTGATTGGCTTTTGTCCAAGTGGGAGATTGATGGAAATATATGTGGCCGGCAAGCCAATCACACATTCCACATCTCGTTCCATATTCATTAATAGAACATATTCATTATACTACATGTGTGATGCGTATAATGAAGTCAATGAATACATGATCAGACTTAGTGAATTATGATGAGATCGTAATACAGAGATCACTAGTCTTTAAGCAAAACATTCCTATTCAAAGGATACGCGAGAAGGACATCGAAGTATCCGGATAGAATAGCACTATCTAGCCTCACTCATATGATGAGTATGGCCGGTCCCGTAGCCATTAGTGTGGCGACACTAAGGATAGATAGTGGGTGCTCTTTAGTGGAAGAGTTCACTGAATTGATCCGTATGAATCCCTGAATGGTATTATACCGAACTGTCAATTAGGTTGATTCACATCACGGTTGTGTAAGTGGTCCTTAGACCTGAGACACCAAAGACGTCATGTGGACGAACAGTTGTACTTTGGCTATGGCCAACGAGTCTCTAATCATGCAATTCTAAACGGTCTTAGTTCGGGTGCATCAAGAAGTACACGAAGGCGATTGAGTGGTCAAGATGGGATCGTCCACCCTCGGTATAAGAGGTGACAGTTCAAGGAAGATGATGCGATGAAGTCCTTGGCCAAGGCAGTGAAATATGGGAGAAGAGTTCTCTGATGATTTCCGAATGCATTAGTACTAACTCGGATGATCGATTAGGGTTTGACAGTTGACCATAGCCTAAGTCGTCCAAGGAGCGTCAAGTGGATGAGGGATTATACATACACGGTAACCGATGATGAACAGGTTACATGAGTGAGTCGATTCACACTCCATTGTATCTTCTAGGACACGAGGTGTAGCTTGGCACCCCACGTGTCGGAGTCTCGACCTATCGATTAGGTTAAATCAATCCAACGTTAATTAATCTATATGATGATATAGTTAATTAATTTGGAAGGCCAATAAAGGTTATTGGGCCACTGGAGTCATTAACTAGACTGATACATGGGCCTGGAGGGTCACACGCAAATGGTCTTTTGGACGTTGGAAGATATACTTAAGTTTTGGGGGTTTTTATGAAAAATACCCCCTTAGTATAAATAGGGGAAGGCCCTGAACAAAATTCACCTAGGCCATAATTGTTCAGGGGCCTTTCCCCTTCTTCTCCACTCTCCCCACACCCAATCTCCACCCCTAATGTGATCAGGACGCTGTAACGACGCCGACGGAGAAAGAATGGGGCTCGTCAACGAGAAGGAGGAGATCCGACGTGCCGAGGACTGCGTGGATACGTCTAGACGCTGTACACTTGAGCAGCTCGACTCGTCTCGCTCCGGGATCAAAGAAATCGCGAAAGAGATTCGTGCAAAGGTACTTCCGTTTTAATGGTTTTTGTCGATGCCGTTTGATTCGAAAAGACTTTTGCTGCACATCGTTTTGATTTGTTCATCCAGATCTAGGCCACTAGAACCCAACAACCTTAAGTTCCACCTAAAATGTTAGAATCGAGATGTATTCAGAGATGTGCACGCACTAATTGAAGCACTCAAAATGGAGGAAGCTGCTATTGAGAAACGGCTCAAGGAGGGTTGGACAGACAAAGTGGGAGAGCGACAGCTTACGCTACGTGAGAAGCTTGAGGATGTGATGCATCTAAAAAATTACATATCCAATTGCTATGAGAAGGTGATAGAAACACACGTTTCTTTCACGCTTTGATTCGCCACAGAATTCGTCCTAATCATCTGAACCACCCTTTTTGTATTGATGGAAGAGGTTTTTAGCTGATCGCCCACATGAGGGATCGCCCACAGCCTCATCCAACCATACTTTACAAAAAGGGGATGCCCAATCCTCTCGCACTCTCTATTTGCAAATGCTGCCATTATTTTCCTCAATGGATCTAAAAAATCCATTCAGGAACTTATGAGTGTCCTCACTACGTAAGAGCAGGCCTTTTGGGAGCTCGTCAATGCTTAAAAGAGCAGCTTTATGGTCAGTTTGTCCACCACCGTAAAGCGCTCTCAGATTATCCAACACTATTTTGGGTACCAACAAGGATGCCTCCCTTTCGACTATCTTGGATGCCCTATCTTTCTTGGACGTGTGAGGCATCATTATTTTGATGCCTTGTTGGCCAAATTGAAAAAGAAACTAGAGGGATGGAACTTCATTTCTATCCCTAGAGAACGCATCCAACTTATTCGACATGTCCTCGTGAGTATTTCACTGCATACCCTTGCAGTCCAATCATTATCTCTAAAAGCCTTCTGCTTTGTTGAGCGATTGTGTGCACATTTCTTATGGTTCAATCACCTTGAGGGAGAGAGTCGCCACCATTGGGTGTTGGGAGAAAGCTTATCGACTAATGAACGAGGAAGGTCTAGGGATTAGACATCTTTCGGATGTCCAATACATGCTTCAAAAGAAGCTTGTTTGGCGTATGCGTACTACACAATCCCCATTGGGGAGATTCATCTTTTCGAAGTATGGTGACTGGGCACGTAGTGAGATGGATATATGAGGCCATCTCAAGTGACGGACTTGGCAATGACATTAGATTGAGATAACCACAATTACGTGTTGGCATGTCAGTTGAGACAAGATTAACGCTTGGTATGATACATGGCTCACTAACGCACCCTTAGCCCCCTCTTTGAACCCTATTGCCTCAGATTGACGGTGGCGAAACTATTCCTAAGCGACACAAGCCACCTTTGGGAGCAACATGGCCTTCCCATCGGCTTGTTACCCCAGGCCCTATGTACTCCATCGTGCCCACGCAAGATCATCCTATTTGAATGCTTACCTTGATGGGTCATTCTCTTGATTTTCTTCTTGGGGGCATTTCTGTGGGAAATCCCCTGCCTAGCACTATGGTTGCCGAATTTGGTATCTGGCAATCATTACTTGTGTCTCCTTCTTCCTGTGGAGACTTTTGCATCGTGGCCTCCAGATTGATGATCGAATGACCCGTTTTGCTCAATCTCTATGTTCCCATTGCCATTGTTGCCCCACATCTCCCCAAGCTGAAACTATAGAGCATCTTTTCTTTCATAGTGAGATATCTCTAGCTTGTTGGAGCCAAATCACACACCATTGGAGTCCACTTTTCGGTACTTACGCTACTCTAACATTTTTAGATTGTTTTGGCAAAATGTATCTCTCGCCAACATGCTCTAAACGAAGCCCCCTCCTACACGTCACCATAGCTTACTTACTATGGGAGATTTGGAAAGGGTGAAATTCTTCTTATTTTGCAAGAACTCCCATGTAAGACTTGGATATCATGCGACAAGTCAAGCAATGGATATGGCGCACATAGGGAGTGATATCCTACGGGATCATATAGGGAGTAATATCTTTGCTTTCTCCTCTTTTTATGACACACAAACTAATACAATAGCCGAGGATATGCCGATACGTGATGGTTTACTCTTATGCGAGGAATAAAACCTTCATCATATCGTCGTAGAATCGGACTCACATGTATTAGTTGACATGCTTCGTGCAGGCAAATGCTCCTAGTAGTGACTACAACGCGTATGGCAAGACATAATGCGGTGCCACCCCCGCTTAATTTGTGTCCGTCACCAGCTGCGTGAGGGAAATCATACAACAAATGTCCTTGCCAACCACGCGGTATACACACAAACCCCTTCTTCCCTTTTCCTTTCTTGGTAGGCACTCCCTCCGACAACTCGTGGATGCTATCACGCTAAACGCCTCGACTTGGCGGCCCTTTGTACGCGACACACACTATTGAAGGTAGGCCCGTAGGAGTGGCGGATAACATGGAGTGCTAGAGACGGGAGAGCTCACCCTCTCGCCTGATAGTTCATCAAGTCGTGCACCTCCACGATGACATGTGTGGACAGCAGTGCGGACTACGCACCCCACTTTTACATTGCGATGAGGGCGCCCCCGACTCCTGCTAGCAAGAGTGACCATCTCTTGGCCTTCACTAGGTAACACATATGTACGTTCCCATTCCTGCAATATGGGCATGGGCGAGTAGGGTCCGTGTGTAATTCGGACATGTACGCTCGCTCCACGCCTAAAAACGATGAAAAACACTACATTTTAACAATAAACACCCCTAAGTGACGTCTAGGGCATGGATGGATTGGTCTACGGGCATAACCGTAGGGTTGGACGCACCCCGCACCATGATTTTGCCAATAAAAAAAGAAGGGTAGAGTAAATCACTAGCATCTGACGATATGCTTAATATCGGCTCTTAGAAAAACCCTAAACCAAGATTTAAATTATTCATTTTACTAAACCAAAAAACTGTCTTTAACGGAATCTGGACGAAAACTAACTTTAGATGTGGGCCTAGGTTTTTTGAAAGAACCAATGCAGATGATACCATGATTCCATATTTGTAAACCTAGAGTAGAGCAAATTACTAGCATTCGATGACGTGACGGAACGGAACGGAACGCACCTGACTTTCGTTCCCGTTACCGTTCGGAGGTCAGGGCGGCCGACGGATGACGGTAAGGAACGGGACGGATGAAGGTACTATAAAGGTTCTCGCACGCGCTCTTCTTCCCGCCTTGGCCAGTCTGCGCCTTCTCTCTCTCTCTCATCTCTTTAGCTGGCTGAACTGCGTATGTGCTTGTCTGGAGCTCAATCTCCGAAGATATGTGGAGTATTTCAATTTTCAATTTGGGACAAGGTTTGGAGTTCTGCGTTCAATCGGTGATCGGGAAGTTGTAGGAAATCGAATCGTTTTCATCTCTCCAGGACGCAGATCGCATAGAAAGGTATTAATTACTTTTGATTATTTGAATGTTATCAAAAATCGCATTTCACTTGCCGTTATATGCAGTATTACGCTTCTTTTTAATGTGATTTTCCTGACGGGCACTAGGTATTATTATTTTCTATCGTTAGATCTTTTTGTCTGCTGATAACATTTGGTGTGCGACTTTAATTCAGTTTGAATTCGAATATCAGAAACGCGAGTACTTTAAAGCGTAATCATCACATTTTAATATGAATATCAGAAACGCGAGAAACTATACTTAATGAAGTTTGAGAGAGTACTGTAAAGGTTAATTACCACAGTTTAATTCGCATATCACAACCGCAAGAAACCGCCGTTTAATTTGAATATCACAGCCGCAACAAACTGCAGTATACTAAAGCTTAATAGAGTATTATAAAGCTTACTTACCACGGCTTAATTCGAATATTAAAACAGCAAGAATTTCACCTAAGGTAGCCCTATAATATAGAGGCTCATACGAATGCTTCTTTAATATTAATAAAATGTGTAAAGTAAAGAGGAATGAGGCAAAGAGGGTAAAATAGTTGATATGTCGATGCTTTCCGTTGATTGATATTTTCCGTGCATGTCACCTTGCCTAGTGCAGGGTTGGTGATTCTTTTGGTGAAATTGTCTGCCATTTGTTGTGATGATTGGGCATATGATCATTTTGATGATCTCTAAATCAAGTTTCGCCCTCACAAAAGATTGACCAATCTTAATTTGCCGCTTTTCAAACCTGGTGCACCAGATTATGGAGGATTTCAATTTTTATAATTCTGTCTCAATGGATCATGATGTGTCCTATTGGTGTAATCCCAAGACCCTCATCCGTACATTTAATGTATAAAGCTTTACAGATTCCATGCGCAATGCATCTGAGCCCTTCTTATGTGCTTGACCTAGAAACCTCTGTGTTTTATCTTACTTCGCAAGGTGCTAAGATTCTCTACAATGAATGATCAATACCCTGAAGTTTATCCCTGGTCATCGGTGGTTCCAACATGGTGCTATGATCCTTTGTGGATCGTATCTGTTGTCAACACCGAATGATCCAGCATTGTTGAATATTGATTTTTTCTTTTGTTTTAGGTCATTGAACGAAGTGACCGCTACAGTCTTAGCTAATGTAACTGTCGCAAGATATCATATCCATCATATCTATTGTAACTAAGCCTTTTAATAGAGTGCCATCCGAGCAATGAGTACTGGTTTTTTGCCTTACGACTGTGTATTGCTCCACTCCCCTACAACTGAGTACCAGTTTCAGACCACCACTGAGACAAGGGGAAGAGAGAAGATTCTCCATCCTCAGCTAATTACCCAACCCAGATTAACTTGTGGGAATAACCTTCATTAGTGACTGCAGCTTGTGGTGCTGACACTTATGGTGTGGAGTTTCGCTAAGCACCTCACTGAATGACAACAGCAGATTAGTCTGAAATTTAAGGCATGTGGAGTTGAGGATGCTTTCATATATTCTCGGCTACTCAGTATAATGACTTTGGATGTCAGACGATATCTTGTTTATGATGGCGGTCAAAGAGCTGGGGTATGCTGCTCAGCAGGGTAGCTCTCAGCCTCTTCCACTGCGATGGCTGCTTTTTCCTCCATTACAATTCACCATAGATCTGGTATTTGCCATTAATTGGGGATTCACCATTCATTCATTGAGTCAGTTACCTATGTGTGACGGCCCAGGCTCTCGTCTGCGGGTCTATTTTGAAAAAATATTATGTGAAAAGGCAATAGTAGAAACAGTGAGAGGAAAATTGTTTAAGTATAAAGATAGGTAAATGTTGAAAGAGAGCTCTCTCTTGTGTTCACTTTCATCATATCCTCGCTTTTTTTTTTAAATAACTGTATCCTCGCTGTGAAGTCATCAAGATGATGCCAACATTCCTATACGAGCATCGATATATGTCCTAACTTTACACCAAGTATTTATGAAAAGTCGAGGAATTATGAAATTTGATAAGGCCCTTCATAAGAAGAAAAGGAGGAGGGAGAGTTGATAGGAATCTTCTGATGACGTACTGAAGGGGGGCATGTGCACAACACGAAGCATATGCGACACCTTATTAAAAGGACGGATTCCGAGCCCTATGAATAAGACAATGTATCTTCTAAGAAGGGGACTAAGCATTTGAATCATGAAGTGTGGTAACAATCTGGAGGGGAGATTCTCCAATTTTCAGGAGTAGATACCCTTCGAAGTGCTTAGAGAAGGGATCGTTCAAAACATTGTGAAAAACAAACAGCAATGCATGGAACGCGTCCAAATGAGTCTGATCCAAGATCGTTGATAGAGATTGGGGACGAAGAGACAAGGAGAATGGAAGGATAGATGGTGGAAGAAACTCTCGAGAGACGAGCTCTCCCTCTGGTAGCGGCCTGCTCCGCTTCCAGCCTTCAGTTGCTGTTGCAACTGCCTCTGCGAGAAAACACCAAAACGCCGAACGCCCTTCTTGATTCAAGTTCTTATTTAAACTCTTTTTCGCATGTGTGCTCCTCACGCCTGATGCTTCCTCTCCTTACATTGGTATTTCTTGGAGAAGAAACAACTTGTATCAGAAGGGGATTGAGCATTTGAATCAAGAAGTGTGGTAACAATCTGGAGGGGAGATTCTCCAATTTTCATAAGGAGGAAGCTGATCTGACCAGCTCCACAGGATGGCCAGGCCAATTCGCTTATGTCCTAATATTCACCATTTTATTCATTTATAAGTATTTCTCTGAAACTTTTTTCTTCATTTAGTGTTTATCACTGTTGGGAACGATTATTGCAATTTCCATTTTGATTCTTTACAGGACATTTTCCAAAAAATTGTTTGTGATCAGATTCTTGGAAGAATTGTATAAGTAGTCAACCACGTGCCACCTAGATCACACATGGTAAATCAAATAAAGGGAATGACAGGAATTAGCCTATGAATAAAGTAGATCCGGATCAAGATGGGCGCAACGTCTTTCTCATTTAGAGGCAGAAGAACCAATCCAGCGAGATTTCTCACATCCATCTATCCGTTCTTTCCTCATCTATCTCTCTCTTCCTCCATTTTTGCGAACTCCTGGGAATTGTATTCTTAGCTGAAACGCTATTCCAATCCCCGGAACAGAGGGTGTGTTCGGTTCAGTTTCTAGAAGTATTGTCTGATATGAATTGTTGTGCGATCCTGGTCACTTGCCAGGACTGTAATGACATTATTCTGCCCATGTGTAATTACTTGGAAATATTTTCCATTTAATAGTTCTGATCAGCTAAATGAACATGACATTCGTAGATAGGTTACATGAGAGTGGATATTGTTAAATTCATTGAAAGTTAACTGGTAATATCTGAGTTTACTTATTCTCAAAATAGTTCTATAGAAGAGCAGATGTCGTTTAATTGGAAGAGCAGATGTTACCAATTAACTTTCAACAAATTTAATAATATCCACTCTCATGTAACCTATTGTTAGGATCCCGCACAATCCAACAATTAGGTAGTATATTCCTCTTATGATTTCAACAACTTGATCAGTATCCAACATTAGCCACCCATTCAACTAGAATGTTCACAGAACTCGATTTTGATAGATATGAACGATCACAAATATCCAGTCTCGAAAACAAGGTAAAGTACGGAAAGAAGAGCAGAGTCAGGGAAAGTTATCTCGTAGAGAACAGCTTGGTGAAGACAATCTTAGACGGCCGGATCAGCGGTCCTGGCGCAGGAGGATCTCCAGACGCAACCTTGAATTCAGTTGAAAAACGCATGCTCTCCTCTTGCCAGCCCCCGTCTCTATTTATATCAGTTTCCAGCCACCTTCAGTCCCACTTATTTCCCGCCTTTATTCAAATTCTTGCACGTGGGTTTTACTCTACACGTGTGGCCTTCCTTTTCCTTGACATATAAGTGCACAAAGGGCGCTTATCACCTATCTGGTAATATCTGCATTTATTTATTCTCAAAATAATTCTATAAAAGAGCAAATGTCGTTTAATTGGAAATTAAGCATGAACTTTCCTTTAAGTGTTTTTTGAGGTTTTATTCTTGTTGGAAATGAGATAATTGAGATACTATCGTTGTTTGCTTCTTGTCCCCTTGAAGTTGTTTACGATTCATTTAGTTTCTGATCTTCTTGGCTTGTAAGCATTAATACTTGAAATCAATAAATGAGTCGATGAATCAACCATACGATTGAACATCTGCTTGAAGTAGAAAATCAATTTGGAAACACAACTATTTAAAGACAACTCTCTTCTTTTGTATGCTCAATATAGAATCAAAATAAATATTCAATGTTGAGCTTCATGAACACTTGATCTATTCAGATTTTTTTCCTGGGGGCATGAGTTTCATGTGCCTTATATTAAACCTACTTCTGATATTGGATGATAGGCACCTCTTTCATTCTTTCAGAAGAGCTTCATTGCCATGATGGACGAAGAAGAGCCGTTAGCCGGACTAATCTTACCAGTAGACGGAGGAAGCATATGTGGTAAAAACCAAGATGTGTTATTTTCTAGGCTTAGGTTCTACTGCTTGGAGCTGCTGACGCTCGTTGAGAATCCTAATAAGAAAGCTCCTTTCCTGGATGACATGATCCAATTTCTTTGCGTCTCACAAGGGACTCACCTTCAACCTTGCCTGGAGTAAGGCTTCTAAGTATAGATTACTTTTGTGTCGTTTTGCTTTGCGGCCCCTCGTTTTGGTTTCTTTTCTCACTATCATTCTCTCTTTTGAGGCACAGTTTTCCAAGCAATTTTATTATCTGATTTCAAAGGCTGCGGTGGTTAATCTCATCATGACTTGGTTTTTGGATTTATCTAGCTTATTTTATTTCTCCTTTATTGATACTTTCAGGTGGTGCATTAAGTTTTCCAATTTGCTTATTTGATCCATATTTTGAAACGTATTTTTCAGTTACATGCTACTCCCGCTTTTCCTCCTTTTGGATGGGGCAATCGCATGCAGATCTCAGCAGACAGTATCGGGAGAGGAGAAAATCAGCTCTGGAGGCATGGAAATCAGGAGACATGTAATCGGTGACAAGGTGGCGGAGGTTGTGCTTAGATGCCTAGAGGAGCTGTTGAAAAAGTGTCATTTATTATCTGTAGAGCAGGTGATTCCAATATCTGAGCAGTTCAGATCGCCTTTGATTCTAGAGAGGGGGAGATGGCTTCCAAAAAGTAGAAAATATGGTGGTAACCTGTTGAGAGTATGAAATCATGAAGACTTCTATATTGGATGGATTACTTGCTTACACTTAAATTAAATCATTTACTCAATTTCTCTATTCGGTTCTAATTCATGTCCATTTTTTTCATTTTCTTAGATGGTGATGATACTGAAAAAGTTGGCGTTGGGAGCTTCACTTCCACCATCAAATGCTGCAGAGGAATTCCGTGAAGGAGTTGTAAAATGCCTGCAGGCGCTCCTTCTGCAGTTGGAGACCTGCTCATTAGAGTCATGTGTTTGTGGACAAGTAGACCCGTTTTCCATTCACATGCTCAGAAATATCTTTTCCACTGTTGGTAAGCCACTTGTCGCTACATCAAAGCATCACAGAGAATCAAAAGAATGTCTACTGGCGTTTCTTCAATCCTCAAATAACTCAGCTGCTGTGGGACACTGGTTATCACTGTTACTAAAGGTGTGAATTCTTTTGTTCAGTGACCTCGCAATTCTGTGAAGTGATTTACTGAATTTAATTGTTTATGGTCTGAAGATTGCTGAAGCAGAAGCTGAAAGAGGACTCCGTGGCAGTTCAAAGCTCCGCAAGGAAGCATTATTAACTCTTCGCATTCTGGTTGCCAAGGTGTGTCTACTGAAGGACATCTTATTTACTTATGCCATCACCTTAATTACTTTTGGAATTGGGGTAAATCATTGTTTTGTCTTCCCCTTTCTCATGCGCATTGTGGATTATTGAGCACTTTCTGTGTATGTGTTTTTATGGCTTTGTCTATCTCAGACAGAGAGGATGATCTCCTGATTTGATTCTGGAGGCACAAGGTCATTTACTTGTTTTAAGTTTAGAATGCAAAATATTGAACGTTGTTGGAATCAAAGGCCAGATTATCCCTGGCATATTTTCAACTGTTTTCCCCTGAATTATCTTCAAATCAGCATAAATGATAAGCATATCACAAGATGCCTGTTATATCTCTTTATGGCTGCGTATTTGTACCATTATGATCCAATTCTTATCAGATACATCGGGATGGATCCTTGAGAACCAGCCTTATTTTGTAACCTGATATACATATTGGGACCCTATCAGGAATAGAATCGTCAAAGTCCATTTCTGTTCCATCTTCTTCTGATGGCTAGGATTTCAACAGGTGAACCTCAAGGAACCTACAGCTCCACAATAAACCCTTTTTGATAAACTGCTCAGATCCCTAGTGATTGAATCCTGGGGATCTGTCTTTTCTCCCTTCAACATCTTGGATGCTACTTGATCCACCTCATCTACTCTAACTACTCTGGATCGTTCCTGGGGATCTGTCTTTTCTCCTTCAACATCTTGGATGCTACTTGATTCCACCTCATATACCTTACCTGCTCTGGATCAAAAGAGAAAACCTAGATGGGAAGTTAGTTCTTTATTTTCCTCATTTGAGGCTGAAGTAATTTATGGGTGGTATGGCCCCTGGAAATCAGCTAGTACCTATGCTGTGAGATAGGCATAAAATGGCCTTGGAAAATGTGAAACTGGTCTTTGATCTTCATCCATGGACTCTCATCTACAGTGCAGAGACACGGATGGGATGGTTTTTTCATTCCAGGACAAAAAAATCGTCTCTTCAGCGAGGTTGGACGAAAATCGGGACGAAAATTCGTCCCAAGACCTCCGGACGGGACGGTTTTCGTCCACTCGGACAAAAAACCGTCTCGTCCAGAGGTCTCAGACGAAAAAATTGTCCCGTCCGCGTCCCTACACTGATTCCGGACGTCAGACAGGACGATCTTCATCCCGTCCCATCCATTGCCCACGTCCCGGATGATCCAGAACTATACTCTCATCCCCAAACTCAGCCCTAAAGAAGTCCAACAGAGTTGGTCACATTATAGGTTGTATCATCAGCTCCTACATGTAATCACCGACAAAAGTTTACTGGCTGTAATCTATTTCAGAGGAGTACACATATTCAGAGGGATCATTATCGAAGTGACTCCAGCTATGACTTGTGGATTGATGAAGAAATGATTTTACGTCCATGGCTCTTTCATTCCATGATCCCAGCATACTTTATTTTTTCATACTGTAAACTCTAACGGACATCTGGGATGCTGTGCATTTTCAGCACTCAAAACAGGATGATGAATCTCGTATTTATGAATTGATTAGTAAATCACGATGGCTCTTAGTAATCAATCCGTATTGAAGCCTGCAAATGAACTAATAGATTTTTGAAAAGAGATTGATTGTTACAGGCCTCCCATTCCGAACTCAGTTGATTGTTACCCTTTTTAGAAGCTATGCACTGCAGTATTGATATCAGCCCCATCATATCTAGACTTAGTTTTGTCATTTTGTTCCACTAGGTTTCCCCGGCTGCGTTGGGGGCATTCTCGTCATTTTGCTATGTTTCCTTTCCCTCTATGTTTCCTTTAAATAGCACAGCCCTCCTTTGAGGAGGGCAGACAGAAGGTTATTCTCTTAAGTGAATGTTGGTTCTCTCCCATCTCGTCTCTTCTTACATCCGTTCTCTGTCTCCCTCTACGATCCCCGTCCTCGTGATCGTCTCTGCTTCACCGCGTCTTCTGGCGGCTCGTCCCCTGGCCGACCTCCACTTCCCCCACTCGGCTTCCTCCCCTACCCTTCCCGTATCACCTCTTCACCCGGGGAATTCCTACCTCGCCTCGTCCTCTACTCCTTCCGATACGAACCTAGGTCAAGGTTCGTATCACACTTGTGCTTCGTTTTAAAGAAGGTAGCCCTCCTCTTCAGAGGGTATCCAATAATATAAAGGTTGAAGTAATATCCACATTTCTGTTCCCTCAAGTCTCAATTTTTTGGATCGCCCCTGCTTCGCCGCATCTTCAGATACGCATCTTCTGATTCTTACCTCTTTAGCTCGGCATCTCCTCTTCTCCCTTCCCTGATTCGAACTTAAGTCTTGGTCTTATCAGATATTTAGGTTAAAATTCCTGATGGGGATGAACTATGAGTTTCAGGCAGCTCTTGTATTCATAAAAAGGGCTCATTAATAGTCACAATTGTTGTTGTCTCTCGTGTGGCAAATAAACTTGCCAGGAAGGAGCCAACATTGAAAGTACTGGCTTTGCAGAAAATTCTATCTTGATGCTCTAAATCCTCAGCAACTGCAGAGTCCTATTCAGAAATGGGCGGACAAGAATGCAGTCCAATGCTAGCATAAGCAGATCAACATCAGATGATTGATAATGCCAGTAATGTAATACAGTAGTATTTCGAAAATGTATCAATCAAAGAACAAGACGCACCTCTATTTGCTTGGCAGTGATTCAACACTGAGCTGGATCACTGGTATAACGATCCTGTCGAAATCCACCTCCAAAGCAGCTCAAGATCTGGAACTCTGTCGCTTCTTTCCCAGCCTGGTCGAATGCAACCCAGAGCCGATGAGGAGAGACTAACAGCCGAATCTTGATCCACCTTCAAGTATCCCCGTTCAGAAGGGCCCTCTCCCTTTATATCCTTTTTCCTTGCCGCCTTTATTCACTTATGGGCTATTATTTCCCTTTTTTTCTTTAATGGGCCTGATTTAGCCCATTTATTACTAGGCTGTCATGTGCCTATCCACATGACGCTCTTCTATCTCTTTGGTTGACCCCCACTATGACCCACGTTGACCATCACCTCGTTAGGCTCTCATTATAATGTTTTTTCCTTGGTCTTCTCTTGTATGTGATGTATAGTACCTTATCCAAACGATTATAGTTAAATGCTTTTGGAAAACCACTCGTATCATTTAACAAACACCATGTGACAACCCCTCAACAAAATGGGCAGTGGAAAGGAAGCTAAACATAATCTTTGAGGAAACTAGAGCCCTCTTGATTGATGGGTATACATGAAAAAGTATCTCTGGAGAAGCAGCTCTCACTTCCACACTTTTTACAAATCGACGTCTCACTCAAGCTCACCCATTTTTAGGCGAAAATCCTTATTTCCACACTTCAATATTTTTATATCTTTAAATTTTGATGAAGCCCAAAGATACGTCGTTGCTCTTGTGTTCATCACCAAGAACAGAACAAGATAGTTTTCTGAGCCCACAATGCCCAACAAGCTATAAGTCTATAAGTTCTAGTCGCCTGATCTGAAATAAATTATCATTTCAAGGAATTTGACCCTTGATTAATTTTTCCCTTTTTGGGTTGGCCATCACGAAGGTCTTTAGAGAGAGTTATGGAACAGAAATGAATTTGGAATGGCATAAGGCCCCAAGCAGAGGGGCAGTACGGTGCAAATGGGTAAAAGCAAATGTAGAAACAGAAAGGTACTATGCCACACTATATGCAGAAGGATGCGCGCAGATCTTTACTTTTGATTAGTGTGAAATTTTTTCTCCTATAACTAAATTGAATACAGTTCATGCGATAATCCCTGTTCATCTGTAGGGACATGTGATAAGAACCCAGAGTTTTTGTCCGGAAAGATGGGGATAGAGGAGGATTGGCAATGAGATTACATTTCATAAAAAATTTTTAAAAAAGGATTACATTTCAGTAGCCCATTCAGTTTTTTATGACAAGTCTGCCTTGAGTATTACGCACAATCCTTTTTGCTCAATGGGGGTGTCAAAGGTAGGAGCTTTGTGTTTAGATTTTAATTGATTAACCATTATGGCTGTGGTCCATTGTTGTTAATCCAATCCACTGTTTGTATGCACTATTCAAAGGGCCCCCTTATTGTCAAATAGAATGACCGTCCTGCTTTCTCCACGCATCTTTCTCTCAAAGCTTCTCACCTGCAACATCTCTCTGGCTCTGCTGCCTCTTTGCTTTTCATCCTTTTTTCTTTATTTGAAGTGAGAGTCTCATTTTATAAGCAATTTTTATCAAGTTTTTGGTCTCAAAATTGATAGATAATGGTTCCGCTTTGAACTTCTAACAACTTTTCCCTTATCTCAACTTATTAACCCTCGTTCTATTTTTCAGGTTGGTATGTCGGATGCCCTAGCTTTTTTCCTTCCAGGCGTGCTTAGTCGACTGGGAAAAGCTCTCTACATCAATAAAAGTATGTTAAGTGGTGCAGGGGGAAATGTACTATGTATTGACCAGTGTTTAAGAGCCTTAAGTGAGCTTCTGGTAATTGTTCTGGGGAACGAAGCAAATGCTGATGTGCTTGAGGTGGAAAAGATTAGTTCCACTGAGGTATGCTCTCACGAAAAGTATAAATGTGATTCGATTTTGGAGAGCCTCAGGCAATTGCATGTGAGAGAGAATGTCCCTGTTGACACTTTAAAAGCAGTATCTTCTGTAAATGTCTGTGAACATGGTCAGAGAAGTACAAAGTCAGAAGGAAATACAAGACCATTCTATGTGCAGCGTACAAAAGAATGGATTGAGCAAACTTCACTTCGTGTAGATCAGCTATTAGCTGCAGTTCTTCCACATGTATGTTCAAAAGACTTGTCTCTCCTCCCTATCCTTGATTCTGGAAATATCGTTAACAAATTTTGATGTCCTCCCAAATTGTTTTAAACAGCTTTGCACACATCCTTCTGAAAAGATTAGGCTTGGCATTGTTGATACTGTTGCTCTGATACTGCCACGTTGTTCGGTTGCGCTTAAGCGGAGCAAACTAATGTTGTTTGTAAGTAAGATAAATTTTTTGTTTTTATTCTTTCATATTCTCACACTGCATTAAAGTTGTGATATTTTTTACCATTTGCACATTTAGCTGATACCGGTGCTTCCTTCAGTAACAGTTGTTTGTTGCTCTGTCATTTTCCCATTAGATTCATACTTGGATATGGTTTCACCATCTGATAATTTTTCCATGTATTCATTCTTATCCTGGTATTTTTTTGTATCGATGGGCTGGCCTAATTCCTCTCCAGCAGCCGCGAACTTGGCAGCAGTTAGGGTTTTGAAGGATAAAGTTTAGAGAAGACAAACACTTGTTTAGTTCAATAGTTCTCTCCATACTTGTGGGTTACAAGTGGGCCAGAGTATTATTGGGCCCATTGAGTTACAAATGAATTGACGGGGCAAATAAGGAGAGAAGGAAAACTGAAGATAAGGAAAATTAAAAGGGTTCACGACAGGGAATATCTCTAATGGACACTCCATCTTCATGCTGGAGAATACATAGTTCTGATTTCCTCTCTCCTCTTCAACTCCCAGTGAATCGATACTTCCCCATAAACATGGGGAGATAGTCGATCAAAGAGGGATCTAGCCACCCTTTTCTTCACCTCCTGTGCACATAACACATTCCTGACAACCCTTCCTGACAGCCACCTCTGGCGATCTGGCGAGTCTTCAGGCAGCCACCTCTTCCTGACAACCCTTGTTACCAGTCTTCATCACAGGAGAAACCAACCAAAGAACTGCACCTTTCGTTTCTATATGGCAAGGCAAGCACTTAAGGTCATTGGTTTCTCCTCTAAGTGCCTGTGCCTGAGCCTCACCTCAGCATCCTGGACATAGAAGGATGTATCTATCCAACCCCAACCATCTTATGTCCCATGCAGTGGACATAGATGCAGTTAAGGATTGCTGCATCCTCACACAATCCTCCAATCTCTAGTCTGTCAGGATGTTGCCAAGTGTACATTCCATGTCATCCCAACATTCCCAAACCATGGTATGAGGATAACATGTGAGGGAAAACTGGCACGTTGATTCTTCTCTTAGTGCACCCCAAAGCGACAAGTTGTCCTGCCGATAGCAGAAGGCGGAGCCATCCCCCAGCTTTTGGCACTGGAGAGTTCTCAGACTTGGGGAAAACTTGCCTCAACCATTGCTAGAATGCAGAAACCGGAGCCATGCGCTTTACCCATTCCATCCTTGGTCCATAACTGTCCTTCAGGATCTGTGTAACCATATCTGCCTAAGGTCCTGTAAGTCTGCACACCCATTTCGTCAGTGATGCTAGTTTTATGTCTTGTATTTTTTCATGGCTCCCAGCTCCCCCAAATGGATGGTCTGTGCACTTCATACCATGATACCAGGACCATCCCCTTCTGTGAGACTCCGGCAAGCAATGACCTAAGCCGCCTGTTAGGGTTAGAGAAAAGAAATCGAAATACAAAACAGGAAAACTTGCTGAACGTAAACTATCTCCCCATACTTATGGGGTTATAAGTGTCCCCAACTCTCATTGGGCGCATTAAGGTACAATGGCATAAAGAAAAGGAAATAAAGATAAGAAAGGATAAAAGAAGAAAGATACAAATTTAGAGGATATAATAAGGAAAGAAATGGGACCGGTTGCTTCCGACACCCTCCTTTCCTCCAACCATGAGCTTTTCCATACAAATCTTCTCATCATGCATTCTGGGCACTTGCCAACCCCACCTGTAATTTCAAAGCTGAAAGTTAGAAGATAGAATACGGAAACACCAACCCCCCCTGACAACAGTCTGGCCTGCCATCCCTCATCTTCCGCTCCGCCTTCTCTAGTACTGTTTGCCAATCCGTGGTTTCGAGATGACCACCTGTCAATGGCAGTCCCAGATACTTCTTGGGTAATGTCCCCGATGTATCTGATGAAGATCTTTGAAGTCATTGGTATGATCCCAACTCAAATGAAAGAAAATGTGCTTCGGATTAGGACTTACAATGGTACCCGGCTCCTTGCTTATCCTCCCCGACGTCCTTTTCGAGCTCTCCCCCAGCAGTGAACTCCCGATGAACTTGTAGCCGAATGCAGCTGAAGCCCTCGCCGGAATACCCGCTCTGAGAATACGCCCAATTCCTCCTTAGCCCTTCCCCTCCCCATCTTCTTTATCTATATTCCTCTTTATTGCCTTCCTAAGCTAAGGATCAAGAACCCCGCCGTTATTTTGCCAGCTCAGCGCCTGCTGGCCCATCATCTTTATGTCCTCGTCTCTTTCTTCTTTCATACGTTCTTATGGGGATCGTATCAGTCATCTGATCAGAAATCTGGTGTTTGAGTTTTTAGAGTCTATTTATCAAATATATTCAATCCCAAGGGCTCATTCGGTCTTATTCTTCTTATTCCCCATCTGCAGGAATGTCTATGTGTTCTGGTTTGTGATGGTTCAGAGACTGTGTCATTATATGCACAGGAGGCTATTGAATCTTTCTGGGTGAACAAAAATGAATATTTCCTAGACACTGAGCTTTCAGTTCTGCTTGACAGGTAACTCGGTTCGTATTTTCTTCTCTCACAATTTTGATTCCCAACTTTATTTGATTAATTTGAGTTCCTTTGATTTGCAGGCTTATAGAAACATTTCCTCAAGTTGTGCTAGGGGTTGAAGAGAGCAGTGCAGTGGCACACGCACAAAAGCTGTCTGCCTTAATTTACTATGCTGGCCCTGATTTTGTAATTGAAAACTTTCTCCAGACACCTGTAAGTGATCTGTCCCTAGTGTTTCTGGTGCGATCTCGAGAAGGAACCCAACCAGAGAGAGTGATCGAGAAGGGAGAGAGGACAAAGATAATGTCAGCTCTTTACTCTACCAGATGTAGGGCGTCACCTAACCAGATGCAGCTTGGGAGATCCGAAGAACAACCAGATCCTTACAAGAAACCCTAATCATCTATTACATGATAATTATTGAAAAATAGACAGATACTGGATCTTTGGGCTGCAACTGGCCCAACGCTCTTCTGGGCCTGAACCCTCAGCCCCCGACAAGCACCTTCTTTAGGATAAAGTCCTCCAGAGGACCTTATCAGTTTCCTATCACCCTATGACGATGACACGAGGACAATGACTAGCCATCATTCGACCTTGCCAGATTGAGGATGACGGTAGGATGGCAATGATGATGATAATTTTGTCTCATCGCTTCTCATCACGCTCCTCTGTTTACTTCCATTAGATGATTGGAGTTCAAATACAAAATTTTCATTGTCATCATCATTTGTTGGGGGCAAGGATGGCGGTAACAAAATCAGTATTGTTACTCTAGCAGCGGATAATGACGATCATAGGTTTTGGATCATGATATTGATTTTAGCTGACCTTGAATACTATCTGACCCTAGCCTTTTGTTTGTTGCTGTGAAATGTTTGTGCATTTAAGCAAACCCAAAATAATTTCATTTCCATAATTTTCAGCCTAAAGTCACACGGTTTATGGAGTTTTTGGGGTCAGCATTCAGCCATAGCTCATTATATTCTGGACCGCTGGTGAAACTAATTCAGTCAAAGCCATTGTCCGCTGGGTACTTGCACTCAATTGCGGAGTTAAAGGCGGCCAATCTCTCTAATTTTTCAGCGTCCGAGGCCTCAAGACATGCCCCTTCTCCTCAAATTTCTTTTACAACTAGTCATCATGTAAAAGGTTTTCACCAAGCCCTTTGTTCTAGCGTTGAACTCCCACGTATGCCTCCATGGTTCATAAATGAGAAGCTATATATGGCTTTCTCTACATTACTCAGACTTCTTGGCTTGGCCTTGACCACAGGTGGTCAAACAACTTTTATACTTTGTCTATCTCACTCTTTGTTAAATAATCATTAAAAATTAGTATTTGTATTGTGTTCTCTCTATCCAGAACACAGAAGACCGGCGGCACTATCTCTTCTAATTGAGGGTCCCCTGGAAATCATTAGAAAGTTGATCTCTGAAATTCGTATGAAAAATTTTAGCAGAGAAAACTGGCACTCATGGTATTCTAGAAGCCACACTGGCCACCTCGTCCGCCAGGCAAGTGCAGCATCATGCATTCTGAATGAAGTCATATATGCCACGTCCGATCAATCAGCAGATCTCTTTGCAAAGCGTTTTCAAAAAGCAAAAGCAAATAATCATGTTTGGAGGACGGCTGTTGACTCTAGAGAGCAAGTGATTAGCTGTGTTGCTGCTGTTTTGAGTGAATACTTATCACCTGAAATCTGGGAACTCCCCACAACTCACATCTCCCCAGACTCAACACAAGGCGCGCCAGCAGAGAACTTGTCTCACCATTTTTTCCGCGACTCAGTCATGCTGCATCAGGAAATAATATATGATCACTTTTCTCACTTTTTTTGCTATTTTTTATGTTTTCCCTGTACTAATGTGTTTGTTCTTTACTGTTGTTACAGGTCATAGTCGAGGGAATTGGCATCTTCAATATATCTATCGGAACGGATTTTGCTAAAAGTGGATTTATGCATTCTTCTATTTACCTGCTGCTTCAAAATCTCATCTGCTCGAGCAACCAAGTCAGCAGCATTGCTGATGCAGTCTTGCGTGTCGTTTCTACTGCTTCTGGTTACCCAACTGTGAGCATTGTCATTAAATTTGTTTGGTACTTGTTAGCATTGAGCTTTGGTATTGATCGTGTCTTTCGGTTTTAGGTAGGTCATTTAGTGGTGTCAAACTCTGACTATATCATTGACTCTCTCTGTCGGCAATTGCGGCACTTGGATCTGAATCCATATATCCCAGACGTACTTTCAGCCATGCTTTCTTATGTTGGTGCTGCAAGTGAAATTTTGCCACTACTCAAGGAACCGGTATGGTTTCTTCTGTGAAGCATTTTACATTAAAAGTGCAAGTTATTGATGTAATATCAATCATTTTTAATCTGTGCCCTGTTGGTGTTAACACTAAGGCGAATCTTTGTAATTCTTCTCTCTTTTAGGATTTATTTTTTTCCAATGTTTTTTTACCTATTAAAGTGTAGGCACGATCTTCCATTCATCTTCCAAGGCCTGTCTAGCCTATTATTTTCCTTTCTCTGCTGTGATCGACCCTCCTATTTCTATTAATATCTCCAACATATTGTTATAAAACCAAATTTCCAATCTTACTTTTTGAAGAGATGTTTCTTGAAATTGAATAGATGCGATCTATATCCAGAGAGCTTGAAGTCCTCAGTCGGAATCAGCACCCAGGCTTGACTGTCCCTTTTCTCAAGGTATCATATTTTCCACTTTCTCAGTAAAGTAAACATTTTTTAGTTTATTTTTTTCTTGGCATCTTCTTGAGGGACAGAGAGAAGCATGGGGAAGGTTTTATTATTCAAAGAGATGCAGTATATGTTTTTTCAATGTCAATCAGTGTGGAAAGAGAAGCCAGTCGGATGGGGGAAGAGTCACTTTGTACACTGGATCACTCATGTCTAAATGGTTATTTCTGTCATTTGCCTTTAAGGTAGTTTTCATCTAAATACATGTGGACTTCCCATAATGTGGCCGAGAAGTAATTGAATTTGGGTTGTTTGGCAATGGAGGATCTTCCCGAAGGGGATACAGGCTCCAATTTAGGTCTTAAGCCATTGTTGTCCTATTTTCTTTCTTTCTCTATCTTCCCCACCCCCGCCCCGTCTATCACTTTTGTATCAGCAGATGAAATTCTTTGCTTATCCTTCCCTTGGCGTTCTACCAATACATATCAAATGATTATCGTTACTGATATCAGGGATGAAGTTTCATGCAATGGTTGGTTGAATCACTCATTAGATGAAGTTCTATGTTCTTTTGTTTTTAAAGAAAAAGTTCTATGTTCTTGTGAAAAATTTCGTGGGAGCCACTATCCTTTGGCCAGATTTCTGTGACACAAACTACTGTTAGTCATTTCCAAGAGAGACATGAGAATTCGTTATCTGCAAAACGGTAATTCATCATCCTTGAGATATGATGGCAACCTGTTATTTGGCTGGCCCAATAAGGGCAGTTTGGACATAAGGTTTAGGGGGGCTATACAAAGTCAAATGGAGATTTCATGGGGACCCTAAATAAGGACGGCCCTCAACGTGTCTATTCGTCTCTCTTTTTTTTCCCTCTGTTCCCTCCGCTACAGCCTCTTATGCTTTGGCCCATGTCAATGTCATCGATCGTTGCAGACATTGTCAACCTTGTTGACATCGGCAAATGTGAGGTAGGGTGATGATGTCGTTTACGTCAGCAATTTACTGTTGACAGATGGTGTTCTTGATGATCGGGTATCACGGACTGTTGACAGTGTCTGTCAACATTGCTCTTTAAACATGGAATTGCTTTAGTTTAAAAATCACAACCCTGTCAATGTCAAAACTGTTATGAATGTAAGCTGGCCAAGTTGACGAAGGCTTTGATGTTAGGAGAATTTTTTTCAAACTAGAGATGGTTGACTGTGATCACAATATTGATGCCTTTGATGTTGACAACATCATTGGCTAAATGTCTGCCGATGTCAACATCAATATCACACATCAACGGCAGCAGGATGCAATAACGCTCTGTGAGAACTGTTCCATGCAATAATTTGGGAAGTATCTGTTTATGTTGGTATTCTATATGTTATCAAATTAGATTATGGGCTTTTTCACAGTCTTGTGAGTGAAAGTTTTCTCCAGCTAAGACTAAAGCAAGCTTACACAGTCATGCTTTCCATCTTTATCATAAGTTTCAGATTCGGGTGATGATGACCACTTAATTTTTCTTTGAACTTGGATGATTTTTCTTAGGCTGTTCGCGAGATCATTCGAGCTTCCCGGCGAGAAGCAACATCAGTCAGCAGCAAAGTTGAATCTTTTCTCATGATCGTAAATGATGAAAAGGTCAAGATGGAGAGCTTGAGCGACAAGTATCAAGGGAACATCTCGCCAGACGTAGAACCAGGTAGTTTCTCTTGTAAATTAAGGTAGTTTCTATCAGGTTGGGGATCTTAAAGTTGGAAGAAAAGGAATGAAAAAGAATGAAAAAAGAGTTAGAATTAACGTCTGAAACTGAACTTAGGTAATATGGTTTAAACATTCACTTCACAGTGCCTGACGTAAACTAGGGTTCTTCATCAACAATTACAAGTGAACAATGGCAAAGATGATGATAAAAAATCATCATCAGCTAAAGGTGATGAATCTTCATCGTCATTTGTCCAAAGCCATTCATGGATAGCAATGACAATGAGAAGATTTGGGATGTCATCACGATTAGGAACACACCATTGTCTGCCTACCCCTGTTTGTCGTCAATGATTATGATGCTGAGTAGAGGATGATGACAATAATGGCAATGACAATTATGAAGCTGATACACTGCAGTATCGAATGGTAAAGAATTCTGTAAATGGGACTTACAGCTGATCCTCGCGCCTAACTTCTCACACAATAACTCTCGACTTCGTCTTCGTGAACTCTCGACATCAGCTGATGAATCCTCATCTTTATTTGACAAAGCAGAAACATAGATGATGATGACAATACGAGATTTGGGATTCATAATTTTTATGAGGAAATTATCATTGTCTGCTAACCCTTTTTCTGTGTCAACAATGAGGACGATGAATCGTCAACCTCCTTGTCTTTGTGATCCATCGCTTGTTGATTTATTGTCATCGTTCGCCAATTCTAAGGTGAATCAATATTAAAAATGCAGGTAGGAAAAATAAGTCAGGTTTGAATGGAGATCTAATCTTGAATTAACTGTGATGCAGAAAACTGAAAGCGAAATAATATTCATTTTAAACTATGCATGACCAAGAACATTTTGTTGATGGCATAATATCAAAGTTTCATACTTCAGAATTCATAATGCACTTTGTCCCAAAGAGCATTCCTTTATGCACAGTATATATAGTTTAGTTTTGATCTTATACTGTGTGTTTCAGTATGCCAGTCAGCATTTTTGGAAGGTCTGTCATTGAAGCTAAATGAATTAAGAAGGTACAGGCGCATAGTCGGTTCTATCTCCGAGTCTTGCTTGACGCCAGCTGGCCCATTACTTGCTTCTTCAAATGAGTCAGCCTGTTTGGTGGCTCTTGATATTGTGGAGGTATTCTCCTTTCCTGCTATTTCCTATTATTTTTCCTATTTTTTCTATAAATAAGTATTTCCTCAGCTGTTTTCCCTTCTTAAACTTATATTACACAGAGAGGGACATTCAGATTACAGTATATTATTTTGTATGAATAAATGAAGAACATGAACTTGGGCTCCATGTGAACCCCTAAATGATCAATATTCATCTGTGATTTCGAAATGATTTGAGGGATATCGCAGATGATTTGATTTCCTGGTTATTGTGATTTTTTAATTTTCTCAGGTAATTATAATATATATTTTTCCAGCATAGTGGTCGGAGAGCATCTATTCTTATTTTTTATGAATCAATGAAGATCATGAACTGCGGCTCCTTGTTAATCCCTCCATCTAATTTGTCCTTCCAAAATACTTTTACGATTAGGTGCCAAATTTTTAGCTCCTAGGTCTTGTGTTTTTTCTCTGGAAATTGAAAATTATATTCTCTCTCGCATTGTATTCTGAGGGGTTTAATAATTATTTCCTACGAATATATGAACAACATGAACTTGACTCCTTGGCAATCCCTCAAAATGATATTCAATTCGAGGGAACTCGCTGGTTGCAGTTATTTATTTATATTCTCAGTTAACAAAAACTTATTTTCTCTCATTCTGTCGTCAGGAGAACATCAATATTTTTTTTCAATGAATAAATGAAGAACGTGAACTGAGGATCCGAATGAATCCCATCAAATAATTGATAATTTAAGGGAAATAACAAATCATTTCTTTGTTTTTCCCTGTGAATCCCGTCTAATGATTTCTTTATTTTCTATGATAACTTATAATGTATCTTTTTCCTCATATTCTGGTCCGAGAGCAATTATACATTTATTTTGTATGAATAAATGAAGAACATGAACTTTGGATCGTTTTTTATCCCCTCAAATAATCAATCCATCATTTGCTCTCTCAAAATGATTTAAACTCACAGGCATATTGATTTTCCCCGCAGAAACTTAAATACATATATTTAATTTCAGGATGGAATAACGGCTGTATCAAAAGTCGAGGAAGCATACAAGCGTGAGAAGGAAGCCAAGGAAACAATCGAAAAACTGATTCTATCTTCCTCAAACCCAGATCTCCAAGATCTGATCAACACATCAGAAGACGGACCCGACGAGAACCGTCTACTTCCCATGATGAACAAAATCTGGCCGTTCCTCGTCCTCTGCATGAAGAACAACAGATCCTCAGTAGTAAGAACAACCCTTCCCCTTTTTCTCCATTTTCTATTCTGCATTAAGTCAAAAACTGATATTTTGAACATAATTGTTCTTCCCAGGCGGCGATCAGGCGTTGTGCCAGTGTGATAAGCGCCACAATCGGAACGTGTGGGGGCGACTTCTTCATTCGCCGCCTGCGTCACGATGGCCCCGCCTTGTGGGGCCCGCTGGCAGCCGAGAAAGAAGTGGTTAAGTGTCCGGTTCTTCCTTACCGGGCCTTAATTGGGCCAGCAGAGAGTAGCCCATTAGCAGAAGCCTCCGTCGTCAAGGCCCAAGAAGCGATATTGGGCCTCATCTCGGACATTTGTTTAAATCCTCGAAGCGCCGCTGCTATGGAGTCGACCGTTGAGAGGGTCGCTTCTCTGGTTGTCGCTGTCGCATGCAGCGGCATAGCCGCGCTGAGAGACGCCGCCGTCAGGGCGCTTGTAGCTCTTGCTAGAATTGATGCTGACCTCGTCTGGGTTCTTCTCGCTGACGTCGTCTTCTTCTTTAGGAGAAATGGCGGTCATTGCGGCGCTTTGGCCCCGCCACTGGTAGAGGGTTTTCCTGGGTTATCTTCCGTGCTTCCGCCGCCGTCGTCGTTGGCTGAGCTTCTGCATTTGAGATATATTGGTGGGGGGCGTACGTTTAGGATTGATCCTGAGGCGGCAGAGATCGTGTTCCGGAGGGTGGTGGGGGAGTTGTGAATAAATGGTTTTTGTTGTTAATTCATTTGTGTTTGTGTAAATAATCTGTTTTGATTTGATTTTTTGGTTTAGTGTGAGGCATATTGGGGTTGGTAAAAACAAAATATTCAAATAAACTAAATTTAGGACTTTGGATGAAAAATGATGCCCATGAAAAATTAGAAAATAAATTGTTACATGCTCCTAAAAAAACATGAACATCTTATAGTAAATAATGCACATATGGTGTAAATTGACTCGTAGATTGATGTTGTTTCGGCACGGAATTACTTGAACGCCAGTCAATATTTGATGGTTGACTTCTCAAAATTGAAGTCTTTGTTGTAGTTGATTTCCATTGGGTTTCTTTGCTTAAAGCGTAAGCTTGTTTGCTTAAATAAGAGGAATATCTCACACAAGCTCTTAGAGACTCAATCTATCAGATTAAATCTTCAGCACAATCTATTAGATCATAAGAAACAGCGCAGAGACAGTAGGTAAGTTATCAGTTTGCTCAACACCATGTGCAGATATAGAGAGAACATTTCTCTGATTAAAATAAGTATGTAAGAAATATATAAAGTATCTAGAGGCAAGAGTGAATTTAAGAGGGAGAGAGATGTTCCTGGTTCTTACAACGGACTGGTAGTTGGTCAGTTCTTATCATATCTGGTGCCCCTTGTAATGGATACTGTATTTAGGGTATTTTCTCAAAAGTGGCCAATAACATAATAAATGTCTGATAAAATTTTTGAACACTGCACTTAAGATATTACCATGACTACTAATGACATTTAATATCCTAAATAAAAAATAACGTTTAAGATAATATTTAGTGAAATCAGATCATTAGTAAGTTAATGTGATTATTTTCGTACCAGTATGTATGTATACTATTAAGTTTAAATGCTAGAGGTACAGTGACTCAATTAAAAGTGAATGATCAAGGAAAGTGTCGTGGGAATGTCGCAGAGTGTTGATTAATTATTTTCTTTAATTGGCATATTGTTGTATTCGACCATGACCAATCTTCAAGATGAGCTTTTACACACCAAAATAAAATTTTCAAATTGGACCTTTGAAAATTTAAATTCTCAATGGCCATGGTACCTTGTGCAGAGTCGAATCCATATTCGTTTGGTTCCTTCAATAAATCACACAGATGCCTGACCTCTAGACATATCCATGAAGTCATCCACCCATCGGATATCCTCATCTTCTTCTTAATCAGAATGCCAAAATATCTGAGAAGATCTTTTCACGATTCCAACACAGGCAAAGGGAGAGCGCTAAATAAGCAAGGGAAAAAAAAGGGGCACCCATGGAGAAACTTTCATGTGTCTATCTCACTAAGAACTTTGGAGACTTTTATGTTTAAAGGAGTAGTCCTTCAATGTCTAATGAACTTTAATTGTGGGACGCAATAGGCTACATACCAGCCTAGTTAATAATTTCATTAGCTTAAAGATTAATCATATATAATATAGATTAACTATTTTTCTGTATATTTATTGATGGTGATGATTTATTATCATCATATATACATGAAATTCTTTGTATAATTAATCCTATTGAGTAAGTATCATATGAAAAAATTTAATATAATCCTAACATATATCAGATCTAGTCTATAGTCTTTATATGGATTTAATTTTTATTAATTTTAGTTTATTTGTGATTATTTTAATCATTAAAAAATGTTTTCTTAAAATATATAGTTACATATGCCTTCTCTTTTGGGTTCTAGTCCAATCGGATATTTTAAAATAAGACTGAGACCTTTTGATGATTGAATCACCTTTTACTGAACCAAATGCTCTACTTTGTGGTTCCTCAATGAGTTTTTTAATCATTCTCAAGAAGGAATTATGTGGCCCTCAGAAATTTCAGACCCCTCTTCTTTTTTATCAACACACCACAAATATGGGAGGATCTTATATCCATCAAATCTAGGCTGGGAGGAAAGGGTGCTCAAGAATAAAAGAAGAATAGGGGGACTCAAAGAGACACATGCATGGGTGTTTCTCACTTAAATTATGAGGCCATTTTGTACTTAATGTATTTTTTATAAAAACCTCATGATATAAGCATATCCATTGATAGTCAATAAACCTTATGGGTGTGATGGTGTTGTCTATTGTGCCAGCCTAGCCAGACTCCATAAGCCTAACAACTCATTATTGGCTAGCCTAATTCATTATCTATATACAACATATGGATTAATTATATATTGATTTAAACCAATTGATTGCTTGGGTCGCTAACACATGAGGTGTCAATGTACAACATGTATTCCAAAAGTAGTCTAGATATTCCATGGAACCTGTTTATCATACTTCATATTTTCAAAAAAACCTAGAATGGCTTAGGGCATTGCCACCTGTCAATCCCAATTGGTCATATAGGAATGTTTAGGGTACCAGTTTAAAGATAAGCGAAAACTTAGTATGATCTCATATAGTTTATTTATCATTACATCAGTCCTTGGAGTTCATTATAAAAATCTCACCCAAGTAATAATGAATATTATTTGTATTAATGAACTCAAACAAGAAGTAGATATTTGGTTGACTTATATGCCATGTAATTCCATCGCTTTGTCTCCCCATCAAAAAACTTATGTCCAAAAATTTTGCACTTAAAATAAAAGGTAACATATAAGTATTTTCTTCATTTATTTATATATTGAAATATTGTTGAAATTTTTTGTCGAACTTAAAAAGTTAACTTAATATTCAAATAGAAAAATAGAGTATGATAACATTCCATAGTTGGAAGACATGTTGCACTAGTTTTCAGAGTTGTAGGTAGGTAGGGTTGGTAAAAAAATTTTGTTCATTCGCATGTTACGAACACGAACAAAAGAAATCGCACACGAACCTGTTCAAAAACGGTTCACAAACAGACAAACCATTCGTGAACAGGTTAGATTCCCGTGCAACCCACCCCCCCCCCCTCAAACCCCACTCTCCCCCGATTCCCTCTCCAAACCCCACTCTTCCCCCACTCCTTCCCCCGATTCCCCCTCCAAACCCCACTCTTCCCCCACTCCTTCCCCCCGATTCTCCCTCCAAACCCCACTCTCCCCCCACTCCTTCCCCCCAATTCTCCCTCCAAACCCCACTCTCCCCCCACTCCTTACCCCCGATTCCCCCCTCCAACCCTCACCCTCCCCCTCTCAGGCTCTCCTCCCCCCCCCCCCCCCCTGTCTCCCCTCAAGACCCCACCTCCGTCGTCGCCTCTGGCAGTCGAAACCTGTTTGCTTTGAGATCAAAGACAAGGACAAACGCAGAATATTCATTGGTGGTAAGCTCTAGACCCAGGAACCCTCATTTTCATCGAATAGTGAAACCTAAACTAAGATAAAAAAAGGTTATTTCTAGTTTAATCTTGTAGTTTACTTTGGTGGTCTTGTTCTGCATCGCAAAGGATTTTTCTCACAGATGAGATGTTCCATAATTCTCTCAATTTTCGTAATTGAAGGTTGTAAAGGAGGTCTGGCTTACAGAGATGAGGTTTAGGAATATAATGTTGAAAGGTTTCTTGACAAGAAGTTCTTAGAAACTACATTTAAAGTTTGTTCACGTGAGAATACATCTCTGCCCTGACACTTTTTGAGATTTTTCTTGGAAGTGATAATATAGTCAACAATACATATGATATACCAGTTGGATCATTTTAGAGTACCAAATGAAAATCATATCATTTTGTAAAGCCTTTTTTTACGAGGCATAGAAAAGAAATATATTTTTGGGGCAGACAATGAGAGTAAAATGATGTGATACCATGCCATACGTAGATTAAAAGTTTCGAAAAATTTTAGACTATTGGTAAGATAATGAGGTGTCAGTATGAGATGAGAGAAATTCACAGGTTTGTTCAAGCTCTCAGAGATGACTGTAGATAAGCCATGATATTGAATATCTCAGGTTAGAGGAAGCCTGAAGATAGATAAATATGAAAGTTAGAACAAACCTGCTAACCATTGTCTCCTTCCCTGTGTATAAGAATCTTGCCAATCTTGATCCCTTTGAAGCAAGCCAGGAGAGCATTCTCCCTGCTTTCACCCCTAAAACAAGTGATGTCAAGCGAAATGACAAAATTCTGCCAATCTTCAATGGCAAGAATTCTTGACACTTATTAAATGATAGTATCATGAACTTATAGATGAAATAACAGTTCTAATGATCAAGGAGAAGGTTAACGGGTTGCACTGACTAGAGAAGATGATGTTGTATAAGAATACAGGTGTTAGTATGGGCTAATAGAGCTAGTAATTCTTTAGCATGAATGAGTAGGTAACCCATGGATGATTTTATGCTGTTTTGGTACAAGTCCTACGGTGTACCAGTTAAGATGATTGGCAGGACCTTGTTCATACCTTATTTCACGTACAGACAGTTTCTTGAAGATAATCAAGAAAAACACAATTGAGTTTCCTAAATTTTTTGGCCCAAGACATATAGTACATCAATGTTTTCTTTGCTTCAAATATGCTTGTAATATTCCAAATGATGCGCTGATTTATTGATTGGGAGATTTTGATGTATACGATAATGCGAAGTTATAAAATACATGAACAATTGCATTGTTCTTTATTCTTAGCAGAGTCTGCTTGGAAAAGCTTGTCCTCTATGAATGTTGACGAAGGTCAGACGGGCAGTAATTCAAATAAAATGAATGCAAATAATGAAATGGCAACCATAAACGAGTGTCAAGCACAACTACTCCGATAACCTCTTAGAGAAAGCGTCGAGGTCGAGAATTAGAGGCTATGCAATATTTTGAAGAGTTTGACGTAAACTAGTATGAATGTATTTTATGTAGGGAGAACACCCCTCCACGAATTACAACTATTGGGAGAAACAATGAGGGGATGACAACAATGTTTTGGAGGCACTTGTAGAAGAGCAATAAGGAGCTGCACGATCGGCTCAAAGGTAAACAAGTTTCAGAGTCAGAGTAGGAGCCGACTTATGGAGGTCAACAGTCTATTGTTAGAATGTTGGGTTCGCCCGGCGGGCAAAGTACCTTCTTACTAGGTATCACATTTGAGAGAACAAAGGACATGCTCACCAGATTTATATGTCTCATTGACCAAGCATGGCCCATAGTTGACAACAAAAGTTTTAAAGAGGTGTTGCTTTATTGTGTGCAACACACGATTAGAATGCCATGCTCGAAAACCATTCGTGAATATGCAAAGGCCTTCTTTGGGCGAGAGAAGAGAAAGCTGGTCTGCTCACTATCAAATGTTAGAAGTTTGCCTAACAGTAGATGCATGGACAAGTGAAAATAGGATTCCCTTATCGGGAATCACTGTGCATTGGGTCACAGAGGAATGGAAACTTGAAGAACGTGTCCTGGCAATAAAGAAAATTGGTGGTCCACATAGCGGGAGTTACCTCACACAACTTCTAGAGGTGTTGGTCGACTTTGGCCTGGGTAAGAAAGTAACTACTATTACAACGGACAACACAAGTAACAATAGATCGATGATTACATCATTGACTAATGCAGTACATAAAGTGAATCCCAACTTTGATCGAAACTGGCACATGCCTTGTATTGCGCATGTGATAAACCTTGCGGTCCAGGATGGTTTGAAGGCACCGGGAATTACACCTCCACTTACACCCGATGAGGCAGCGGTGCTAGTGGGCTGTGAGTCTGAAGAAGCACGAAGGCAATGGTTTGGCCGATCAGCCTCTTTAAGAGATCTGGTTACACGAGTGCATCAAATTGTTGCAGCCGTTCATTCTTTGGATGAAAGACGGACGAGCTATGTCCAATGGTGTACTCAATTAAAGATGCCGAATACTAAAAAAATAGTGTTGGATGTAAAGACTAGATGGAACTCCACGCATGAAATGTTGCAAGTCGCATATCAAAAGAGAAAGGTGTTGTACAATATGGAAATTTTTGAGCTAGAGAGCACGACGGAGAAGAACTTTGTGATTGATGAACATGAGTGGCAAATAGTGGCACACTTTGCTCGAATTTTAAAGCCATTTTGTGAAGCGTCAGATATTGTTTGCAGCTCCAAACGTGTGATGACGGCAACAGTTTTATCATTGCTCCAAGTCCTTGATGAACACCTTCGTGAACATATTGATGCCACATACCAAAGATGCCTTTTCCCAAATGGTGTTATCCTCATGGAGGAACAACTTGTCTCCATCCAAATCACGTGGAGAGCCATGAGAGCAAAACTGTCCAAGTATGAGGTGTGCGTACGAGGAAATACTGCCTTCTCGGTTTCATCAGTTGTAGACCCACATATAAACTTAGACTCCATTGCTCCAGAAGAATGTGACACCTTGGTGGTATATGTGCAGAAACTTCTGAACGATGTTAATGAGGAAGTCACAAATTTGAGGGATGACGACAACAGCGGAGGCGACGGAGTGAGTTGACAACAATGCATGAATCATGATGAGGAAATCGAGATGGATGAGAGCTACATACTGTCCATCAAGATGAGGCTTGCACAAGAATTCTCGCAACAAGAATATGTTAGTCCATCTGTTGACGACGAGTTATAGAGTTATCTACAAATGTCTCACGTCTCGACTGATGCTCTCCTATGGTGGCAAGGCGACGATTGCAAGAGATTCCCTAAGCTCTCCATTTTGGCTCGAGATTTTCTTCCTGTATGCGCATCCAGTGCACCAATTGAACGCTTCTTCTCCGCTAGATGTGGAATTTGCACGTATAAATGATCACGACTTTTGGCGGAGAACGTGTCGGTACTGATGACTCTAAAATGTTGGTTGAGACAACAACAACCAGAAAGAAACATAGCAGAGTCATTGCCTGAGATTGAAGATGTCGAATTAGTGGAAGAGGATTCGGACAAAGAAAATGTGGATGAAGGATGGTAGAGCGGGGATTCCAGGTATATGTCATTTTTAATCGTGCATTTTTTTTTTCTTCGTGGTACAAAAAATGAATGCATTGATCGTTTACTTTTCAATTTCTTACCAGGTACCGAATATAATCAAAAGTCGCATGACAAAATTTTGGTATACACGACATTTGGATGTAATTGGATGTCATTGGTTTAAATACAATTCTTTCTAAACATTTTTTGACTGACTCGGAACATCATTTCTCACAGACAATTTATGTAAATTCTTGAAAAACAGGTACATTGACGGCCACGCTGATGTAATGGAGGGAGTAGGAGCCGGAAATAGGCGCACACCATGGAGGAGTGTACGACTACTACAACGAAGACTAGTAAAGCAACCCAAGACCCGACTGTTGTAGTCATCAACTCAGACTCCGAACCTAATGGTGATGAAAAAATGAAACAAACGATTCAAACGGAGGCAACATAGAGTAATTTTGTCCAGTTCAAGGCATACTTATTGGGATAAGTACCAAGTGCATTTTCTCAAGCCAACAGACTTCAAGTTAGAGCCCCACAACCCTACAACACATGGAAGAGAAGTGGTGAGTACTCAAAAGAATGACAGCACATTTTGGGAGCGTCACAACTTTACTCCAGCAATGATTGTTGCTGTCCAAAGTAATACCACTCGTGTTGCCTCTCAACTCCTTTGATGTTTATGAAACTAAGTTGGCAGACCAGTATTTTTAGTTTTCAAATTGCACTGTGATTTTTCAATCTAGTAATGTTTATATTAAGATTTACTGGATATTGAATCGTAGGTATCTATTAGTGATTACGTATATATAAATTATATATTTGTTCATCCATAGTTTTAAGTCAAAAAAACTTTTCACTTATTGAATCATTAGGTATATAGTAATCCTTGTGGTTTCACATCTACTCATTAATTCTGTCAATTAAACATCTAGTGACTAATGCCTAGCTTAAAAAATAACAACTTTAAGCTTAAAAAATAAAGCAACGGACTTAATGTTTAAATGAATAATACTTGTGGATATAAATATGAGTTGATGAACATGAATAATACTTGTGGATATTGTTTCAGATGCATATAAATATGAGATGATGAACATGAATAATACTTGTGGATATAGTTTCAAATGCATATAAAGATATTTTCAGACAACAGACTTGTATGAATAGTAATTTTTTGATGAGCTCTTCTAACTAAATAAACTTTAAACAGTTTGTGAGTTTCTATAAAAAATATTAATACGAATAATTGTACAAAAAGGGTATAAATGAATCTGAATTAAAGCTCTAAAGCTTTATTTTTGGTTTTATCCAATGTGCTTTTCCAATTAAATTGCGCACTATTTTCAGCAGAATTGAACGAACTTATATTTTTCTGAACCTCGACAAATATATCATTTTATCATCATTTGCAGCTCAACCATGCAATCTAGATGCATCGCATGATTTTTTTGTGAATTTGTTAGAACACAAAATAGATGGGCATAAAACTGAACTACGGTGATAACAGATTTAATGAAAACTATTAGACTTTCATCATTATATAAACTCACCATGTCAATTTTTTTTCACATGTTTTAACATGTATTAAGTTCTGATTGTATTTATTTATGAAACATATTTTAACTGTACCATTTTTTCCATAATTTTGTAAATTGCGTGTACAAAAATATGATTACATTTGATTAATTAAATCTTTTACCTGATTATTTAATTCATGTGAAGCATAATAATGTATTTGATAAATTAAATCTTAGTGGATCGATTAATCATCTGATTATTCATTTAAAATTTTTGTAATGTTCATGTTCGTTTGCGAACGAACACGAACGAACCGAACATGAACGAACCAAACACGAACACGAACACGAACAGGAATTTTTGGCTGTTTGTTCATCAACAAACAGTATTTGTTCATTGACAAAACACGAACTTCCCTACCCTAGTTGTAGGCAGGAACAAGGCCACTGACATTATGACAAGAACAATAAAAAGGATGTTATGAGGATCCCAGGTCAGTGTTACAGACAAAAAATGAAGTAGTTCATTTTGTACATGGGAATTGTCCTAACTGGTTATACATGCACTTGTAATTGGTGCAGTTAAGGCCAACTTGGTCCAATGCAATTTCAGTCATCGTACCTTGGCAAAAGTGAGAAGGTGTGGTGTGTTAGGGTGGCACACAAAGAAAGGATAAGATTTGAATCCAAGATTTCTGAAGTCCAACAAATGGTGGTCAAGTAGGGTTACAAAACATCATAGTCAAAGTGGATGTAGCTCTTTATGTTTGGAGTCAATGGAATAATAAGACATGTCAAAGTTAAGTGACAATGGTTGTAAAAATGCTCTAGGAAGGCCAACTGGCAATGTAAGGCCTTACTTGACATGATTCTAAAGCACTGTTGGGTTATACCTCCCATGATAGATGATCCAAAATGATTTATTATTACAAATTCATAAAAAAATGTATAATGAAAATTAAACATAACATAGAAAAAAAATGATAATTGAATCACCCTTGTGCAGAATTTAATATGTCATCAAATTATTTCGTCACTTAGGTTCTTTGAGCTATTTAAATATCCAAACTCTTGGTGTGTCCATGCAGTCCTCGGCATGTCAAATCTCCTCGTTGTTTACTCCATACACACTACAATTGATCTGGGAAATATCATATTTTTCTAGTCACACTAGGCCATGAGTGTACCAGATAAGAGAAGGGAACAGATGGTGGGCACCCAGGGAAGTATCCCATTAGTGATTTTACTTGGAGTTTTCTTCTTTTATGCAAGTGATAATGATAATATGCAATTTATATATATTTATGTATGACAATTCATGCATTTCATGGGATAAAATGAGAAGTTATATTGCATATGAACATTTTATTATCTATTTTTTCCTAAAAATATAAAAATAATTATTTTGAATTAATTTGAATATAATTTGAGCTTTAAAAGTATTCCAATGGAAAATAGAATTTTTAAAGAAAAAATTTGGTGAAAATTTTATGTTAAAAGGATGACTAAATCAAAAGATATTTAATTTTTAAATTTTGGAATTTATTGAATATTTTCTAAGTTTTTTAAGGTTAAATTTGAAAAAAGGAGCCCATTAACCACCTGGCCGACATGTCAAGTGCACATGCATGGTGTGCCATGTCAGCGCCCAGAGAGAGCAAGTGGCGCATACATGTATTAGAGCAAAGGGCGCAAATGAGGAATTTAAATAGATAACATATGCCTTGTTCTTTATAACTGAGATTACTTCAAAATCCGTCCATACAGGATTAGCTTGGCCATCCGTTTAAAAGGCAAGCTTACCTCCTCTTCTTTTGTCTTTTTCTGCAGGTCAAGGGTGCATTGATCGGATGGATCACGAGAGATCCGGCTATAAAGGAACCAGATCCGACGGCCAAAAAGGAACCCAAATTTGAAAAAGAAGATCCAGAGGTGAAATCAATCCTGATCTTGATCCGACGGCTGAGGATCATTCCAATCATCAAAAAATCGAGAAAAGCCCGTAAAAATCATTAAAAAATCAGAAAATGAATTAAAAATTGGGGAAAAAATCCTAAAATGGGCATTTAAAAACCCAGAGGGCTTTTGACTCAAAATTTTTTTGGTAGTTTCCTCTCATAACCACATTTTTCTAACTTACAGACTGCCTATAAATAGGCCTCGAAGTAATTTTAAAATTTATAATTTGTTCTGTACTCAAAATTTAGAAAAGTTGTGAAAGAAAAGAGTTTTCAAAGCATCCAGTTCTATTTTCGTGTGGCTTCTAGCAAATGGCTAGCCGGAGTGAAATAAAGCCGAAGGAGACGTGAAGAATTTTGTTTTCATCAAAAGGTTAGTGAATTCCTTCTCTTCTCATTAGTTGATTCATGTTTGAGTAAGGCGCCAAGGCACCGGGGGAAATGTACGTGTCCATGAAGATATGAAAGTGAAGAGAGAACCACTTCCACAGAAGTGAAAATAAGGTTAGATTAGGAGTAGATTTTGTTTTAATAGTTTTATTAGAATCAATTTTGGTTTAGGTAAATATCCCAAATTTAAATATACCACTCAGATCTTTATGTTTTTGATGCACGAAAGGTGATAAATACACAAAAACCATTCCGACGTCCTTCTCATCTTTCCATATACTTAAAGAAACCCTAATTAAAATCTAGATACCTCTCCTCTCTCTGGATTGACTCTTGCTTACTATATATTAGGTTGTTTAGTGATTAAGGAGTTATAGTTTATTGTATAAGTTTGATTTGCCTAAAATAATACATTATAAATGCTTCAAATCGACTTATCACATTTTTTTCCTAAAGCCCTGTACTTTAAGTATATCTTCTAACGTCCAATTAACCTTTTGAGTAGTGATCTCCTAGGCCCATGTATTAATATAATTAATAACTCCAAGATTCCATTAAACTTTAATTGGTGTGTAATTATTTTCTAATTAAATTAACACACTTATTAATAGTAATATAGATGAATTTAACCAAATTAGTAGGTTAAGTTGCTAGCATGTGGGTTCTAAGCTACAACTCATGTTCTAGAACGTAAAAAGTAGTTTATAAACTCTTTCATGGAACTTTCTGTCATCATATATTGTGTACTAATGATTCCTTATCTGCATGATAGTCCTAGGATGATTTAAGGTGTATTCAACTAGAAAACCCTAATTGGTCATTCATGTTACAATTAATACATTTAAACATCATCTGAGAACTATTTACCAAAAATTTTTTACTACCTTGGCCAATGACTTCATTTCATCATATTTCTTGAGCTGTCTCCTATTATACCAAGGGTGGAGAATCCCATCTTGACCAAAAAATCTTCTTTGTGGATATTTTGTATCTAATCTGAGACAGTTTTCAGTTCCATAGGAATTCGTATGCACATAGTGAAGGTCCACCCACAAGATGTCTTTGATGTCTCAGGCTTAATGACCACTTACACAACTGTGACATGAATCAACATGATTGCCAGTGGTATAATACCGTCCAGTAATTTATATGAATAATTTTAGTGAAATATTTTCAAATAGAGCATCCATTGTTCATTCTAATTATAAATCACACTAGCGGCCAAGGGACTGGTCATCCTCATCATATGTGTGAGACTATATAGTGTTTTTCTATTCAGATATATTGGGGTACTTCTAGAGTAAGTTTATATATATTCTAATAATTCATCTATCATTGCATATATATGTGGGCTTCTATATAAGAGTCCCACATTCATTATTTGAGTAAATTTATTTCAGTGAATATGGAATATGAAATGGAATGTGCCATTGGATCACAGACCACAAATAGTTCCATCAAGCTATCCAACATCCATCATCGTCTTGAAAAATTCCAACTGAGAATTATACAGAAAACTAGAATCTCAAACATTAATATAAAATTAAAAGAAATAATTAATTTTTATTTTAAATTTTATTTTGAATAATTCAATGAATGGGTAATTAAAAAATTATCTGTGTACCAACATGTAGATGAATGTTCCATTGGTAGATCTCTACTTCTGTTCTCAAGATAAAGTTATATAAATTGAGATACACAATTTTTGGAATAAATATAGATTGGAGAATTATTTTTCTAACAAGTATGATAAGATAAATAGTAAAGACGTTCCATAATATCATCCTAATAAGAATTTAAAATTAATGAAACATGAAATTACCGTTAGCTTTAATAGCCAGGAAAGAACCTGACAATGGGGTAAATTAGGCATTTTATAATACTAAGAAAATATATATGTTTCTAGGAATTGAGTATAGGAGATATGATATGATATATATTTTAAGTTTTAGATTGGATCCTCAATTTCAGACACACACTCACTTTCTCTCTACCTACAATCTAGCTACCAAGCTTTTTAAATAGGGGAACATTACCGTTAATCCAATATACAACACAATAATCTAGTTACATGTAGAGAATCATATTCTAAAGTTGATAACCGAATATTCCATTATTCAGTCATTATTCTTCTTTAGAGTCACTATGTACGAAACGGTTTCTTATGACAAACTGAAATGTATTATGTTAGAGAAAACCCACAAGGCCCATTAGCTCCATCGTGGCGATATTCAACCTGAGTATGTATTCTTCCTCCAGTACCTCTACTATCTCCATGATTCTATCTCCCTCACTATCTTCTCCTTTCATCTATAAAAGCAAATCTAATATTCCCCTTCTTTAGTCAATTTAAAGTTTTTTGTTCCTTTTCTGTACATATTATTTTTTATACAAATATCTCCAGATATCAGGTTAAATTTATACAGCCTTTTCTCAAGGTTGAGTTCAATTATTTGGTTTTCTATTTGAATATGTTTTTATTTAATAAATAAAATCCCAACCTTAGTTATTACAATTCCATCGATATAATTTTGAACTCAACCTTGTTTCAAATCAATAATGACCTCTATTCAATGTCAAACATTGTATTATGCCTTGTTATTTGTCTCTGTACCATAAAATTCAGAATTGAACTTGATGATTCTACTTCTGTAAGGAATAAAGTTCTTTTATTACGGTCATTAAGAGTCACTATGTTGATACCTTGAAGTCAATGTTCCTGATCAATATCAGCTAAATACTATTCTAGGAGAGAATGAAAACAAAGAATAAAATTGATTAGAGGTGATAAATAAAGTAATTTATTAGAGGACTAAATAGTCCCGGTCTTCAAGAGAAACGACCAATATTTAGTTCTGTCCAACAAATATCAGGCCAGCATTTTAGTAACAATAATAACATTTCAAAGCCGTCGAGTGTGAGGGATATTATGTGGTCGTCAAATCACACTACCATGTTTATTTAAGTTCACTGAATAAAGTAATATGTTCATTATGTTTATAATGAAGTCCATGAATATGTGTAATGACCTAGTGAATTATGATTAGATTATAATAAAATGGGTACTAGTCTTTAAACATGCATTCTAAATATTCTTATTTGAGAGATAGTTGATATGGACATCGAATTATCCAAAAATAATAGCACTAATTGATCATCTGGCTATTAGTGAAGCAACCTTAGAGATAGATAGTTGTCTCTTTGGTTGAGGAGTTCACTGAATTGATCCAACAAATCCCTAAATGGTATTATACCTAAGCATCTATCAGGTTGATTCATATCATGGTAGCATAAACGATCTATTGACCGAAGACACCAAGGACGTCTCGTGGAAGGATGACTATATTTTGACTATGATTTATGAGCCTCTAATCATGGGATTCAAACAAGTCATAGCTTGCATGTAGTAAGAAGCTCACGGAGATGATTGAGTTGTCATACCAAGATCATTTACCGTTAGTATAAGAGGAGATTGACTCAAGGAAGACGATGCAGCAAATCCCTGGCTAGGGTAGTGAGGATACTAGAGAAGGTGTTCTCCAATGATCCCCATTACGCATCAGTACTATTGGAATGGCAGATTAGGGTTTGACGATCAACCTGTTGGATTTGATGCCTTACTTCGTCCATGGAAAACACGATTCCATGGATGCAAAAAAGTGTTATAATAAATTCATAATCGATCTTTAAAATCAAACATCAAATGTACCTTTTGGGGAACTTGTTCGTCGCTTGACCTTGCCGCTCTGAGATCGTCCTGAAGCTGTTCACATGTCTGGCCTCGAGAAGTATCCATGCAATCTCTCGCTGCTCTAATCTCCACTTCTTCTTCTTCTTCAACTCCCCTTGAAAATCTTGAAGATCTTCTCATTGGAAAGACACTCTCCTTGGTTGAGTGGTGAAGATGGTAGAGTGGATAAAGGGGGCTCTTAAAACTGGCTGGCCTGGGTGCTTGAAATGAGTGCTCCTTCCCTACTTATATTTTACTTAAGTTTTTTTCTCAAAAACCCTACAAAGTAAAATATATCAACCAATGCCCTTATGCGTGTGACCCTCTAGGCTCATGTATCATTCTATTTAATGACTTTAGTAGCCCAATAACAATTATTGGCCAACCTTTTTAATTTACTATATCGGCATATAGATGAATTCATTAAGGATCAATTTAACCTCATCAATAGGCTGAGTTTCCAGCCCATGGGGTGCCAAGCTACACCTCGTGCTCTATAAGATATCGAGTTATGTTTGAACTATCTCATGGAACCTTTACCATCATCAGTTACCGTATATGTATAATCCATCATCCACGCGAGACTCTCGAACGACTAAGGGTATGGTTTATCATCAAGCCATAATCCGTCATTCAATTAGTACTGATGCATAAGGGGGATCACTCAAGAACTCCTCTAATATCCTCTACCCTGGCCACGGATTTGCTGCATCGTCTTCCTTGAGTCAATTTCCTCTTATAGCAAGGACGGATGATCCCGTCTTGACCACTCAATCATCTCTGTGATATGTCCAAGCTATGAGTTGTCTAAATCCCATGATTAGAGGCTTGTAAGTCATAGTAAAAATACAGTCATCCATTCACGAGATGTCCTTGGTGTCACAGGTCAGCGGATCACTTATATGATAGTGACATGAATCAACTTGATTAACGTTTAGGTATAATACCATTCAGGGATTCATATGGATCAATTCAGTGAACTCTTTCTCCAAAAAGCACCAGTTATCTGTCCTTAGTGTAGTCACACTAATAGCCATAAGATCATTTATACTTATCTTATAACTAGGATCAGGTAGTGTTATCACATCCAGATAACTCAATGTCCGTCTCAACTATCCATCGAATAGGAATATTTAAAATACATGTTTAAAGACAAGTGATCACTATATTATGATTTAATCATAATTTACTATGCCATTGCACGTATTCATTGATTTCATTATAAACATCACACCAGAATAATAATGAACATAAATATTTCATTCAATGAACTTAAATAAATGTGGTGGTGTGATTGGCTTGATGGCCACATAATATCCATCACAACCATACCCTAAGTTGTTTGAGAGTCTCATGCGGATGAAGGATTATACATATATGAGTAACTGATGACAATAAAGGTTGTATGAGAGAGTTCAAACCTTACTCGGTATCTTCTAGAGTACGAAGTGTAGCTTGGTACCCCACAGGCTGGAAAATTAACCTATCGATTAGGTTAAATTGATCATTAGTTAATCAATGTATATGTTGTTATAGTTAATTAATAAGGTTTGTCAATAATTGTTGTTGGGCCACTGAAGTTATTAACTAGAATGATACATAATCATATAGGATGACGTGCATAAGATCATAGGGACATTGTTGAATATATTTTATACTTAAGTGAAATATAAATAGGGAAGAGACACTCATTTTAAGCACCCAAGCTAGCCAGAATTGGGATCTCCCCCCTTTATCCACTCTGATCTCTTCTCCACTCAACCAAGGGCAGTAACTTCATGATACAAAAATATGTAGATTTTCAAGGAGAGTTGAAGATTAAGAAATGGGTATCCAAGAGCAACATGATCACACAGATACTTCGGGCACGTGAATGGATTCAGAACAATCTCAGAGTGAGCAAGTCAAAAGTGGAACAAGTTCCCAAAAGGGTACATTTGATGTATTCATTTAAAGATTTACTTGGTATCGATGCATTGCTTCTGCATTCATGGAAAACTTATTTCTATGATTGAACCAAGGCACAGAACCCAAAAGGGTTTGCATTTGTAGTTGAGATTTATTGTAATCATTTGATCAAAAAAGTATCATTTTTAGTTTTACCACTTCTAAATTTAAAATTATCATATATTGTTTTACCCTTTTCATGATAACTAAATATCCATAATTTTGCTAAATATTCATGATAGAAAATGAGAATTCTGGTATTTCATGCATACATTATTTTGTGAAAAAATAACTTATGGCAGTGTATTATTTTTATTTACTATTTTCTAAATTTGATGAATGCATGGATTCTCGTTGAACATAGTTAAGAAAAAAATCCAAAAAGCACAAGTAAATACTCATAAAAAACAGGGGTCTAGAAAAAAAGAAGAGACCTTCAATTTTCAACTGGATGTGAGTAAGATATAAGATAAAATAAAAGGACATATATTAGTATTCATTCTCGAATGTAAATAGAATGTTTCGGATGACCTTCAAATGAGTTACCCATTCAATCAACTAACATGGGATGTCCATTAGTTACAAAAGACTTTTTTTATCAGGAGGTGAAATAAGATTATGCATGAAATCTGGATATCAAAGAATTCTCTTGTTTCATTATACATAATTATACTATGTGTCATTGCGGCTGAGAAATTGTTGATCCCTTCTGAAAGGTATGCAGCCTTTTTATATGATAAATAGACTTAGAATGTGGGATTCCACATTAATAGGAAATTACCAATTTGATTATAAATCTAACACTAAGTTTCCAAAGGTATCCCAACTGTGTCTTGCATCAAATGACTCATCCTGTTCGGCCCTACCCATCTCTTGTACGAAATGCCCATCCCACATCCTATGAGAGTGGAGCGACATTGTGACTGCCATGTGGGACATGCATGGATTAAAATAAAAAATATCAGGACACTAATTTGGGTTCCTATAAATTCTCCATCTCTATTTTTATCTATTTATGTGTATTTTTTTCTTTTATCTATATAGGCTTTGACATTTTGGACCGGGGACCGATCGGACCGGACTGAACTGGGACCGGCAATCCCCCATTTCTATGGGGACCGATCGGTCGGTCCGGATTTGGTCTGAAGGTCAGATTGGACCCGTACCGGTCCACCATTTCCAGGCATGCTCATCATCAAACCCCATCCCACACACTCCCCATCGCCTGCCACCCCGCGCCCACGCCGCCCCACTCGCGGCGACGCCTCCCGCTCTCTCCGCTGGCGCCCACCTCCGTGTGCTCAGTGCCCCCCTCTCCCCGTGCTTGCCACTGCCCCACCTTAGCCCCAACTCTCTCGCTGCCACCCCACCGCACCCCATCACCTCTTGATGCCGTCGCACCTTCCAACCGCTCCGCCGCTGCCACACCCCTTCCCCCCACCCCCCGTGCTCGCCACCACCCCCCTTCCTTGGCCCCACCGCTGGTACTCCTATTTATTACTATGTTGGTTAATACTTTTAATCTTCCTTTCTTATCATCTCTGGTTTTTGTTTTCATACGTTCTTATTCTCTTCTTATTCTTTTCGTATTTTATTATTTTCTCCTTCTTTTCATCTTTCTTTTCTCTTATCTTCTTCTTCTTCTTTTTACTATTCCTTTTGTGTGTTCTTCTCTTCTTCTTTCTATTCCTCTTTTACTTTTTCTTCACTTCTGATCTTCATTACTTCTTTTCTTCCTTTATTCTTCTTTTTCTTCTAATTTCCATCTTCCTTTCTTCTTATCTTCTCTTCTGGTCTTCTTTATTCTTATCCTCTTCTTATCTTCATCTTTTTTATCTTATCTTCATCTTTTATTCTTCTTTTCCTATTTTTTTCTTCTTCATTTTTTCATTTTGTTTTCTCTTATTTTTTCTTCTCTTCTCCTTTTATTTTCCTTTTATTCTCCTTTTATAATTCTTATCTTCATGTTCATTCCTTTTTATTGTTATCTTCTTCTTTCATTCACCTTATATTCATTTTCCTTTATTTTTGGTGTTCTCTTCTTCTTGTTTTATTTTTCTTTTATACCAGAAAAATCTTTTTTTCATGTTCTAGTTGGATTTGTTTTGATACTCTTATTTATTATTATGTTGGTTAATACTCTTGCACTATCTCATCTTCATTAGTTTTTCTATTATGTTCTCTTTATGTTCCAAGTCCAATCAGCTTTGGATTCATGGATTTGGGTGAAGACCATGTACTGGACAGTGCAATAACTGATTTAGAGATAATGGATGACTGCCTAACTTCCCACTGTCAAAAGTTATCACCTGTCTTGCAGTACTATATTAAAAATAGTGACGGCAAAAATAGGGACCGGGACCAGCCGGGGACCGAACAAGACCGGACAGGAACCGGACCGAACTTCAGGTAAGGTTTAGGTCCATGCCAAAAAACCAGACCGGATGGGGACCGTCAAACCCAATATATATATGAACCTCTTTCAATCTGTATCTATTTCTCTATCTTGCTATCTATCTTTCTATCTTCCTTTGTATCTTTATATCTTGTTATCTATCTGTGGCTTGATGTGTCCTGAATGCAATTAAAATTATACAAAATAAATGTCATATTTTTGAAATCAATTTTGAGTTTATTTATTTGTCTCTATTGTTTTCAAGGGATGGGGTGTGGGAAGTATCTCCACCTTATGAGATGTGCCTTCCATAGTATCACATTCCATGCATGTCTCCATTTATCTATTTCATTTTTTTTATTAATTTATTGGAGAAGATGCTATAAACACCATTGATTCAAAGCTAGGGATTGAGTCCGGATGGTCAACAAATAGTTATAGACTAACGGGACAGGACTGAACAACCATCCGCTTGTGCGTGCGCGCCGCTGCTAGCCGCCCGCTGCCGCCGCTCCCGCTCCCTCACCCACCCGCACACGGCGCCCACTCCACCCACCGCGGCCACTCCTTAGCTGCGCGGCGACTCTGCAGCCAGCGCGTGTGCTTGTGGCGCAGCAAACTGCTGCCATATGTTCGCTCGTGCGCGACACCGGCCCCGCCCACCGCAGTTCTCCCTTTGCTGCGCGGGGATACCGCTGCCCGCACGTGAACTAGCAATGCAGCCACCCGCCAGTGTCCGCTGTGCGGCAACACGTCGCCTGCGCACAAGCTCGCAATGCAGCCAGCGGCCGCCGTCCACATGCTTGTGCACTGACGTCGTGTGCCGCGCGCAAGTCGACGGCACCACCACTGTCGACGCTCGTGTGTCCGTGCACTGAAGCCCCATCCATGCGTGACCTCACGGCACAACCAGCCGCCGTCGCATGCCTCCCTGCACGCTGGCGCTGCCGCTCAGACACCGCCAGGCCGCGCCAGCTGTTCCTCATCGGTTAGTAGACCTTCCTTCGCACCTCAGCTCCTTCGTCTTCGATGTCGTCACACCAGGCCGAACGCACAAAGCCGAGATGACCGTCCCCGAACATTGACGAGGTAAGCCCGCTCTGTCACTATCTCTTATTTTCTTCAGTGCATTGTCGATTTGCCCCCACCGCGCTCGGGTTAGACGTAGGTGAGCAAGATAGGTTGAGCTAATTACATCAGAATACAAGAGCGTCTTACCTGTTTGGTACGAGTCGGGTTCACCCATCCCGTGATAGCAAAGCCCGACGGGGTTACCCCGTTCGGTGCAGTAGTCATCCTCGTCTCCTCAGGTGAGGTTTGAAAGGTCTACACTACCACCTAGGGCGACTCCGTCGATTTCCTAGATGTTGGAAAGTCCCGCGAGTCGGCACTTGCACGTACCATAATTTGCTGCTTTTGCATTTCTCATTGTTTTCGTCTCATTCACATTCACCGTTAGTCGATGCCCTGTCGTAATCTGATTTTCCCCCACCTACCATTGGCCCCGAACCTTCACATTTGGTGTTGATTAGGCCAACGTCCTGACGACGTCCTACATCAGATAGACTCTGGACAATGGAAATGACTTATCGTTAAGAAATAATATTTTAGATCTGGTGTAAATACTGATAATGCAGCCCCTTTCCTTGATGAGGTCGGGAGTACTGTCTTTCAACCACCAGGGTTAAAATAAGCGACAATTTCAATAAATCAAACGGTCGATCGTGAGAAGATTCAAAGGCCTAATATACTAATCGCATGAAGATTCAAAAGCCAAATCAGCTAATCTGACAACGGTGGAAAAACAATAGAGGAACACTAGAGAAAGAACACCGACACCAAAGAGGGTAGAATTACCTCAACACTAGAACAGTGCGTTGTGGCGATGCGGGTAATTGTTGATGCGTCGTTGGCGAAGGTGAAGGATGTGCACTTTGATAAGGTGTCGCGGATCCAACTACGCATTTAGTTGGCGGGGGATCAAGGGGGGAGTCGCACCCCTGCGGGGTTCGAGGCAGTAGCCCAAAATCTAAACTGTATACAGGGCGTGCACTTGCAAAACGGGGATCTGAAGCCTTTGGATAGTGAATGTGGAGGCCGCGTGGGCAGGCAGCCACATGGGTGGGCAGTCGCGTGGATGGGCGACCGCTTGGGCGGGCAGCCGCGTGGGCAGGCTGCCGCTTGGGTGGGTGGCCGCGTGGGCGGGCGGCTGCTTGGGCGGGTCTCATGGGCGGGCAGCCACCTGGGCGGGTGGCCGCGTGGGTGGGCATTTGCGTGGGCGGGCGTCCACGTGGGCGGATGACTGCGTGGGCGGACGGATGTGCGTGCGGCCGACGTGGCCTGGTGGCTGTGCGTGCGACCGGTGCAGGTTGATGGTTGTGCATGCGGTCAACGTGGGTGGACATGCGGGCGAAAGGCATGGATAGTCGGCAGTGCACACGGGATAACCGTAAATTTAATAACCTAATATTGATTGACATTGGCGACGTGTCAACGTGTCACGTCAAAGGATGGTTCTGAAGTTGGCGTTAATTACATGTCATGACACGGGACGTCTCGTGAGAAGGTGGAGGCACGTCCGGTAGTGGTGCCTTGTCGTGGTCGCCATCACATTGGATGATTTCTATACATCCAATGCCATATACTTTTGATATATTTTCAACCTCAGTTAATATAAACAGTGCAAGATTTTACTTTCTTCCATATGGGATAACAGGATTCAGAGTTTACAATAAACTTCGAATCCTGTTATCCTATATGGAAGAAAGTAGAAATTGTGTACTGTATTTATTAAACAAGTTATAATATTTATTAAATGATATGGTAACATATTAATAAAAATTCATCATATTTTAAGCTGGTAATATATGTAATATATTTAAGATACTAATAACTCGTCCAATAAATAGAGCCCAAAATTTCTATTTTCTTCCATATGGGATAAAGGATTCGGAGTTCATATTAAACTTTGAATCCTGTTATCCCATATGGAAGAAAGTAAAAATCGTGCGTTGTATATATTAAACAAGGTATAATATTTATTAAATGATATAGTAACATATTAATAAAAATTGATTATATTTTAAGCTGGTAATTATACATCTGGGACGCGGACGGGACGAATATTTCATCCCGGGTCAAAATTTTCATCCTGTCCATGGTCGCGGACGAACTGTTGGATGAAAAATCATCCGACGTACCCCGGACAGGGCGTATTTCGTCCCATCGGACGGGAAATTCGTCTGTCCGGGGTACCTGGACGGTGGACGTACGAATAGTGGACGAAATTTTATTTTAATAATTAGTCAAAATTATATTTTAGGTTTCAGTTAGTGCTCTCCTCCAAAAAACTAAAGTCAACCACAAATTTTCAGCTCTTGCTTTGCTTTGTTCCTTAACGTTATTGGATCGGAGTCTAATTGAGTGAAAACCTTTTTTACTATGTGTTTCAATGCAATATACAAGGTATTTATCAATTGAAAAATACACAGGAACTAACCTAATAAATATATTCTTGTAATAAAATAATCAGTTAAAATTATCAATTAAATTAATCTATTTAAAAATTTTCCAAAGCAAAGGGGGGAGTAATACAAAAGAACTATGTTCTATGTTAGTCCTATTTATAAGAGGAGAGTATATAAGATTTTTATTTTTTTAATTGGTCCATGGGCCATTCGATGTAGGTTTTGGGTTTAACACCAATATTTTTGCATCAAATCCAATAAATCTAAGAGTAGTAATTGGTGTACTCTTTAATTTTGTAAAGGGAGTGGATGCGAGTTGTGTATTTCAAAAATAAGCTGGATCTGAAAAACTGCACTTTATTTATTGATTTAAAAAAATAGGATAAAAAAGATTATCTTTGATGTGGATGCATGAGTAGAAAAGTCCAATATGTTATTTCTCCAAGGGTAAACTTGTTTAGTTTTGATTGTTTTCTTAAAGGCTAAGGCTTTACTAACCTTACAATATTGGTATGACATAGTAAGAATGATGAACCGAGGAAATGAGAGTACTCATTATAGGATTAGGTATGAGCCTGAAATTGTATAAGTCACAGTGTTGATCCATTTCTTCAACCTCAGTTCGATAGTAGGTTAGATTTACTTAGTAGATATCTACTTAATTATTATCTTTAACGTATTTAAGAAAGTTCTCAAAGATCCAACTAAAACACCTATCCTTTCCTAGCATTCAAAACCCATCATTTTCCAAATACATAGTGACCCGTATATTTCTTAGGACCGCCCTTCGAGGTGTCCATTTGAGACAAAAGGATAACACACGAACTAAAAATGAGAAGAAATTCAGAGTAGCATTAGACGTGGGTATGTGGCGTTCATCAGTCACAGCAAAGGTGAAACATAAATAGAGAGCATTTTTCAGAAACTGGGACGGAATCTTGATGCAGAGTTCATGCACCCATCCATCCATCTTGCTCAAAATCAGACGGTGTTGAGATGGCCGTCTCACATCTCCCACATGTACTCCGTTCAAACTGAAATCAAATCAAAGTCGTAAGGAAACAATGAAAGAATCATAGAAGAAGAATAGGAAAAATAAAAAAGGGGGAGAAATGGAGAGGACAACATGAAACGAGAAGGGCGAGGGAGAAGAGGAAGAGAAGAAACGAAGGAAGAGAAAGAAGAAACTTGAAAAAAGGAACAGAATAAGATGAAATGAAGAAACCAAATTAAACAGAAACATAGAAAAAATAAGAATAAACATGGTCAACTGAAATTTTGTTCCTGTTTCATTTATTTTCCCAAAAATTTCACACATCTAACTGTTAGGCCGGTGAGAATGACATGCATACTGAAGTGGAGGAACTTATATAAGATGACATGAAGATTAATCATGATGATGGATGGATGGATGATAGATGAATGTGTCGATGATCAACTAGATGACACACAAACCCATAACTTTGTTCCCTCTGACCAACAAGCAGTACCAAAAATATGGGCTTCTCTGAACCCAATCAGTAAGTAATTTAAGCCTTATTTTGATTTTCCAAAAGAATTCCAAATGAAAAATTGTTTTAGAAATTTGAGGCCCAATTAATCATGGATGAAGATCAAAAGGGGGCAATTAATCAATCCGAACGCATGTTCAAAGAAGGAAAGACACTTTTAAGCGCTCCTTTCAAAGATTGTTCTATTAAATCACCGCAAATTCCCAGTTTGGACAGTAAAGGTTCATCTCCAAGATAGACACGTCCTTCTGCACTCTTCGTTTAAGTCTGGGAGCAGGCGAAGAGGCTGCAATCTTCGTTTAAGGGAAAATACTTCACCAAGTTGTTTAAACTAAATTTCAAACCAACATTGTAGAGAGAAATTCACTGCATGAATACAGAACAGAAATATATGGGGTAGAAGCATGACTTACTGAAAATCAAGAGGGATGTAAATGGGCGGGCCACCTTCCTTTTTTGCCGCTCTTACGCTGTTACGTGGAAAGGAGCGAGTTAGGAAAAATACATGCAAAGACAAAAGGTCAGAAAATGTTCTAACGTAACTCACCGTCAGAAGAGCTGTCGTCATCGTCAATGTCATCCTTGCAATCAGACGAGCACTGCTCTGCGTGACGGAACCATGCACGGAGCAACATCAGTGTCTCTATGTTGTCAGCATCTAGGCTTCCTCTATGGTACGTGGTGATGCCTCGACCAATTGAAAAGAGCCGCTCCACCGATGCACTTGTCGGGCTTATGGCCAGAAATTGGGACGCAATTTTTGTCAAGTTCGAGAAGTACCGAGTTCCAACATCCTTCCACCAGCTTAGTGGACTGTCTTCCTCCTCACTGCACGGGATATTCAGATACTTGTCTAGCTCCTGCCTAGGCGTTGCGCGTGGGCGCCGAGTCTTGCACGGACGGGTATATTGTAGCTTGGTGGACACAAAGTGATCCGGACGGTGTCTTCCAGATGATTCGTCCTGCACTGAATCATACCCAGTTGCACTCGTGTTACACGCGCTGTCGAGAAGACCGCCGAGGTAGGAAAGCACGCCTTCACGATATGACGGACGCACGACATCTATCTTGGAGAATGGATCCAGGGTCCCCGCCATCGGCACTGTGTGATTGCCCCAAATGACCTTTGCGTAATGCATCAACTTGTTATACATGGCACTACAAGTCGAGCGCAACGCTTCCCTTTGCTCGTCATCCAAGGTAGCCCCGGCACTATATATAGCCTGCTCAAGTTGGGACTTCAGGTCCGAGATCAACGACGTTACGTCATTGATCGGCAATCTCTTTGCGGAACAGACGTAGTCAGAACCTTCACACAGTGGCCCCAAGATACTTAGATATTCTTCAATTAAATCCCAGTCCTCCTGACATAGCGCGCACTCCGTACTCGATGCGGAAAGGAAACTCACAGCCATATGGTCGAGTACCTCTCTCTTTGCAAGAGCACGCTCTAACATCTTGAATGTGGAGTTCCAGCGCGTCGGGTAGTCCACTTTTATCTTGATCGAGTTCGGAAGCTCAAACATCTTGCACATATCAACATATTTCTCCATCCGTTGCTTGGACCCTTGAATAGCGTTGACGATGGCTCTGACGCGTGAGACGGCTACTCCTAGAGGTGCAAAAGTTGTTGAACTACATTCGTCGCCTTGCAAGTCGGTATGTTCATTCGTGGCCAATGCAGCATATGGCTGAAGATCTCGACCTCGTACCGTACTAATTTCTGGTGCTTTAGGTTTACGTATGATCCTCATTCCGGACTGGACTACAAGGTTGAGAACATGTGCAACGCACGGTACATGTCTATCCATAGTGAATTGTGGGTTTACAGTCTTTAGCTGATCTACAATTGACGCCATCATGGTTCTGTTGTTAGACGCGTTGTCCGACGTGATGGCACAAAGCTTCGACTCTATTCCATACTCATATGCAACCTCCACGACAAGCCTCACCAAGTTGGGGCCGTAATGGGATCCCTTGATCCGCCGGATAGCAAGTAGCAGATCACAGAGCTTCCAGTCGTCATCAATCCAATGGGCGGTTACACGTTGAAGGGAGAGGTTATTTCTTGACGTCCACGTGTCCACTGTCAGAGAGACGCTATGAATGTCAGCAAACATCTCTATTAGTTTCCCTCGAACTTCTGTATACATGGTAGAAGTCGTAGCTTTGATCGCATCAGGGCCAGGGACGTCGCCAACCACCTGCGTCCCGAAGAACCATAATCTTCGGAACGACTTCTTCTTCACAAGTTTCCACGGAAGATCATTGTCACAAATGAATCTGATGAACTCTTCCTTCGTACGCTCCTTGGTGATGTCGTGTAAGTAAAGCTTGGGTGACAGAAAGTCATAGTGGGTTAGCTTCCTCTGATTCGTCTGGACGCCCTTCAATTCATCGTAATATTTACAATGTGCTTTCTCTTTATGTCTCCAGAACACATTTGTGCTCCTATCCTTATTTTTCCTGATGATGACCTTATGAGCGGGGTTCTGCGCTTGACAAAGCGTACACTGGTACTCGTTCGGGCCGAGTTCAACAAATCGATCTAAAACTTTAGACCGCTTGCGTCTAACACTTCGAGATGACACATTGTCATCGACCTCTACCATGTAGCACTCCGCAGACACCGACGGCGTAGCCCTAGCTGTTGACTTGGGAGTGGTAGCAGATGTGGACTCCATATCTATATCAGAATTAATCACAATACATATTCGTTCATATTAACCACAAACATAGCAATTTGAACATGGTACTAAAGTGACACTGAAGTATGATTAAACAAATGGAGACTCTAATAGATGTGTACAACAGTCAACATTCATACGGATTAGAGATGCGGAAAAAACTATTCGGAGATGACCGTGGATATTAGCCTCAAAACTTGGACCAACGAATTAATAATATATCAACATACCTATAACAATTCATGCGGACTCAGACCGGTAATCACAATTCGTGACCAGGTGAAATATACTTACCTCTTCGGTTCGCTGACAAAGTATGCTGCAGAACAGAAGCTCCAAGGAAGACGTGTCCAAATTATCTGAAGAACACATGAAATCAGCAAAATTAAACTTCAGTAGATAATTAAGAAAGGTACATAAGATAGAAAGATAGGAAG